>NW_022170511.1:20116328-20243107 GCF_008802855.1 Photinus pyralis | reverse complement strand
TACCGTCTTTTTGTGATTTAATTCTAAGGAATTATTCCTACACCATTGGTCCATTTTATAGACAATATGAGATGCTCGGGAGGATAGTTGGCAAACATTGGGCGCCGATATTATACATGAAGTGTCATCAGCAAATTGATAGACTGACGTTACGGGGAGTGAATGACTAAGATCATTCGTATAGAGTACGAATAGAATGGGACCGAGTATCGACCCTTGGGGTACTCCATGGTTAATGGTCAACGGTGATGAGTAAGCAGTTTGTAAATTACTGTCAACAGTATGCGTAAAACACACTCTTAAAGTTCTGTTTTCTAAATAGGATTTAATTAATTTAAGTCCATTTCCTCTAAAACCGTATCTTTCTAATTTTGATAACAGTACACCGTGGTTCAGAGTATCGAACGCCTTACATAAGTCGAAATAAATGGCCGCGACACATTGACGTCTGTCTAATTCATTTAATATATGAGATATGGAATGAAAAATTGCGTTATGAGTTGTGGAGTTCGGTATAAATCCAAATTGTGACGCAGAAATGATCTTATTCCTTATCAGAAATTTCAGCATTCTTTCAAATATTACCTTTTCAAATATTTTTGAAAATACAGAAGGAACTGACAATAAACGATAGTTGTTGATGTCACCCATGTTTCCTTTTTTGTGTAGCGGAATAGTTTTTGAACTACTTTTTAGCATCGTGGGAAATTCAGCTGTAGAGAGGCATACATTTATCAATTCACTTAAAGGTGCAGATATGTAAGGGGCTGCCGCTTTTACAATTTTGGTGGGAATTTCATCTAAACCTGTTGATTGTTTATTTGGAAGGCAGGTAATTACATTAAGAATTTCACGTGGGGTAGTTGGATAGAAGTAAATAGTTTCATTCGTGGACACAATGTCTTTCACGGTGTGAGTCTGAATATGCGCAGGAATACGTAGTTCTGCAAATTTATTAGCAAACGCATTGACTATCGTTTGGGGATCAGTAATTAAAGTTTGACCAATTTGAAGTTCTATTTGATTGTGATTATTGGATTTTCCTATGATGCCATTAATTATGTTCCAAGCTACTTTAGATTTATTTTTATTGGCCATAGCGATCTGTGATTCGTTTACAGAGATTTTATAATTATTTATGAATGCACAGTATTTCTTTTTTTCTGAAAGATATTTTTGTTTAACTAGTTCAATATGCGTTGTTTTATACAGGCGATAGAGATCTTTAATGTAATTAGTCCACGGTGTTAAATTATTTGGCATCCAGTTATTTGTACGAAGTTTAATAAGTCTTCTTTTTTTTGGAAATGAAAGGTCAAAATGGTAATAAAATATATTATAGAATGCTTCATACTTAGCATTAACACAATTACTGCCTAGCATGTCCTTCCAGTTCTCAGTAGATATTTTAGATAAGAATAAAGTCACATTGTCTGACGTGTAAAGGCGCTTACAAATATAGGTATTATTGTTTGACACTGATGCTTTTAATTCCATTACTTGAGCATAATGATCGGATAAGGTACAGTCTATAACATGACAGCTTAGTATATCATTATGAGAAATATTAGTGAACATGTGATCAATACAAGTGGACGTTTCAGCTGTGACTCGAGTTGGTTGGTTGACATACGATTGCATTCCATAAGAATTGAAAATTTCAAATAACCTCATGGTTTGAGAATTTTCTACACATGTATTGATATTCCAATCACCACACGCAATCATTAGTTCAGAAATTTTGTAAGCTTCGAACAAGACAGAATTAACAATATTAAAAAATAAGTCAAAATTGGCTTTAATGTTAGTTGGTGATCTGTAAAAACATATTAGTACATATTGATCAGTTGTCCCGCAAATTTTGATAACACAATATTCACAAATTTGTTCTACAGGAGCAGTTTTAAGTTTAACCTCAGTGCACTGGAGATTTTGGCGGCAGTAGATAGCAACTCCACCACCTTTCAGTGATGTACGTAGATACTTACTCAGTAAGCGATAATTAGATAGTGCAATTCTAGGAAATTCGGCATTACACCCATATTCAGTGAAGCATACCACAGATGGTTGGAGGCCATTAATGTAGACATCAACAGCGTTGATCTTGTTGGAAATATATTGGATGTTGACATGGAATAATTTAAGTGTTGGGAGGACGGAATTAAAATTAAGCAGAAACGAGACCTTAAAAATATAACACTTGAAATGTACTTGTGAGCTGTGAGTGCTCCTTTTTGCGTAAACTGATGATCCAGCTAATAATAATCAATTAAAATTTACTTAATAATTGATTAATCAAAAAATCAATTATCAAATAACCGATTAATCAAATAATCGATTAATCAAACAATCGATTAATCAAATAACCGATTAATCAAATAATCGATTAATCAAATAACCGATTAATCAAATAATCAATTAATCAAATAATCGATTAATCAAATAATCGATTAATCGATTAATTTAATAGAATAATCAAACCCGATTATCGATTATCGTTTGATTATAATCGATTAATCGATTTTTTTGCCCAACGCTAGTCGTATCTACTGGAAAAATCCAAAATTGTGAAGAGTTCGACCTTATGGAGCACATACTTGAGTACAAGATTTCTAATGCAATATTGGGTTGTGGTTCAACTGCAAGTGCGTGTGGTGGTGTTCAATCAATATCCCAACGAAATTAGTTTTTCAGGGGTGAATATCACTAACAATTCGGTTTATTCCATCAATGTTTATATTGATCCAAGTAATTGTCTTTTCTGTCTGTAAGTGTTTGTTTTAAATATGTTAGTAAATTATTACACTAAAAAGTCCAATTTTAATTCGCGGGGCTGCGAAATCCGATTGCACAAAAAAAATTGGCGGACGCAAGAAACCACTGACGTGTATGAACTCATCATGATTACGTCGTGCGTGGTCACCAATATGGGTAAACGTTGCCCCAAAAGGGGTACAATTTTGCTTTAAGACTTTTTGGTACATTTATGGCAAAGAAAATTTGATCCGAGGGGTCTTAGCTGCTACACCCTGTATATCGCGATAAGTTAGTGCGCAATCCCAATTGTTTCTCAGATTTGAGCATTATAGTAATTTAAGTGTCTTCGTTCCAATATATAGCGCCGACTTTGGTTGGAACCCGCAGTATTTAATATGTCTTGACAGTAACACCGTTTTTTCTTTAAATACATGTTATCCATACATACATATGTCGAGGTGACAGAGCTACAGAATGCAAAAAGAACTAAATATCTTGGCAACTGTAAAAGTACTTAAGGCCTGGGACAGACGGACGGAGAAAGTTGCCTTGTAACATGAGTTCGAAAATACGCTAAAAATATATAGCTACATATTATAATTCAGGACAATTTTTCAGTTATTATTTAATTAATTAAAGAGAAGAATTGATGGCTTTAATTTATTGGGATTCTACAGGTTAAAATAGACTGGTAGATTTGGGACATACTTCTGTCCATGCTAAATATTAAACATAAAATAATAATTTTAGTGTTACATATACTCTTTGAATTGATGGCTTGGTTGATGGTTGTTGGTGGTCAGTTGAATATACATTTTTTGGATTCTACAGGCCCAAATATACACGGTGTCCATTTTTCGAGTGCCACTATGGGGATCTCGTTTACTTGAAGAGATAGAGAGTTGGTTAAATGGGGGCAAAGTTACGAATTTTCGTGCTGAATAATAATCTGAAAAGAAATTAATAATATCTTTAGTAGTTTTGAAAATATCGCAAAAAAACCTTATTCAGACACTTTTTAATTTTTCGGGAAGAGTGCTTTGGAAAAACAAAACGTTCTTTTATCGTGAACAAAAGTTTGACAGTTTGATCCATCTGTCTGGTTGGAGCGTTGGCAGGGAACTAGTTGAGTTGAGATTTTCATCTGAATAGAATTGAACCTTCGTTTTGCAAGAAAATTATAATTCAAATTAGAACAAAATACTTAAGAATAAATAATATTTTCGCAATAAATCTAGCACAAACGTAAATTACACTACTTGAAATAAGTCAACCTTTTGTTCACAACAAAAGAACGTTTTGTTTTTCCAAAGCACTCTTCGCAGAAATGAAAATTGTAATTTTAGGAAAAATGTGTTACTGAACCATACCAGGTGAGATATATCGTTGTAAAGAGAAAAAAAGACATAATCTCAAAATGTCAAAATCCAAAACGGCGCCCATAAGAAAAATTAGAGTTGCCACGTGTTTCTCCGTCATCTTAAAAGTTATTGAAAACGGGATGCCATATTCGAAATATCCATTAAAAAGTGTCTGAACAATGTGTTAATTAGAAATGTCTAGAGCGATTAGTTTACGATGAAAAAATTAAAAACGAAAATCAAAAATTTTCTTTTTTTTGCAATATTTTCAAAACTATTGAAGATATTTTAAATTTCTTTTCGGATTATTATTCAACACGAAAATTCGCAACTTTGCCCTCATTTAACCAAATGTCTATCTCTTAAGATATGCGAGATCCCCATAGTGGCACTCGAAAAATGGACACCGTGTATTAGGAATGGTCTCTTATTGGTAGATTTGCAACAACTTCTGCGCTTGCTACAGGGAATTAATTTTTTCAGTAAAAAAAGCAAATGTAAACTTGTAATCAATTAAGCCACTGAGTAGGTAGGTACATATTAAAAGTTTCATTGTAACTTATTTTTATAGTTCGCTGATATCTAATGAACGTGCAGGAAACCCCATTTTACTAATCTTTGTGAACAGTAGCGTTATATACAGCTTTTATGGAGCTTTATCATAACACTAGTAGTCTACATTTAAACATAAATTTCAGTTCTCCAGGTCGGTTACGCGAGTAGTGTCCAATCAGTGACCCGAAAGTAGGTACTGAAAGTGTGTTTTGTTGGAAATTTATTCGATTTCATATACTGACTGAGTATATTTCGATATTATTAGCTTACAATTCGGTATTCGTGTCGCCATGTTGTGCAGAAACGTTTCTTTGGAGTAGTGAATTTTTCTTAATTTCTGTCTAATCTGATTGCATTTCTATGAATTTTATATAAAAATTTGTAGGAAATGTTTTAATATGTATGAAACGCAAGTGAGTGGGTCGATTTTGAGGCTGCCAATAATGGAATACTGCTGTAATACAATACAATAGAGATTGTAGACAATGCCATGTCCTGATTTCGATTTGACCTAAGCTTGCCGAAGCACTGTATAAGCGCTTTATAGCTTACTGTATGAGAAGGTGTCTACAAGATTTTGGCAACACTTTAGGCTCTACTTACTGTTCTAGAAGGAGAGTTAACTACTACCCTTATTTATACTACAGTCTCTGCAAAGATACAATTAGACATAACGTTTTTATGTATACGTTAAACGAAAAACTGTATTTTTTTGTGCTACACCACAAGGGGTCCAGTGCTAATTTATGGATACAGGGCTTTTATTAGGGTTGAACCTCCCTTCTACGAACCAAACTAGAGATTTTTAGATATGACCTATGGTTAGCTCTTGAGAATTTTAGGGTTACTTCTTACGAAATGTGTATAATTGAGGGCAGGAAAAATTTTTGTACACGACTTTGACGCGACTAAATAGATAACTGAATATGGTCCAAATCCTCGACATTTAGTTTCTAGACACTCGAAATCCCTAAATAAAACAATGCTCTACAGAAATTAAACAACGCATAAAAGACGGGTTTCATTTCCACCACGGTTTAATAATATAATTCCACTAGTCGATAAATTTATTAGCAAATCGGCCCTGTAAATTTCGACACCCTATAAAATTTCTAGATGTTAGGACCCTAGATCGATTATTTAATTAAAATAGTTGTAAAAATTTTACTTTAATAAATAATTGACTTGAAGTGTTCATGAATATGCGTAACTGTATTATATTTGAATTGGGATCAAACGAAAACGTAATCCCTTGGGAACAAATGAACAACTTCTGCCTCAAAGACTAACCCGTTTGAAACCGTAAGCGCAACAAAAAATATAACGAAGTTGACCGTTTAAATTTGAAAGCCTTAGAAAACAGAATGAGAGACTTATTAGAAAATGTTTTTCTTGCGGTAATGTTAAGTATAAAATAGGAATATACTCACCCTCCTTTCTTACATATTAAATAACGGCGCCTCGATATTACACAGAAACGCTAAATTAGATCAACTATTTTCGCATATTTCATACAAGACTGTTTCGGTCTAGTTATCTTTTAAAATTTGTACTAAGTTAATTGTATACACCGGCAGTGTAATGTTTTCCCACGATTCAGCCGCCGGTCTTAAACTACAGACTATTATCTCGGCTGAGGAACCTTACCTAGAAATAAATATTTACATTAACGCACACGAATTCATTCGGCAAAGAAAACAGGCTGCAATTTTCTACTGCCTACTTACATTTAAAGTTGTATGGAATTTTAAATTCGTCGGAGGTGGGGTTTTTGGAAAGTTGCTAGTGCGAAAGGTTTAAATTTAATTAAACGAAATTAAAGTTGGCCCGCAGTTTGCAACTACGATAAGTGAGAATTAATTTCAAGACTCTGTATTAAAGTTTCCAGAAGTATACACATCCCATGTTGGGTCAAACGAGAATTTGTCCTAAGAAAAGTAATTTAACGTACTTGATATTATCGAGAATTAATTTATTAACGAAACGGAGAAAGAGCCAGGGCTGTAAACAGTTCCAAGGGAAATTATTAAACTTATCTTAATTTAAGCGTAACGTTCCGCTTCAGGGAAGTGCATGAACAGTTCTCAACTGAACACTCAATTCGGAAAAGCCATATTGATATCGATCTTAATTTGTTTCATCCCCTATTTATGCGCCATTTGCTTTCGACGAATTATCCCCACAGTTGACTCAAACCTTTTCTAATATCACATAATAAAAATAAGCTATAATCGTATAGGAAACTGTATTTCACTTTCGTAATGTACAGGGATGGCTGACGATATGTTACTTTTAAACAATTTCGAGTTCCGGATCAGAAAATCCCCCGAGCCAATCTCAGTGAGTGAACGTGGAAATTGTCTGTGTTACTTGTTTGAATTGGGCAATTTCTTACTGTTTAACCCTCATTTTCACATATATTTCGGCAGATTTTGTTAAATGAAATACGTGCGGGGGTAACTATCAGTCATAATGAGTACGTTTAATGTCATGCTTATTACGAATTAAAAATGGGTTCTTTTAACAGAACGCTGCGAACAAAGGACGTCAGTAGAAGGCTTAAATTCGCCCGGGCGTGAATTTTTCATTTTAATCTTTCATTATTTTTATATACGTATATCCAAAAGGGTTTTTTGAATTTCCTAACCGTTATTGACCCGTATTTGAAAATTGAGTCCGTGGCGGATATATCGAAGGTTCTATAAGTATAGTAAGTGGATTTGAAGTGGCATCGAAAGACGATGTGTAAAGCTACCTATACTTCACGAAATAGACTTCTTTGATAAATGTGATCATATTGCATCGGTAGGCCGTAAGGGTTGCAATATTACAATCGTGTTCCGTTACCAATGAAATTTTATTTGTACAAATGAATTGATTAGGTACACACATTTATTAGAACACGAAACTTGATGAAACGCAGATAAATCAATTTAGGTGCGCAACGTTCATTTATTTATCTCTTCACCCACGTTGTTATCCGTTCCCATTAAACAATAGAGTATTGGTAAATAAGTTTAGCCATCGGTTTGGAGAGACAAAAAACAGTTACCAAGAATCAATTCTTGTTTGTTTATAACATATTGTGTGTATCATTGGTGTCATTTCCGCACGTTTGTAACGGAGGTATTGGAATGGGGCAAAAAATGCCCCACACTTTTTAACGGGAATACACGTTTTGAAGTACCAGAAATCCGAATCAAACAAAATCTCAATGATGTCGATCTGTCTGTCGGTCCGTCTGTACCTTGGCCTGTACTCTCATTTCCGGCTGAACCGATTGGAACAAAATTTGGTACACGAACACATAAAAGGAAGATGTGAAAAAAATATTTAATATGGATGATGGATGATTATTATCATTATGTAATGGCCTAACGTGTTATTGGTGGTCTAACAAGCGGATGGTCCTTAATAGTGAGGGCTAGTTAAATAAAAAAGGGCGCGTGTAATTAAACAAGGGTTGTAAAAGCTTTCCTTTTGCCGAGAAATAACCAAGTTATGTAAGGAGAATTAGGTTTGTCGAATCGACGAAAGTGTATGTACAGCATTCCATTTTGGGATATCTTAAAGAAGCTTGCGATTTGTTTTTATCCGCCAGCGCCTTTTTCGTTAAACAGCATGCGTTTGTATTAACCAGCCCGCGATTATTTTGCACCTGTTCGCGTTAAATCTTAGAGAATTTCCACAAATAAGATATCCAAGTGAAAATGAGCAGTGCAGATATTTTGGGATCATAAATTCATAAACCGCTACCCAACTAGTCTTCCCGAAAGCAGATCTGCGAACGTTGGACGCCAGATGTTGAAAATTTCCATCGGCCTTAAGTAAGTCAGCGACTTGCTTCAACTGCAGAAATTAATTGACATTACTTGCATTTTATTGCAAAATACAGTGACCAACTGAATGAACTTCTCTGTTTGCGTGCGTCATCTGAACGTTAATTGAATTAGACTTGTTCATTTAAATTTCAGAATAGTTATTTGTTTATTAGGTAAATTATTATTATTAATTATGAAACGCGTAGGTTATTTCTATTCCCATTAGTTAGGGAACGCTCTTTTAAGAGTGTTATTTGGATTGTTGCATTTTTATTAACTTTTTTGGAACACTTACTGGTCTACAAAAAGGAAAATAAAAGGATTTTTTGTTTTAAAAAAAAGCCCAAATGGCAATTACATAAGCTCTCCTAACCATATTCGGGTATAACTTTAAAAATACGTATTTTTTGAAAATTTTTATTACATTTTGATGACAATTAATGAGATGGAAGCGTAATGAACTAAATTTTTTTACCTCAGCTAGTTGTAAGCACACGTACCAAAAGGGTACAAGGTACAAGACGAAGAGATCACCCGAAGAATTTGCACAACAATCCTGAGAAAGAATTCAACCCTTTACAAGTTACCAATAAAAATTACCAACCCTTCTGCGGGGAAGAATAACCGAACCACGCTTCTATTTGTAACCAGCCGTTACAATTAATTGTCTTCGAACAGGAAAAGGTGTAAGAAAATGTTAAAGGCCATTTAAAGAGGGTCCCATAGATTTGGACTGATTGCAAGAGTTAAAAGTTTGTACAATCTTATCTTTCTTCTTGTAGAGATAGCCGATCCAACTACGATCAGTGAAATAAATGATACCATTGAATTTATAACTATATTCAATTCAATGATGATACCTTTAACCAAAATAAACTGAAACTGGGCGCCGATAAATCCGTGACACTTTATGCACAAGAGCGTATATCTCTTGCCCTCTGCCCTACCTTCTATAGCTAGCTGTACTAATCCTCCGTGTCTGAGTACGTGCTGTATCATTGTATCTCGTTATCACGCCAATAGCGATCAATAAAAACAAAATGAATTTTTTTTTATATTTAATACAAAGTATCAAGTACCCTTTACAAATTAGGTTTTTTTTCGTAATGAAGGGAACACAACAATTAAAAAATTAAACGGCGAATAAAAAATTAAATAAAGAAGGGATAGCGCTATCGGAACAAAATATGAATGCCGTCGTTGAAATAATTTATAAGTTTACATTTGACTATTGACAAAAAACAGGTAGGTACTTCTCAACTAAATTACGTATCAATATGAACAATATGTATGGAAGATTTTAAATGAAATAAATGATGAATGAATGGTGAAATTGTAGCTGACCTTGTGTTTGATTGCTTTTTCTTGCTGTCGTCTGTAGATTCAATTAAATTTTGACAGGTAGATAATGATTTTGCTATCGACGAATACTCCTGAAGAAAATTGCTGAAGCTGGTAAGTTGTTTTTTTCTATTTGATGCAAACTACTTCTGAATTTTTGAAATACGGAAGCTGGTTCTTTTTTTTCCAGAAACTAATTCTCCCTTTTTCTGTTTCAGGGGCCCAAATCCGGTACAAAAAAAACTAAAATGTTGTGAAATATTAGAAATTTGAAATAAAAAAATTGAAAAACTTACGGTTCTATGACCTTTTTTTTAAAATTATCCTCAATAGGAATTTTCAATACAATTCGATTTGAATAAAATTTTCTTAAGCGCAATTAAATAAATTTCAAATCTTTATCCGCACCAAGCGTACGAAGATGAATGCGTTTTCGAATTGTTGATAGCAAGACCAAATTTCAAGTATAGGTATAGTTTAAACCCAAACGACATCTTACGATAAACGTCATAACGTTACATCGTCTTCTCTGTACCTACGGTTTTCCACATTTCCCTATTTTCCATTACTAGCTCTAAGACTGCTTCGTTTGTTACCCTATCCGTCTAGCTAATCCTCATTATCCTTCTAGAGCACTAGATTTCGAATGCTTCTATCCTACTTTTGTCTTCCGTTAAGAGGTTCGTCCAGGTTTCGCACCCGTATAGAGCTACACTCCATATGTAAATTTTGAGTAGCCTTTCCCTTATTCCAGTATTTATCCCTGATCTTAGCAGGTCCCGCTTTTATTCAAATGATCCTGGATTTTATATTTTCCTTGCTACGATTATCTTGTGTAACCCTACTACCTAAATAGCAAAATTCCTTTACATGCGCTTTAAAGTGTCGTTTCCTATTCGGATCTTTATCTTTTTCCTATCCTCTCTTTTTGGGCATTTCATTACTGTTGTTTTTTCCTAGTTGATTTTCATACTGTAGTCTCTACTCTCTGTTTAATCCTGTTTCTAGATATCTTTCCCTTTCTTCTCTAGTATTACTACCTATGTCATCCGCGTATCTTAGCATATGTATTGTTTCGCCCTGCACTTTGATCCTTAAGTTAAAATCCTGCCTTACTGTATTTATGACTTCTTCTTGCCGGCGACAACGCGCAACCCTGTCTAACACCCCTCTGCACCTTGACCTCCGCCTTCTCGCCGTCTACGTTAATCACAGCATCCACGTTCCCTGTAGAGGTTGTAAATTACCATCGTATCTTTATTCTTTATGTATGAAAGATCTTTTACCTACATCAGCAAATGGTATAATTCCCTAGCTATGGACATCAAAAGCATGCCGTATAAAAATTTAGATTAGATATCATGTCGGGGTTATTGCAGGAACAATCTTCTTCTAAATGATATTTTATAATTTAATTATTCCTGCTTTTACTTTTCTTCATATCAGCCGACAGTTGAAGCGGTTGGCAGTTTTTTACGCTTTAAATTCAATACTTTGAAACGAGAATACAATACAATCGTGCAGCAGTGGCTGTACCTTTATTACTATCTATTTACAATCATCTCCGTTCCCTTGTTTTATATTGAATGTTTTGTAAGTTTGTTAGACAATGTTTCCAAATCTTGCCATTTCATACAAAATTTCGTCACTCGTTTTCTATAGTGCACATCTTATTACCATAGCAACATAAAGATACACTAATTTGATTTCTAAATTAATATTGCAGCTTGCTCGTTCATGGAATGTTCATGCCAAATAAAACACACGGCCATGTAAATCTTCGGTAATTTCTCTTGTATTCGATAACATGAAATTTGAACAGTTGATAGGGAAATCCCAATAATCAGAATCTACATTATACCAAGGGGCGCTTTCGCGCTGAGGGTGGTTGGCACAGCAGTTCGGAGATGGAAATTTTGTATTATATTTGCTGCCAGGTAGTCAGCCAACTAGCCAAAGCGAGATAAAAAGCAACGTATACGAATAAAGTAAATCTACAAAAGCTTCTTCGGACTAGATGCTCATTTTCTGAAGTAAATCCTTCAGTTTTAAAGCAAATGTTAGTTTTTATGAATTTAAAAAAGGTCTTTGAAACCTTTTACTTTGGAGCAACCGCTTTTGCTTCTAGCTTATATCTTTTCCTTTTTCTTTTTGAATAAAATGTGAAGTAAATGCTTTGATTTTTTAAAGTAAAGGGAAATCCTTTTTCTTATAAATACGGCCATAATTCCACCATTTTGAAATCTACCAGAAGGACACTGTCTTAGAAGGGCTTCGGCATTGCTGCTCGCTGCTGCAGGAGCTGATATTATGTAGATGTCGTGATGATGCCATGGTTGGATATCATAGACCGTAGCTTCAGGGTACGTTGAAGGTTCAGCAAACAATAATAGAGAAATTACTGAAAAACACTTTTGGACTTTGGATTAAAATCGTCCACCACTACTGCAGTTCTCCTCGAGTTGCCCGTCAAAAATTGCCACATATTTAAAGAAAGAATATCCATCAGCCTATACAGGGCATGCATTTAAAAGAACCTCAGTTACAATGGTGGCGAACAAAGGAGATTGGCGTCTTAGCATTAAAAATATGGATGATGGAAATCTTCCAGTGTTGCGGAAAGTTATGTAGAAGAATCTATTGAAAATACGGTGGAATTAGCGGGAAAACTTTTACACGATGGAACTGCAAGCGGTTGCGAGACATTACAAACTTCAGGTCCTAGTAAAAGTAATTTTAATGTAATTTAAGTGCCAATTCTTCCCCAAAATTGCAAAATGAGGTAACCAAGAAAAGTTTTTAATAATTATTCTCAAAAACGCCCTACGGTGCAAAACATATTTTTGATCGTATTGTGCTGCAATTTGGCTGTTTTTTAAGGGATCGTTTTTAGACAATATCTAAAGAGAAAAGGGTCACAGAGTACGTTTGTCTATGAGTAATCTACAAATCTTGTGAAAGTAGAGCTTAAATTGAAAGATAATTTAAACTAAAATTAAGATACTTTACTTTACTTTTTTGGAGGAAACGGGAATTGAAGTTGTTGTTCTAAATATCGCCCCACGAATGTTAGTTAAATTATCTATTTTAAAATAGAATTATAATTTGCTTAGGTTCGTGCGACTCCACGATAAATTTTATATTAATTAATTCCCACGCAAAACAATTTAGATGGATACCCAATTTCGGTGGTAATTCAATTTACCGTACACAATTAGATACATGTTGTTGATAGAGTTTGCCATATCTTATATTAAAAGCTCGTCGCCGTGGGGGAAATATTTTAAAACAAACGACCCAAGTTAATACAATTTCGGCGATGGCAAACACCTCGTCGGCTAATTGTGATTTTCCGCTTCGATTAATTTGTGTCGATGAATTCATCTATAAAGGTTAACGAACGTAAAGTGATGCTGCACTATCGGCGCCTCGACGTCGCGCCGTACGAACGCAGTGCCCTTTAATGAAAAAGCAAGAATTTCCTCGAAAACACAATCGAGAAGGCTATGTTCATGATTCATCGTTAAATTTACTCGTGATTAATATGTTTTATATCAATTGAAGTCCAGAAGGGATTAAATTTAAATATGGAATAGATTAATAAATTGTAACTTCCAAACTGCCGTTTCAGTGCATGAATGTGCTGAATTAAATTGCGTCTGCATGGAGCGGTTATTAAATTTTATTATAATGGATATTTCGATTTGTAGTTAATCTAGCAAATAATCAAGGAACAATGCAATAAAATCTAACATTCGAACGTCTGAAAAGCATTTAAAAACCTAATTTTGATAATGAAATGAGAAAACTTAATGTAAACTGCTTTTATTTGATTACTGCCAAAGGAGAATTTACTAAACGTTATATCAGCAACTTGTAAAATCAAAATTGAACCATACGATTATTAAAATCCTAAACCTAGGTTACAAAATGGTTCCATGACAGGTTTTCCTGGGGTGAAATGTTAAATACATATGAGGGAGGATTTCTATTTATTTAAGAAATGGTTTACAGAAAATGGATACAAGGGTGGTCTGCCTCTCCCAGGTTGAAAATGGATTTGAAATAAAATTAACGTAAAATAACAGAATTTGCATACAAACATGCCAAATTGCTGTTTAGATTTCTGGCATTTTAAACTTAAATTTAGGTAATGAGTGTCCAAGACTCACATTTTATTATTAGGACGATGTTTGAGCACAGATAGGTCTTGAAACAGATCCCCTTTCTTCGAATTTTGCGACCAAATCTTGAACATAGGCATGGCTTACATTTCTCCCGGGATGTCTCTCATTATCATTAGCCATAAATGAATATCATTTCCACACGTTTAGCTGTACTGTTAGTCAATAAAAAAGAAAGCAACCAAGATTGCTTCATGAAGCAGCTCAGGTTCAAGTTCTTAGCCAATTTGCCATAAATCCCTCAATATCAACATTTAGTTTTTTTTTGTTAATTATTAAATTTTTGTTAAATTGTCTTAATGAATATTGACTTTATTGGTCTGGAAAGAATTTTTCAGTAGCTTTCCAAGGATGTGCCACAAGTATGGGGTTGCCATTTAGAATTTTTGGAGAGGGGGGCTGGGGGGTTAAGGGGGGTTGGGGGGTTGGCACTCATAACGTTATTCTGGTTCCTCCTCTATACCTCCGAAACGGTTTTGGGCGATTTTCAATATCTTCTTTAGTTTGCAAAATATGGCCGACTGCAAGTTTAAATTGACACCCCGTATAAAGATTTGTATTTAAGGTCATTCTAATGTTCCTAAAGAGGTAGATTTACGGGAATTTATCCCGTGAACCAATTTGTGTATTTTTTGGCCTTTATTTGTGTAATTTTACTGAGCCTGTATACCAAATTTGAACTAACAATGTATTATATTATAATATTTGCATTATATTTAAATATCATCCTTGCATAATTAAGAAAATGAAACAAAATCCGAAGCCAGTGTGGCAAAAGTCAAAGAAAAAGCTTTCAAAGAGTTTAATTGAAAAGTAAAATTTTAATAGGATTTGAAGCTCCATTCTTACTTTTTCGGCGAAGCTCCCTGATAATATGAATTCGTTAAAACCATTCTTTTGCAATGCAATTCTTATTTTAAGATTCTGGACGGTCAATTTTTGCTTTAAGCTGCTCTGCCTTTTACACAAAACAATTCTGTAATTTCTTTTCGGTTTCATCAATCTCAATGATTTTAGTGAAGATGGGAAGCATTAGCCGATTTCAAACTGTGGTCTGTTACAGGAGTGACCATCTTGCTCTCATTGACTGTGTTCCTGAGAGCGTCGCGGAAACATTGCCCTAAAAATTTAATGCCAGGATCCATATGGGAAATGCCTTAATCGTAAATAATTTAATATTCATTTCGCCACACTATCAAAATAAAATTAATGCGACATTTCGACTCAAAGAGAATTCATCTACTCGACGACAATAACTCAGCCTTTGTGGCTGCTTGAAATGTAATTTTTACAGCTAACTGACTCCGAAGCTTTAAGGACGTAAATAGGAAAATTGCGCTGCAAAAGCAAAAGGAGAATGCATTATTAACTATAAATAAACTGCGAGTATGTAGCGACGAAATCAACGGTTCTAAAGCTTTTATGCAAGGAATAACCGCCCCTCGAGAATCTGAGCTTAGGTTAAAATTTCTGCAACAGTGCGTCCTTACTAAAAACATCAAATCACTCGTTGTGAATACAGAATGCATTTAGGTACTATTTTCGAGAACGGTTCCGCAAAGCTCGTAACAAAGGATGGGTATTGCTGTTCCTTCATATTACCGATAGGATTTGTTTTATGGATTTGCAAAAATTTTAAAGTGTAAGGGATTTGCTTTATACGCTATTGGAATACGTAGGTGGTTTGCCTTAAATCCGCTTGCAAACGCTTCTATTTTTAAATAGGCAGTCCGTTTGTTACAGAAATTTTGTCTTTTAATGGAAGAGACGTCCAAGCGTTTCGTACAAAGCGACGTTATCACTTCCGCATTGTTGCGAGATGTAAATGAGTGATAACAGAACTCTGTTGTAATTGTCCAGTAGAACCTGTCAGTTTTCCCCTTTAAGACACTCTGTAATACTGTATAAGCTGAGACAATTAACAAGAGAGAACCGTTTTCCCTTTGTATGGAAGTAGAGGATGGTCATAGGATTTTTAAATTAAAAGGTGGGTGTTGGGTATAGGACTATAGGTCCACCAGTAAGAGACGATTTCTTATCAAATTTGACCTGTATAATCTAAAAAATGTATAGAGATCACGATCTAACCACTAGCAACAGAGACAGAGTCGTCATTTCGAAGAGTAATTACTTTTCCTGGCAATAAGACAGAATTGTTTATTATTGTTTCTTTTATTATTATGATTATATGATTTACAGTTTGAATAATTTTTCTGCTCATAGTTTAAAAACTTATGAGTGTTAAATTTTGAACTGCTATCATTCACTTTGACGTAATTATCGCTTTTTTCGACTGCTATGGTAATTTAGTTTTAATTCACATCTTTTATATCTTCCTGTATATTATGTTTATTGATTTCACTTACTTTAACATACTTTTTATTCGTTCTTCACAGTGTATATTTTTATATGGGCTTTCCTCTATCAATACTAAAATATGTTTCACATGTCACATTCCGGTACAAATAAATTATTCGTATTCAATTGTTCGAAATCAGTTGTTCGAAATCAATTATTCGATTTTCGGTTTCAACACCATGGTGCACCCACGCACAACGCCATAATCGTGCGAGAATACATATCAGACAAATTTTTCCATTTTCCAAGACGTTTTTCCAATAGAAACAAAACGTTGTATTGAAAATCACAAAGTTGCAATAAGAAAATGTTTTTAATTTTCTTGTATGTGTTCAAATAACATCAGCAAAAAAGGAAAATCTTAATCGGCAAATGGTTTTTCCGGCATATCTTCGGAAGTAATCGTAATTTTCTGGTTTTATTTACTGCATGACAATAACCCTTTAATTGCACAACTTTTCTCTATTTTGTCCATCGTCGTACCTTCTATTGTTTCCGGGATCCCCACGATATAGACATGCGTATTTTGGACACCGCGTAAAGGAATAGCACGTCTTTTAAGTTACTAATTAAATTTAATCTGCTTACTTTTCTGCGGCTTCTCTTGCTACCTAGTCTGCCTTTTCATTTCCCGACATTCCTACATGCTCAGAGACCCAAATAAACACTGGTCTGATCCAGTAATATAATCATTAGACTGTTTGTACTTATTTTAAAAGCCAGAAGAGAACGGTCACGTCGAAACTAGTCGCATTGTAATTTAATGAAGTAAAATCTTCGGCAACGACGAAAACAAAATAAGATAAACTCAAAGAAGAGATAACATTAGAAATACCATAGAAAGCGCCTGCACGACCTCCGTCGGTGAAACAAAGAACTAGGTGAAAGAAACCTATAATCCGAAAATAAAGAACTGAGGTAATAAAAAAGCTACTGCAACTAGGAGATTACAAAAGGAATACCTAGACGGTGTAAGAATAGTAAATTTACATTAGAGCGAATAGAGGAGAGTAGTACTGTGTAAAATGGATAATCATACTACTGAAAGTTGCGTCAATTTTCGCAAGATGAAAGATGACAAAAAAAAGGAACCTCGCTCAAAATATACAAGTTGTGTCTCCTTTGTCTTCAATCAGGCTATTGGTCTAGTAAGTGTACTAACCAAAACCGGAAATGCAAGACGGATGAATGTTGCAAGAGGCACCATACGCTTATTCATTTAAAAATTCACCAGTTTTCAAAAATAAAGGAAAGGTTGATGAAAGTGGAGGCGAACGTTCAGATTCACCTGTAAATGTTCAAAAGAAAAATTATCGATCTGCACCTGAAGATGAATCACTGGTAACTTTCCGATAAACAAATTTCCCATCAAAGGATCAAAAGGATATGAAGCTGTCTCTTGAATCTTTTGGAGTAAAACCAGCTCCAACAACAAAAAGTGAAGAAGGTGAGATTGCTATGAAAGTTCTTTAAGAAACTACAGTCAAGAAAGGCAATCGCTGGGAAACTGGACTCCTGTGGAAGGATGACCACTCCGAGTTACCCTTCAGTTACCACATGGCTGACTTCGCACAATGGAAAATAAAATGGTAGGTCCCTAGAATTTGCCGAACTTTGTCAAGAAAAGTTCAAAGGTTACATTAATAAGGGTAATCTTGTTCCAAAATCCTCTAAGGATGCGATCGGAAACGGTTCCGAAGATATCGATGAGTGCGGTTTGAACACAGGCAATAGCAAAGAAGGAAGAGAGTGATATTTGCCTTGGTTTTTTTTGCGTACCACTAATCAAAAAAACCACGTTTGGTTTTCGATGGAGCAGCGAAAGCGGGAGGAATGTCATCAAACGACTTCTTCTAAAAGGTCCTGATTTCATCCAACCTCTGACGGAAGTGCTTATGAAGTTCCGTCTTCACAACATCGCATTGACAAGTGATGTCAAGGAGATGTTTCATTGGGACTTCGAAAATTATTGCTGGATAGAAAGAGAAGATTGGTAACAGTAGTGAACACTCGAGTTGGATAGCAGCCTGTGATGTCATTTCTGTCATTCCTAATCTCCAACGGTTTTCTAATTAGATAAAATTTTTATTTGCCACAACCCGATATCGTATACCCTGAAAAGAAAATGCTATCGAGCGAAGCATATCTCTCTCCAAATGATAGGACTTGCTGAAAAGCTACAAAGTAAAAGATGCCAATGTTTTATCATTAATTTTCTTAAGATTAAGTGTTTTAGTGCTATTACTGAGGTCCTTTGTTTTCAAAAGGTGTAATAGGAGCAATGTAAAATTACACTTATTGTAACCATTATACGGTTATATGCCCATGACTCTTCATTTAGATTGAAGTACCTAACAGTTTCTAAATTCTAATTAATAATAAACTCGTTAGCAAAAAGCAGTTATAATAAACCCCAAATTTATCCCGACTATGACTGATTGCTTAATATAGTAAGGTTTGCAGATCCATTCGCCATCAATCATTTTTCTTACACTTGATTACGCCCGCGTTACGTCTAAAATGCATTATGCTAACTATATACGTACTAGAGGTTTCGTTTCTCAAAATTTTCGATGAAATATGAATTGGTAGGTATGATAAATTGCATTTTACTCACATGCGCTAAGGAAATTTCGATTAATTTCTAATTTTTCTCGGCGAAAATGAATTTTTAACGTTGTCTATTAAAGCAAAGAACACACAAAGAACTTTATACTTCGATTTCCAAACTTTACACTTAGATTTTTATAGCGTTCTAAAAGATTCAAAACTAATCCTAAAACAAATATTTCAGAACATGCAGCACTCATCGCTTATTGAAACTCGTTAAAAGTACATTAAAAGTTCAAACAGTGTCATCAAACTCCCAACCTACTTCAATTAATTTCCTATTTTAATGAGGATTAAGCGTTAGGTTAAAACGACCATTTTCCCGTAACTTGCCTACTTTTTACGTTTTCAATTAACGTTGAGAAAATTAGATCTGAAAATCGAAAAATGGGGTGCACAAGAGAACCCGATCTTTTAATAATATCTTCGGAAATAATCGAAATGTTATTGGTTGATAATTACTCGTTAATTGCCCAACTTTTCACTAATTTTACTATATGGAGCGTCAAGAAAGTTGAGTATTTCGTTATCACTATTATTGTTATTATTTTTATATGATGTAGAATGTATCGGCAAGATGATCTGCAAATACATTTGCTTTTTCAGCGTCTGTTCGTGTTCAGCTTTGGTCAGGCTTCTTAAATGGAGAAGCAGTAGCGACCGGTCTGAAGATCTGACCTGAGGTCAAAAACTGGATATTCTTAGCATTCCAGTCACCAGCAACTAAGAATTTCGATCCAAATTGAAGTAGAAAGTCTATATTCTTCGTAGGAAAAGGTGTCTGGGTGGGTTATATATTGCAGCAAATGTAGTAGATCCTGGTAGGGCTTCGAGTTCCAGTATTGTACTTTGAATTTTGTTAGTGATGTACGGTAGTAAAACGTAATGCTTCATAGTTGATTTTATAATGATTGCAGATCCCTCGTGAGCCGTACCGTCAGGGTGATTTTCGAAATAAGCAGTCTAGTAGGGTATTTTGATTATTGTTATGTCGGTGGAATGGCTCTCCGAAATTAAAAGTATGTCAATTTTTAGTGCTCTTTCACTTTCAAAAAATAAAAAGTGCATATTTGCGCTCTTGATGTCTGTCTATATATCTGTCTGTCTGTCTGAGTCACAAAGGCTCCGGAATTACACCACTTACCAGGGGCGCCGGAACAGAATGTGCTAGGAAGGGGCGCTTACATTTTCGAAGTAGAAATTAGAATACTATGAAAATTTTACCTATAACTCTCGCCAGGAAAGATTGCCGCTCACAGCACACCTTGTGTCGATTTACAATCTTTGTTTTTATTAAGATGCGAGCGACTTCTGGAATAGGATCGTGCTAATGTTGAACAAAAATTCTTTTCGTTCAACATTGACACGATACTATCCCGGAAGTCGCTAGCACCTTACGAAAAACAGAGATTGTAGATCGGGATCAAGTGTTCTGTGACCGGCAATCTTTTCTGGCGAGAGTTATAACTATTTTTAAATTAGTAGTAGGTAAATCAATAGGGTACGCGGCTAAATCATATCCAATAAAAACCATTGGTGTAATAGGTACACATTAGACACAAAACAAAACAGGAACAAAAGTAACAAGTTACAGTAGTTTACTGGAAAAAAAATTAAACTAATAGCACTATATAAAATTTGCTGTGGTTAGCACAGTAACAGTAAAAAAAGTGGGGGCTAATTTTTATCTCCCTTACTAAGGTGCGGTTGATAAAAATTACAGTGCGTGAGGCAAATTGTAACATTATACTGTTTATCCATAATTTTTCTACTCAAAACTATAACAAATTACTAACTGTAACGTTATTCATTACAATGTTGAATGTAGGGTAGGACAAAACAATTAAACATGCAACGCTTTGTAAATCCACTTTAATACCCGTGTAAGATTATTGGGTGAACATCAGGATATACCGAAATATTTGCCAAGAACGTCGATTAGAATTCCCCGAAAATTTTCACGTCGTATTTGAAATACGAACATCGTGTAAAAAATATTACATTCCATCCATTGTAGGAAATTTGTTACCTTTTAGAACTTGCGTTTCTGAAATTGACAGCTTTTTATGTTATACTTCAGCTTTCACCTAGAAGAACACAGGATTAT
Source organism: Photinus pyralis (assembly GCF_008802855.1). Classification (NCBI taxonomy): domain Eukaryota; kingdom Metazoa; phylum Arthropoda; class Insecta; order Coleoptera; family Lampyridae; genus Photinus; species Photinus pyralis. The sequence continues at coordinate 20,222,013 of NW_022170511.1, read as the reverse complement.
TTTATTTGATGGGCCTATCTTGTATCATGTTGTCTTAAAAACATTTTTCCAATATATCCGCATGCCAGTTTTCGACCCGGAAAACTTTCGAGAAATATCATGAGGGCTGATTTATAGAATTAATAATTAGACTTCGGTTGTCGTTCTTCATTTCCACTTACTGCAAATTATTTCTTAAAACTTTAATTAAGTAGTAATAATAAGTGTACCATCCAGGTGATAGATGTACACAGGATAAGACTGATTTTAATTCAATGTTTTTTTATTTAAGGGTTTATTGTCGCATCAACACGGAGGTTATTAGCGATGAACATTTTTTACAGAATATACGAGTGTTTTGCCTTAAATTCCTTTTCTTTCATATTTAGGTAGATTACATAAAAATCTCCCCTCGTAATTTGTCTTACAGATATTCATAAAGATTAATCTTTTTTGTGAATTCAATAGTTTTGGAGGCATTGGTCTTGTTCTTTAGGCACTCTTTTAGAGTCGGCGGAATACTTAAAATTGTTCGTTCATTGTGGTATTTAGGGCACTCGACTATGACATGATGGATAGATATTTCTGTGTTGCACATGTCGCAGGTTTTGCTCGGAGATCGGTGAAAAAGGTGGACGTGAGTCATATTGGAGTGACCAATCCTCAGTCGGGTAATTACACTTTGGTCTTTCCGTTTGGTGAAGTTCGGCGTTTTTTCCCATATCGATTCTCTGATGTCGTGTAGTTTCGTATGTCTACCCGCACACCAAACGTCATTCCATCGTAGTTCAACGGCTTTGTGGATCCCGTATTTGAGTTCTTTGAGTGTGATCGGGATTTTGTCTGAACAATTTGTCGCTTCGGTTGTGGCGGATCTTGCAGCAGAATCGGCTCTCTCGTTCCCTTCGATGCCCTGGTGGGAAGGGACCCAAACCAAGGTTACATTTATGTCGCTGATCGAAAGTTTTAATATTTTCCTCTGTATTTTTTGAATCATAGGATTGAAATTGAATTTGTTTCCTATTGCTCTCAGTGCCGACATGGAGTCACTGAAGATAGCCACTGGTGTTTGTCTTGACTTTTCAATTTTCCTGAGAGCTTCGAGAATTGCGTATGTCTCACATGAGAAGATTGAAAAGTATTTAGGAAGCTTGAAGGAGAGCGATGAGTCGCCCATGACAATAGCACAACCGCGGTTTTCATCTAGTATGGACCCATCAGTAAACATCGCTAAGTGGTTAGAATATTTAGTAGAAATATGCTCTTGGAATATACGCCTCGATTGTGCTTTACTGAGTGTTTCAGTGTGGATATCCAAATCAATGATTGTTCTCTGAGAATCCCATGGTGGAAAGGGGTGGATTTTTCTTTCCGCGACTGAAGGCATTTTAAAATTCAATTCGGCCATTATTAGTTCGCGTCTCAATTGCAGCGGACGAGGAAGGCTCGGTCTATGTTCGTAGTGTTTTGGTGAATTTATTTTCTGAGATTCTGGAGATCTGGTAGAAATTATTTGTCCCATTTTTCTAATGTGAATTGGTAGCTCATTGGCTTCAGCTACAACACTCGTATTCGGGCTTGACCTGAAGGCTCCTATTGCTAATCGAATGGCAGTTGTCTGGATGGGATTGAGACAGTTTAGAACTTTGTCTGAGGCGGATCCATATATGGTGGCACCATAGTCGAGTTTAGATCTGATAGTTGCTTTATACGTGGCCATAAGAGTGTTTCTATCAGCTCCCCAGTTTTTCGAGCTTAGCACTTTCATCAAGTCCAGTCTTCTTCGGCCCTGAGCTTTCAGGAGTTTTATGTGGGGTGCCCAAGAAAGAGTCGTGTTGAAGGTCAGGCCGAGTATCTTGAGGGTGTGGCATCTCTGGAGTTTGTTGTTGTCGAGGCTGAGCTGTATTGGTTGTGAGTTCGGCGGCAGTGGTTTTGCGAAAACCATAAATTTGGTTTTGGATTTCGAGAATTTAAAACCCGTTTTGTCGGACCACTCGATGAGGTTGTTTAAAGTTCCTTGAAGGATGTTCTGTGTCGTTGAAAAGTTTTTTCCTGAGCACAATATAGTTAGGTCATCGGCAAATAGAAGGCCTTTAGAAGGAGGTTCGATTGTGCTGAGGATATCATTTATGGCCAGTAGGAAAAGAGTAACACTTATTACCGAGTCTTGAGGGAGGCCATTTTGGATTTCGATTTCTTTCGAAACTCGATTTTTTAGGCGTACTTCGATTTTCCTATTGCTTGATAAACGAGATTATGTGTCCTCGCAGGAGTTTTCCCAATAGTATGTCGATAACGCGTTTTCTCCAGACCATTTCGTATGTCTTTTCAATGTCCATCGAAACAGCTACTACATGAAGATTATTTGCAAACGCGTTGCAAATAAAGCTTTCGATTTGGATCAAGTGATCCGATGTTGATCGGAACTGTCTAAAACCACTCTGAAGGGGAGCCAATTGTTCCTTTCGATTAACCATTTCAAACGTCTATTTACCATCTTTTCTAGAAGTTTGCATAGGTTGCATGTCAAGGCAATCGGGCGGTAATTTTCTGGGCGCGTGGGGTCCTTTCCTGGTTTAGCGATTGGAACTACGGTGGCCAATTTCCAGGATTGGGGGAAGGAGTCCGTTATCCATATTCGGTTGTACATTTCAAGGAGAAATTTGAGTCCATTTGTTGGTAGACTTTTTATGAGGATAATTGGGATTCCATCGGGGCCCGGACTAGAATTTTTGCAGAGGGATAAAGCTGATTTAAGTTCTTCTTCGGTAAAAGGCAAGTTTATGGGATCATCATTCTCATTGGTTTTATTGATTAATTGTGTCGAAATTTGTGCTTCTATTTCAGAGTTGGTCTTGAATTTGACGAAAGCTGAGCTATAATTGACGTCGGTAGAGTTTAGTGCGAACGTGTCAGCTAGAAGATCGGCCATACCTTGTGTATCTGATACAGAGTTCCCATCCCGGTCGACGAGTATTGTGGAGTTGTTTGATTGAGGTTGCCCTCTAATACGCTTCATTCCTTGCCAAATGTCTTTTGTCGGAGTGTTACTATTCAAGGAACTGACAAAATTTCGCCAAGCTTCCTTCTTACTCGATTTCGCGGTTTTCCTTGCAATTTTTGTGTTCTATTTTTAGCTCCTCGGATTTATGGCGCTTGTATACGTTGAAAGCATGTTTCGAAGCTTTTATAGCCTCTGCGCAGTTTTTATTCCACCAAGGCACTCTCTTATTTTTGCGGTATTGTGATTTCTTTTTTATTGAGGCGTCGGCGGCATTTCTAATTTGTGTGATAAAAATATCTAGGAGTTCATCTACACCGAGATTGCCTTGAGATTCTAGAATATCGATATCACAGAGGTTTTCGCTTATGAGGCCTGCGTAGAGTGGCCAATTTGCAGAGTTGAACTTCCAGGAGACCGAGGGAGGCAGTGATGTATCTTCGTCGTCTTCATTGCTATTAAAAATCACGTGTATCGGGAAATGGTCGCTATCATGGAGATTATCGTTAACCGCCCACGTCATCTCGTCAGCGACATCAACCGAGCATAGGCTCAGGTCGATGTGACTAAGAGAACCGGAGCTGCAGTTGAAGTGGGTAGGTTCGTTTTCGTTCAATATTACCAGATTGGAATTTTCTAACCATTTCTCTATCAACTTTCCTCTTCGATCCGTTTTAGTGGAATCCCCATAAGGCATTATGACTATTGAAATCGCCGACAATAATTAAAGGTGTTGGTAATTGACGAGACAAATTTTCAAGCTCACTCAGATCGAAGGTCGTGCTGTTTGGCCAATATAGATTGCAGATCGACGTTTTTTTTGGGATGGAGACCGATACCGCCACCGCTTCAATTTTAGTGACAATCGGGATCTCGTCACACGGGACATTATCTTTGACGAATATTGCTACTCCGCCGCTGGCGTGGTCAGAGGTCGTTCGGTTTTTAAAGACTGGTTTGTACCCTCTGATTGAGGAACAGTGGTTGTTCTTGAAATTTGTCTCTTGTATAGGCAGATTATAGTTGGGGAGTGGTCTTTTTGAAGCAGTTGAAGAAACTCTCGTCTGGCGTAAAAGCCGTTGAGATTCCACTGCAGAAGGTTCATCGTCAATATGTTTGGTCGTCTGTCGCCATGGAGTTCGACAGATCGTCGTCCCTTGATGATAGCGAAGATGTCCTCGTTTTTGTTTGGGATATCGATTCTAATTTCTTTATCAGTTTGCTGAACCTAATTTTAGAACCACGGTCCAACAAGAGCGGATATAGTCTTCTAAACATTCCGCTGAGGTCATATTTCTCGACTAGAAACTCCGTTGCTAGGTCATCAAGGTTCTGTTTTGATTGAGCCTTTTCCCAGAAGTTCTTGAATTGATTGTAGTTGAGTGGATATTCTTTTGTCTTCGTCGAGAGTTCTTTTTCGATGACCTTGAATGAGTCTGCCAATGGCACAGTTTTTTCTTCTTTCTCGGGTGACTTACGGTTTCTCTTTCTGCGAGCTTTCACAATGAAATCCTTCGTCGTAATTGGGAGCGACGGGTAGTCGGAGATATTTGATGGAGAAACAGTGGGAGACGAAGAGCTCGAGAGGGGGCGCTTTAAAATGGTCTGTCGATTAGCTTGACTCTGAGTGGTCAACGAGGGAGAAGAGGCAGCTTCTGTTAATGGGGGCATCGATTTCGTTATTGAGAACGGAAGATTGAGGGCAACTTTTCGCAAGATGTCCTTCTGTTTTACAGATGAAACATCCCGGATTGTCTGTGGAAATGAATATAGTGTAATTCGTGTCGTCGAAATTGATATGGAGTATTTCCGGAAGAATTTGAACGGTATCTGGGGACACGTAGGCTTGGCGGCGAAAACTCCATAGATTAGCGAGCGCGGGGTAATCTGGATCGATTATTCCGGCTTTTAGATATGTGATTTGAGACGCAAGGTCAATATTTCTGGTTCTCAAAGTCTTGACGATCTCATTATTCGGAATGATGGGGGACACGTTTGAAAACACAATTCTCTGGTTCTTCGATATCAGTGGACGGATATGCAGATTTCTGTTTTGGACAGTTATTGTTTTGTGCGTGGTTATTAGGTCCTCGGCGACGGCTTTCGAGGCTAAATACACACAGATCCTGTTGTTGGAAATTTTTGAAATGAATCTCATTTGATCGGCTGGGATTTTTTCGGCAATATAGCCACTGCATATTCTTTTACTGTGGATTCTTCAATAGCGTCGATTATGATCGCTTGGTCTTTGGTCGGGGAAAGTTCGACTCTTGCAGCATTTGCATAACTTGCAGATTGTTGGGAAGACATTTTCGGAGATTTAGGATACTACTCTGTACTCGGAGAGTTCCTTCTACGATATACTAACTTGAGAGACGTTAATTACCTACGTAATGTAATAGGAGATTTTTGAAGGTTTATTGGAAATAATTTCGTAAGATGCTTTTGTTGTTTTCACTCGCGTTAGTCACAGGGCATGGCACGTAAACACCGCGTGACCGCACTAAACCCGACCGATTCGCTCGAGCATCGAACATTGACTCTAATTCAATGTTGTTTAGACTTACTTTCTAGTAATAATATAGAAAGCATATGTTTGTACATTTTGTTTAAGAACCGACCTTGCGTATCTCTATATTTCTACGAGGCCGAATATACGCTGATTAAAATGAGTGATAGGTTTTGGGAAATTTGTTTAGAAACTGTGTATTTAATTGAGATCTTAGAATCTAAACGCCTTTGTTCGTAGATCCAGATGTTTATAAATCAATGTTGAAGAAAAAAACAAGGAAAGTACGCAAATTTGCATGAAATCTGACTTCAGAGACAGTTCCAAATTATTTCTGCAATCTTACAGTCAAGATAAAAAACGATTTTCTATGCATAATTTATTATTCCAATTTGCGAACGTACGCAATACAGTATACTATTTACAGCTCCATTTGTTTGATAATAAATAAAAATATCCACGAAATACTTTCCTTTCATGATGCTGTGGCAAATCATAAAATAAACCGCTGATACGTATTCATGGTAGCCTGAAATGAACCTATGAAAATTTCGTAAGTGCTTCCGAACTATATAAATATAAATTTAAAAGTACCAGCGATGAGCGTAATCGTTCAACTCTCGACATGTTCAATTGAAATCCTCATTTCAATTAATCTTCAAAGTTTACCGCAAGAGGTAAGCAAGTAAATAAAAGAATAGCGTCTAAATTGGATTTAGAGAAACCTCAAGTCTTTCCGGTAATACTTTTCGAATGTACTTTGTAGCGAGCTTTCAAATTTATTATTGTACCCCATGGGAGCGCGATTGATTCAGCTTGAGTATTTTCCTTACAGCGTCATAAACACTTTATATGCATCGAATACTCTATTTTAGACCCAAATACTTTCCGCAAACTCGCCTGCCAAAGATAATTGCTTATGTACAGGATCGACTTGAGACTAAAGGATGATTTTTGCTCAAGGAATTTATCACAAATTTTAATTGAAATTTTAGTTCTTTTCATTTTCTCGAACTGGTACTTTGCGTAATTCAAAATGAAAGGAAAGTCAGAGGATATGAAAGTTCAATTTTCGTCCTTTTTCATTTTTTAACTAGTTCTATATACATTTTCAATATGCAGACTATAAAACACATCAGAGTCAAAAAGTTTCAAATTTATGTATATATTTTATTTCAAATCGTGCACTTCATTTGCATAAAACAATGGAAAAGTAAACTGTGGATGAATATTAAACTTTTAAACGCGTATTATTTTACAAGTTGAGTGCTGGATCGTTTTACCCACTTCTCGAGGACTGAATGACACGATTGAGCGTAAAATAGTTTAGCGTATTCCGTTTTGAATTTGCGATAAATTCAGTAACTAGGTAATAAGCAGCACCTCACACTGTATTAAATTAGTAGGTACCTTTTGTGTGTTAGTATACAGTTGGATAAGGCAACCAAATGTTTTCAATTTTCACTTTGCGTCATTTGGAGAAGTTACTTTGGTGTAAGCCGAGCAAGTTATCAAATGTTAAAATGCATTAATCTTTTCATATGTCCGCTTACACCTTCTTTATATTCAACACGAGTTTGGCAATATCATGTTTACATTACTCAAAACCGTCTTAGCTCGACTTGGGCAGGTATAACGTTCCCACTTTAATGTGGTTTTTCCTCCCCCTTGTTTTACTCGTGCGGGAAATAAATACGAAGAAGAGCCATATGAAATTTTAATACCAGAAAGAGACATAAATATCGACGATCTACGAGCTGGGAGTTCTTATAAAGCACATTTATATGGTAATATCCCTCCACTTTATTCTCACCACAAATTCTTGAGCTATCAACGTAAACCGTAATTAAAAAAGTGCATTGAAAGCGGAAATCTCGTACGTCGTGGTTTGACAATAGTCTTACTTTTTTATTAAATGAAGTTCTATTCCTTATTGAATTCGATTTTGTAATTTATTTCTGGCATCCCATTCGGTAAACCTCTTGGAATATAAAGGAGACAGAGCTTAATTAGAATAAATTATCTGCGTGTCCAATGAATAAACAATGAAGCAAGCTAAGTCGTGTGAAAATGGGGTGCAAAACAATGTAAATTAAGTACGTTTTAAAGGTTTTTACTGTGCGCGTATTTATTCTGTATGTCAAAAGGAATTTTAAACGTATAACATTCAGTTTGGGATTTTATCCGTACTGGTTTTAAAATGTTAATATGGCACGACAAGGGTGCTATTTAAAAAGATGGGTGCTTTAATGTACAGGCCGGCTTTCATATTTTCGTGTTGTGCCTAGATCCGAATTTTTAATAGACCTTAATTAACACTTTAAAATGTTATTCTTTATGTAAAAAGATAAGCATACTTTATTCTTTATTCGTTTTGTTTAATTTTATAAAATTATGAATTGTAAGGTGAGGATTTTTTATTTTGATTTTTTCTACTGCTACAATTGTATTTTGATAAGGTAAGTGGATTTCAGTTAGTTTCATTTATGGCAATCTTGCTTTTTATGAATATACACATTTAGTTGATCAATCTTAATGTTTTTAGTGGGCTGTTATTAGCATGGGAAACTCCGATCTATACATACCTACAGCAGAAATGCTAAAGCAACTGAATAAAGAAGAAAAGAGTGCCATGTGGCTTGCTTGGGAAGTATAATACTTTCCCGAAATCGTCATTTTCATGCCTACTTTATATCAGGAAATTTTAGCTTTCAGAACAGTGGCAGTAAACACTTTTCCTGTCACTTCGCATTTTCGCGTTGGTAATGTCTAATGGTAACACTGACATTAATTTTAATCAATTTGAAATTTTATATTAAAAAGCCTATTTCGGGAAAAATGTAGTTTTCGTGAGTAAATTGAGTTATTACTCGATTCGGAAATTCATGTACCTACTCGGCATTTAATAACAATATACCTACGATACAAAGGTCAAAGGACTACTTACTAAAAGGGGGTTGGTTGTAGTTAACAATAATTCAGCTAGTACAGTAATTTTAAAGTTGAAAATCCTTGTTTTGTCGAAAAGCTAAAAAAGTGATTTTTAACTAATCCTTACAATAAACGGAGATATAAAAGGCGGGACGGAGTTTTTTATGTTGTCAATAGCATTTTAATTAAAACCCAATTAAGGACAGATTGGTTGGAACCACACGATTAATGTAGAAACTGCACACGAGGGTCCCTTGGGGTTGGTTAAACGAGTTAAAAATTGAGTTACATATCAAAAATCTTACGTAATTCGGTGAAGCCGGAATCTAAAAATGTTTAATTACAAATTATGTAACAATAAATAGCAAAAACTTACTGGAGAACTATGAAGAAGAGCAAAGTTGAATTGGTTGAATAAATTACATTATTAAGTTAAATTAATTGAAGAACCTTAGCGCGTGGAAGACGTGAAAAGGTTAAGCCGCCGACGTTTGCAAACGAAACTGTAAAACAAAAATTTTATACAGGATGGTGCAAGAAATTTATTGTAAAATTTATTGTAAAAGTTTTGATTGAAGCCTAGAATTTCGTTAAGTGTTTTCCGGGGTTTAATTTTGATTGGGTAACAATTTCCCGTATTTCAAGAAAAGTTTTTGATTTTTGTTACAAACATGTAAAATTTCAAAATCTGATTTAGGGTTAAAGGGATGACCGGTGTCCAATAGGTATGTGGGAAGCAAAAGAAGATTTGGTTGAAGAGGAAGTATTGTTGGTTTTGATACAGGATAGGTGTTCATGGAATCTGATGGTAGAGAATTTTCTCCCAGTTTGGCCTATATAGAAGGATTAACAGGATGGACAAGTAAGTTTGTAAATGCCACTTTTTTCGGTGAGGGAGATGTGTGGGACAGAGAGGATTTAACATTGTTGTCAGCTTTGAAGATTATTTTATATTGTGTTTTTTGAAGATGTTTTTAAAGGCATTCGAGGCTGAGCCAAAGGGTAAACAATAGAAGGGGTGAGTTTTCGGAAAGTAGGAGAGAATTGGGTGGATCTATTAAAGTTGTGTTTTGTTTTTGTTGTAGGTTGGAAATAAGTTCACTGAGGTAGTTGGCGTTCTCCGCAACTTGATAGATGGTTTTGAATTGTAGGTTAGATTTCTTTTCTCTAAGCGGTAAGTGGAAAAGTCTGTGGAAGTAAAACCGGAAGGAGGACAGTTTATGTTGAAGAGGGTGGAAAGAGGAGAAGGGGATTATCTTGATAGTGGTAGTTGGTTTTCTGTAGATACCTATGTCTAATTTTTGGGGGTACGTTCGATTTTTTTTTCAATTTGACCCAATATAATGTATTGGAAACCCTTACAATCTCAGAAAATGTCTCTAAAATTCGAAAAAAAACCTTAATTTCCAAATTAAAAACTAACGTTACAATGGGTAGCTTTATTATTATTGAAGGTGGAAATTGGGTCAAATGGGTATCGTTTTGCAGTTTTGTGTTCTGTTTGTGTTCTTTTAGAAAATTTTAAATTTGAATTAGGCTAAGTGAATTTAAAAAAAATGTAATAATGAATTATTTTTTTGTAGATCATAGGTTACCTTTCATCGTCAAAAAATATGATATTGCTATATTGAAGTTTTAGACGTTCTAACTTAATCAATCCCTATCTTTAATAATAACACAGTAATCCACTCGCCCTGGGATCTAGGGTACCCGGTATATATTTTAGAGGAATTTTTCGAAAGAAATTCACCACTATGCGATTGTCTTGTCCGTCCGTCCCTTTATCCGTCCATAAAGTCGTCCGTCTGTCCGTATGTTCCTAACTAACTCGAGAAAGAAAAGAGACATTGATGTCAAACCTTCGCCAATCGATGTGTATGACTTCAAGAGTCAGTCGTTTATTTTTTACGCTTCTTTTCTACAAAAACCCCATTTCTTCTTTACTAACTTTGATCAATATATAAATTACAATGCCGATACCGATTTCTTTGCTGCAAGTTTTGCAATAATGCATTACCGACGAAGATCCCCGAGAAGTAGAAAAACTCGTTTGTTAATTTTTTACGTCAATTGTAGTGACGTTTCCGTAGAATGTGGGCTGCATGTTTGTAGATGAGGTAATCGCGGCTAATATGAACACACGAGTCCCCAAATTATGCCCTTAGTTGCTTTTTAAGTCGAGACCATATTTTCTACAGTAAAAGCAAAGTTAATTTGTTCATTATTTCACCACATACACACTCACCGTATTATTACGGGGAAATCATATTTCCTCGCGTTTCGCTTTAAAGCAACGTACCATTAAGGTTTGTATTCCCCCAGTTTGGGTACAATAATATTTTCTTCGGTCCCCCATATAACGTACGTAAGGGTGCTATTAAATTGGCACCCGCACGTGTTTTGGCTTCATAAAGATCTCGGTACATCTAAAGTAGATGGGTTTATCCTATCCCTGTAATTTTCCATTGTGTCTAATAATTTAATTTTTACTGCTAAAGCAGATGGTGCTTAATTAGGTGGGCTTTTCGTTTGTCTTCCTTCGAACGTATGCTTCCGGGAGGAGTGGGAAGGTTTAAGAAAAGTTCGCTTTTGCTTTAATTACATTCGCACAAAACCTTTTAGGTATGTTAAATGTAGATTATGTGATTAGCCTGACAGTTTTAAAACTTTGAACAACTTTATATTAAGCACCGGGGCACTTTATTTCATTTTCGTAAAAACTACGCCTTCCTTGAAACGAGCGAATAATTAACCCTTATGGGTGTAATTTCTGTATAGTGGACGACAAATAATTGTGACATTCTGATAAAAATGAAATATTTGGAAAGATATGGATGTTTGCGGGAATGGTTTTCTCTGACACCTATAATTCCATAAGGATAACTTTAATTAATTTACTGGCTTGGCACTAAATCTAAGATCTGTACTCGAGGCACAAATGTAGGTGTTACCTTTTCAATGGCTTTAAATGGCCAATTTTTCATTATTTAAAACTATGTTAATTTCATTATAGCAAGTGAAATGATTAAATAGCCCATTTTCTCTTCGAGTGTAAGAAAATGTGGATGAATAGACATAAATAAAGTTTACCATTTGTAGGGATACAAGTAAAAAAGTGCCACATCTTATCTGGAAAATGTATTGTTCTATTAGAGGAAACTATTTATTTTATATGCCAGTCACGGAAACAAAATTGCATGTTCCGACGGAATGCTACAATGTTCGAGTCTATACGCTATCTTAGTGTGTAGTTAAAATGGATGTACGTATGTTCTAAAGCAAAAAGCTGAAATACTGTAATTACAAGTTCATTTTGTACTTAGTAGGTACGTGGAAATAAAGTTATGCTTTTCAAATTTATATAGCCAGCCAGCTCGTGCTCATTAGTATGCCTTACAATAAGACATTAACCGAAATCCATTTTTAATGTTACCTTTTTCTGCGAGATCCCCGTTAAATCGCAACGATATATTTTAATTTCGGGTAAAAGATACTCCGTTAGTAAGATTTATTGCGTCTTGCAAGGAAGCATAGTTCTGTACTTTCGGTTTCTTATATAGGTATCTTTTGCGTGACAACCCTCTGTACAATCGAAAAAAGTAATTATAATTCCTTCCTTGGTTGAAAAAATTTTCTTTTTCTTAATTGCAGGGAAGCAGTTAATTATCTTTTAGTCACGTAGCTTTTGCTGATCTCCAGAGAGATAGTACCGTCCAGCCTGTTGTTAGAAATTACGCCAGATGCGCGTTCACTTGGACTGGAAGATTTTAACTGATTTAGAAAGAAGAGATGTGTTCAATATATATTTTCAGGGGTGATTATTACATTTCATTTAATCGTTTTGAATTTCCAATACATCATTTTCGGTGTCACCCTTTTAAAATTAATTAAATCATCCCTAAAATCGTCGAGTTCATTTTAATGCAAATAAAAAATGCTGCATTTTGTCCGTGTATCTGCAAGTTTAGTAAATATTCTGCTTTCTGTTTTATTTATTATGGTCTCACAGCGTTTTAGTTTGGTATTTACTTGTACAGTACACAAACTTGAAGACTCTTACGCGGAATACTCCAAACTGTGATCTATATGTATCTCAATTTGATGGAATAACCGCTTAAAGGAATTGGAGGTATGAAACGAAGTAAATTTCACTTGATTGATATTATTTTGGCCGCAAAGTTTTGATTTACACATTATAACTTTCAAATTAAGCGGTAGCAACGGTCAAAGAGATTATATGAGAACGAAGTACGCAAGCTCTTTTTTGTTCATTTGAAATACATGAAGCTTTTTCTGTTCTCTTCCTCGACTCTTGCTCCTTTGTGTTATGTTTTCCCCAATCTTTAGTTCTTTCTTGTAGCTCTATCATTTCTACGTCTTTTTCTCTTATAAAACTTGCAATAATACTTTCATACTTCCTGCTAAAGATTCGACTTCATACTGCTTACGCATTATGATGATTTCCCTTTTCCTTTCGAATCGTCTGTCGGTCCATCTGTACTCTCATTTCCGGCTAAACAGCTGAACCCAATAGAACCAAATTTGGCACACATATTGTTACGCTTAAAAGTCTTTGGACAGAACGCATATGCGCAAGTGTGTGGGTGGCAAATTTTCTTTACACATTTCTGTATGCAAAATATTGATTTGATTTATAAACAGAAATATTAAAAAATGCAATGCCTATTTTGTGATCACGTGTCGCTGCTAAATTTGATTCTTATTTAGAGATTTTACCTTTACCATATAATAAATCATTGGTACATTCTGCTGTGGAAATATACAACTCTTTCTGAATGCTAAACAAAACGCCAATCCAACCAAAGCAGTGGTAACGCTGAATTTAAATAAATTCCTAATCACTGAAACAAAATAACCAAAATTCTTTGCTTGGATCTGATTCTGATCGTTGAATGAAATACAATACAAAATCTATTTATACAAATGGTTCTAATAGTTCGAATATTACAAAAATCAAAATCAAATAAATTCCTAAAAATCACCGACCACTAATTTATACAATGCAAAAAATTCAAAGAACTTACAGAAACAGACGTGGATGAATTTCTTTTTAGGTTACAATTGATCCTCTCTCTTCCCGGAGAAATGCCGCTTCCTTTAAAAGTATGGAAATAAAGCACCTCACTGGTACAGTGGACTTTTTTTTTATCACCCTGGTAACGTTAACTTCGAGGTGAATTCGAAGCAAAAATGTCCATACGTATTGCAAGCTCCAACAAACCAGCTCCAACTTCGTGAAAATAAAACAAGATATTGTTATGGTGAAATAAAATGGCAAGTTCCGCCCAATTAATTAGTTTTTACTTTGCTAAAGCAGTTTTTAACTGGCCGTTACCGATGCGATCGAACAAAATAGTATATTATATTATGAGGAGCTAAAGTGATACTTTTTATGGCGAGTCAGTGTTTGATGGCCGAGCGAAGCGAGGCCAGCAAAATACTGACGAGCCATAAGAAGTTACTTTAGCTCCGCATAATATATGCTATTTTTTCTTCAAACATGAGAATAACGCCCAAATAATGGTTTCCAAATCGGAAGAAATATTAACCCGATCGTTATGGGTAGCCGTGAGCGCGTCGGCCGTGGTGACTATAACAATTGCTATAGTTGGCCATTATTAGTTTTGACGTTTTAATTGTGGACGAGTTTTTGATTTCAAATAAAAATGAAATTGCACAAAAAATACTTTCGACAACTTTAGAAAATCCAGGTTTATCAGATGGAATGACTTCAACTACTCCTTCATTTGAAGCAGAAACCAATCCAGTTTTTTTGAAAATACTTCATTCATTCATTAGAAATAAGACGAGCCAAACAAAACTTGACTCTTCAAAACTTGGATGCTGCAGGAACGAAGGTTTAATTTCAATAATGGTAATATGACTAACTGAACTTTCAACATTAACTATTATTTAAATAAATAAATAGCTTCTTTGATCGACTATATTTTTATTTCTGTTAAAATCAGAAGGAAAGATCAACGCACTTGCTAGGTGAACCAAGAACCTAATGTAAATAACATCAACTTGTCAAAGCAAAACAATGTGACACTGGCACTGAAGCGTTTTATTGCCTAGGCACTAAAATACTTCACTGCCGCTTGTTCGATTGTTCTAAAAAGTCAAACTTTAACTCAGAGTGCTGGGCTACGTAATGTCAATATTATATGACGTTTGAAGAAAAAATCTGTTTATAACAACGAGTTTTTTAAATTCAGTACATTAGTAGCTACGTTTCTACGTGTTCAATATGAGAATATTGCCTCGCGTAAATTTTACCAAATTTTCTTCAATATGCGGAATTACCACCTTTTCGGTACTCGATAAAAGAGTAAGACTAATTACAGGGTTGTTTATTACTGAGCTGGCCGTGGTATTAATTATTTCATTGCAATTAATTGTTACAGTAAAATTTCTTCAAGTACCTACTGTAGAAATTAATTTTTATTTTAGGAGGGCAAGCTGTTCAAGCTCTGAGTTACATTTAGTCCTTGTTTTTTTACGTCAAGATTCTATTTATGGATTCGTTTATACTACCATAAGTCACATTTTAGCAACATTTCGAAAATTATAAATATAGAATCAGAAGTCTCTGTATTAGAAATACCTATAAATTATTAAACGGGAATGAAGAGGGTGATCCATATTCTTATATTTGGGATGCAGAGCTGGCCAGTATTCGATTTTGTAAATACTTTTTAGTACTCAAATCCTTTAAAGTATTCATATACTTTGTAATTATATACTTTTATGGAAGCAGTATTTGTATTTGTAACTCAAATACTTTCACAAATATTTAGTATTCGAATACTTAACCTTCCTTTTTTACCAAAAATCGACTACACCAAAATTTCTCGCGAAAACACTTTCTTATTAATTTGGTGCGTAGAATCCAAAACAATTCGCACTTTTTCGATCAGACTTCTCAATCAAAAGTTATAGACTAGAAACCAATTTCGAAAGAAAATTCAAAGGGCTGTAACTTTTGAACTAGTAGCCCAATCTTGGAACTGTTTAAAATTATGGATTCTACAGGCCACGTTCTATAAGAAATTTTTTTTCCGGGTCGATCTGAGACAATTTTTTTTGAGGCCCGAAAAAAAAGGCAGTGTATAACCTTCCTTTTTTACAAAAAATCGACTACACCAAAATTTCTCGGGAAAACACTTTTTCTTATTAATTTTGGTGCGTAGAATCCAAAACAATTCGTACTTTTAAGATCAAACTTTTCAATCAAAAGTTATAGACTAGAAACCAATTTCGAAAGAAAATTCAAAGGGCTGTAACTTTTGGACTAGTAGCCCAATCTTGGAACTGTTTGAAATTATGGATTCTACAGGCCACATTCACAATTTTTTTTTCGGGCCTCAAAAAAAAGGCAGTGTATATATAACCTTCGTTTTTTACCAAAAGTCGACTACACCAAAATTTCTCGGGAAAACACTTTTTCTTATTAATTGTGGTGCGTAGAATCCAAAACGATTCGTACTTTTTCGATTAGACCTTTCAATAAAAAGTGATGGACAAAAAACAAATTTCGAAAAAAAAATTCAAAGGGCTGTAACTTTTGATCTAGTAGCCCAATCTTCAAACTGTTTGAAATTATGGATTCTACGGGCCAAATTCTATAAGAAAATGCCGGTCGATCTCAGACAATTTTTTTTCCGGCCTCAAAAGGCAGTACATTTATGTTATTCAAATATTTGAGAACAATTTAGAAATGTTTAGGGAAAGTTTCCATTGTCAAAATCAAATATAAAAATCCTATACAACTGAATACCGAACGATCCTGGAGTGAAACTTTTTGACTCGATAGTCTACGTAACTTAAAACCAATAGGGACCTTTCTTATATCCTTAAGACCATGTGTACCAATTTTCAAAGCGATCGCACGTTTCTAAACAAACTATGCACACGGACAAACGGATGGTAAAAAATAGATCTGTTCCAAAATCGCTAGGATTAATTTCAGAAAGGCGTACCATGTGCACGACGCTTTGAAAACTGGTACACGTATTCTGGTATAAGAAAGGTCCTGGTAGATACCTCCTATATAATAATAATAATAATAATAATAATAATAATCTCCAGCAAAAACCCAAGCAACCTCTCAAATACAACCTCAAGAACAAAGAAACACCATAAATACAACTAACGCAACATGCACTACAAAGACAGGTCCACCCAATAAAATTACACGCCCTAGCACAGTTAAAAAACACATAACTCCTTCTTCACAGAAACACGCCACATTTTCACAACCCACTCGTATTCAACAGCAACGCAAAAACCTTAACAGAACTACAGGCTCACAACATACTAAAATATCTCCACCAAAAACCCAAGCAACTTCACAAATACAACCTCAAGAACAAAGAAACATCATAAATACAAGTAACGCAACATGCACTACAAAGACAGGTCCACCCAACAAAGTTACACGCCCTAGCACAATTAAAAAACACATAACTCCTTCTTCACCGAAGCACACCACGTTATCACAACCCACTCGTATTCAACCCAAACGCAAAAACCTATACAGCACTACTAGCTCACAAAATACTGTAATATCTCCATCAATAACCCAAGCAACCTCACAAATACAACCTCAAGAACAAAGAAACACCATAACACAAGTAACGCAACATGTACTACAAAGACAGGTCCATCCAATAAAGTTACACGCCCTAGCACAGTTAAAAAACACAATACTCCTTCTTCACAGAAACAACCCACTCGTATACAACCGAAACGCAAAAACCTTAACAGCACCACAGGCTCACAAAATACTGCAATATCTCCACCAAAAACCCAAGCAACCTCACAAATACGACCTCAGGAACAAAGAAACACTATAAATACAATTAAAAAACACAAAACTCCTTCTTCACAGAAACACACCACGTTATCACAACCCACTCGTATTCAACCCAAACGCAAAGCCAAAGAAACACTTGCACAATAAACTCCATTTAATAAAATTACAGGAATTATTATAATGATTTTTTTTGTTTTGTTTTCCTCTTTCCTGATAGCGTTGGCTATTGTGCCCATCAATAGGTATGTTGGTAAGTACGAATTACATACTATCCCTAGATGTCCAATGTACGTGTGTGATTTTTTCTTTTAAGGACCCTACATAACTTCACCAGACAGACACAGACACTAATCGTCACTTGATTTTAATCCGTGCGATTAGTTAACCAGGCTAGACCTGAGTTCTCACAAGAAACACCGACCATAATAATAATAATAATACGCTTTTACTCCCCTTAAATTTGTATATAACAATAGAAATATAAAAAAAGCTAACCCCATACAAAGTATAACTTGATTTTTTAAGTAGTATTAAGACTTTTATCTAGTATACTATTTTAAATTTTTAATGTATTTGAGTGACAAGTATTAGAATACTTTTGAAAGTATTCGAATACATTCTAAAGTATTTAAATACTTATTTTTTAAAGTATTTGAATACTTTTCAATATATCTGTATCTACTATTCGCTTGTGCTGGACGTAAAAGTATTTAGTATTCAAATACCTTTGATTTGTGTAACGTATTTACTATTTAGTATTCAAATACTTTTTGAAAGTATTCTGCCCAGCTCTGTTGGGATGTAGTATAAATAATTGGGAAAGACAGTGATTCTTATTTATATTAAACGGAAACTAAATTCTTTGCAGAAAGAAACATGTCGCTGCATAAAAAATGATGTTATTGCTTAACTTTATATCATCCACCTCGAGGAAAAACATGGCGAACGGATAATATGGGAATAAAACACCGAAGGTCAAATAAAATCATTTTGGATTTTCCAATATGACAACTCGCGAACTTGTTATGTACGAACACAATGAAACTGGAACCGAGGAATTGTGTCGGGAATGGAAAACAACGGCATTAATATATAATTGACGCTAACGACAGAAATGTAAAAGAACTTTCATTTACTTTTATCGATAATTTCCCCAATAGGTACTTACAACCCCACGCAGCCATCTCTCCATGCAATTACTTTATGTAAATTTCAATTACTTTCCCGGTTTCTTCCAGTTCAATTGTAATTACCAACGTGGCGGTTACTTCAACGGAATTGCTGTTTGTTTTTCCCAATATTCATTTTCGTCGACTTGGAGAAATTACATTTTATTAAAATTAAGAAATTTTCTTCGCGTTATACCTACCTTAGCTAAGAAATTGAAAAGCTTATAGCGTATGAATTTTTAAAACGTAATTTCAGTCTATTGTTAGTGTTACCATCATATGGGAGCGTGAAAAAGACATACTCGTTTCGAAGGAATAATGAAAGAAACAGAGTCGGCTATGAAACGCGTATATTTGAATTAAATGAGCAATGAGCGAATATTCCAGACTTCTGAAGCACGCCGTTTACATTCTTGAATTAAATTTGCGGTTTAAAATGCAAGGAAATGACCAATTCCAAGCAATTGCAGACGGTCCACTCGTTATCGTCAGTAAGATGCCCGAGGAGCCCTCCACTTTTATTAATTTTCTCGTGGCAGATTTCGATTTCGCTCACGCTTCCCGCGTTATAGATTTAGTTAGCTAATTGATGTAATAGTAATAGAGAAGAGGCACGCAACGAAGGCTGTAAAGCGAGAAATAAAAGACCCTTTGGCAATACGTTTTCCACATTTAGTACTAGAAATGCGCCTGTTGTTGTTGTCATTAGTTGTCACGAACGACGTCTTCGTACCATCGTCGACGCCCAAATTAGGTAACATGTATGAGAAGAGTTGATTATGTCTTTGTAATGTGATTGTCAGCCCTCTCGATCACAAAAGTTTTTGTGGTGCGGTTTCGGTAGCCTAAACATCACTTTCAAGTTAATGCATATTTTGTACAGCAACTTTTTCGAAAGCACAAACTACGCTCGGAAAGCATATCTCCTTAAATACGATATAAACTTCAATAACGAGGAAACGAAAAGGAATGCCCATCTTTTATTTATAAAATATAGCGGAGAAACCTGTTGTGTGTCCTGATTTTATATACGTCTCTCAAAATCCCTTTTGTCTCTTTAAAAAGTTCAACTTAATACTACTTCTGAATAAATAATTTTTTTCCTCTCGAAGCCGTATAAATAAAAAAAAACTTCTTATAGTGTCACCTTCAGTTGTTTTGTAACGATAAATCATTCCTAATAAATCGTTTGTTTGCGTTGTACAGCTTATATGCGCCAGAAGCTTTTCTGCTATATTATATTTGAATTCCTTCGCATCCTGGAATTTTGTTGTATTCCCAGCATTTTGTTTTTCAAGTTTATTGGTGTATTTTGAGTGTTTTACATGAATTAAACACTCGCATGATCTTCGGCGCCTGTTCGAATTAGATTCGCAACATTAGTCAATGTTTACTGTGGAATTTCCAAGTGAGCCCAGAAACGCTATATTTATGTAAGTTATATAGCAAAATTACTTTTACGAGTATTTCTAAGGAAGCTCAAGGAAAATGCCATAACTCTGAAAAATAAAAAAACGCCACGACTCTGTTTATTGTTATAAGAGCAAGAAAAAAAAATACTTCTATGCATTTTCATTATATTACTAGTGATGTCAGAAATATACTAACGAACCATCTAAAGCAATGTCGAAATTTACGTACAATAAAAGCACATGAAAAGAAGCAAAAAATGGCCAAAGTCGCATTGCAATTTGATTTTGTAGAGATTGAGATAGCGCATTTGCTAACGAAGTTAGAAGCGCTATTGCAGCCACTTCCTCTGACCGACCGTCCGTCCGACGGTGGCCTTAACTACTACCACAATTTTCAATATATTTAGTTCGCTCTTTTTGAAGTCGGTAGCTTATTAATAGCTCTAGCACAAGAGCCAAGACGATTAATGCTCGCAAATCAACTTTCTTATGTATTAAGATACCTTTTTGAAATTTTAACCAGACCTGCTTCTAGTAAAGGCAAACATATCGCATATTATAAACATCAGGTGTGCGCATGCGCAGTCTGCGCAACTTTAGCTTTATTAT
This sequence comes from Photinus pyralis, assembly GCF_008802855.1. NCBI lineage: Eukaryota > Metazoa > Arthropoda > Insecta > Coleoptera > Lampyridae > Photinus > Photinus pyralis. Next base: position 20,201,564 of record NW_022170511.1, on the reverse strand, counting down.
TCATTATTTATGCTTTTTAGTACGTCACCGTGACCTTTGGGAATTCATGGAAAATGCGCAAAAATTACCCGCGCCATAGGGCGAAAACCTTTTCACTTGTTTGAGGATGAAGAGGGCTTTATGTATACCACATTAGTATTTATACAGATAATGTGATGCGTGGTAAATTTACTACAAAAAATATTCCAACCACATTTTAAAGGGGCATTGCGCCCCATGTGCGCCCAATATGTGAATATGACAACGCGAATTTTGACAAAGGGATATCAAGTCGTATGGTTGAGAAACCGTCCAAACGCATACCCAAATGATAGTTCGAAGTAAATTAGATTTTAGATGCTATTTGTGAATCAATTTAATTTGCAAAACAGAATCAGTCTCGAAGAGGTAGAGAAAACTTTAAAATTTGTTATAATGGTTCACTCATGTATCATAAAATATGGCATTGAGCTTTGTGCTGCTACGAAAATATTATAAAACAATTACGTTTAAGCCCCTATCTTTATCAGGAAGTAACATTGAGTAGTTCGAAACGGCCACAACGTCATATTCGGCGGATAATAATAAATAGGAGTAATGTGATTACGTTAAGTATTACCTTTTTGCATGCTAAACTATTACCGGGTACTGGAAAAATAAAATATCCGGGGAGGACCAAAACTGGAGCAGCGTCTGATCCATAATGGGCGGCTATAGGAGGGGGTGTGGCATTAGGCCTAAACAACCTAACACGCGAAAAAAATGGGCAGAATGGAAAATCAAAGGGCAATTCCCGTGGTAGTAATCCACATCTCACTAAGAAGAAGCTCCAACGGGGAGGGGGCATTCTGCTACGAGGTCTTCAACTCTACCTCTACCAGAAAGAAGAACGAAGCAACAAGAATCGGAGGAAAATATCCATAGGGAGTTGGAATACTCAAGGATGCTGATGGAGAACTAAAGATAACGAAGTTATACAAGAATTTAAAAAGCCCGGACATTTTAGAAAGGAGTGAAACAAAGAAAAAGGGAAATGGAATAGAGAACATCGATGGAATAATAAATGGGGTGATGATACCGTAGATGATAATAGAATTATGCGAATTATATGCACTCAGAATCGGATTTTACCAACACAAAGAAACACATAAGTGCACGTGGGTCCAGGAAACAAGGAAATTAAAACCAATTATAGATTATATCATCACAAAGAAAAATTCCACCAAGAACATCAAGGTTGCGAGAGTTAAAATAGGCGCAGAATGTAGAGCGGGTCTTAGATTATTAACACCGAAGTTGCATGAATGAGAGTATGAAAGAAAAGTTGAAAAGGAAAAGAGTAAGAAAGGAGAAATAGATATTGAAGTAGAAACTTCTAAACTAGACCTCCAACAGGACGAAAACAATAAAAGAACGGTAGGTTAAATAAGAAGTTTAAATTCGGCAGTACAAAAGGAACATATGAACATATCAAAACATTCCTAAAAGAAGCATTAGGAGGAAAGATATGAAACAAAATATGAATGAATGTTAAACCAAGAAATAAAGCACGCTATTAAAGAAAAGAAAAAAATTGTACAAAATCAAAGGCCCAAGGGTTCTCCACGTGCCCCACGCCATTTAATATATTTATTTTTCATTTTCCAGTTATATGTCAATTATATCTGTCATATGTGATATATAAAGCAAGGGCATAATGAGAAGGCATAATGGATTGTCATCTCATTATGCCCTTAAACGCCCTGTCAAATTGATTGATGGAGTTATATTATGTAATAAAAAAGATACAACTTGATTCGTATGAAGCACTTTAATATTGGGCAAACAATAATCATGACATTTGTATATTGGAAATGCATTTTTTGGAACGATGAAAAATAAAATGTTGTATGCAGCTCAGGCATTACTCAATATTTAACCCTCGGGCGGCTTACAATCCCGAGGGCCCTGTCGCCCTCGGCATAAATATCGCCTTAATGCCCTTGATACATAAATAACTATAATAATAATAATAATTGACTTTATTCCCATACAAAATGATATACATGAGCATTCACTACATGAGCAAAACAAAAAAAAAATTCTTTTTAAAATATCTACAGGAAAAAACCAGAGGAGAAAAGAGAAGAAAGAAAGTGAATTTTTTAACATCAAAAAGAAATTTAATAGGGAAAGGGATTCTCTATGCACTAAGCATACAGCCCTGAGTTAAAGTGTAGCTTTAGTTTTTTTTTTTCATCATTACGTTTTTTGTTCTATTTTCAGCAAACGTGACTTAGTTATGCAAGAATAATTAATATACCGTCCAGAAGTGTCGTTTTTTTGGCAATTTTTTATATTGCTTGGTCATGCTTCTGGTTGTTACGAGCTGATTTATTCTTTGTGATCCATGACAGTTGCTAATATTAAAAAATTGCCGAAGAACCTTAAACAGATACAAGTACTTTAATGGCATAATTTTCTGGTGTATAAAAAGTGGAAGAGATGGTGTCATTCTACTTTTTTGACATATTGATCGTATCGCCATTTTTTGTAGTTTTTCTATAGGAGAAAGGATACTATGGGCAGCCGCTCCCCAACAACATACACCGTAACTAATATGGGAATGCATATAAGCATGGTAAATTGTTTTTAACGCATGACAGGTAAGTGATGCTTTTAATATATAAATTTTCCTTGCTATTTTTATTTTATTTTATTTTATTATCCCTCTCTTGTTTTGGGCCCTCAACAGGCATGCGCCCAATTACAGAGTGATCCGCATAATGCTATTTAGAGGTGCCTCTGCAGAAGGTCTTAAGATGGTCTATACTACTCCGGTATTTACCTTACGAATTAGGACAACTGCAGGAAAACCTAATTCGGAGTAGCCGGTAGAATGCTCGGAACTGGTCTAAGGTAATTTCCATCTCCGCCACAGATGAAAAATTCACCTCAACCCAGTTTCGAACACCCGACCTCCGGATTTATAACCCAATGCTCTTACCACTGAGCCATAAATCCGATATTGAATATAGTCTGGATTTTAGGTAGTTAATATGACTCTTCTATGTTAATTTATTATCTAATATTATACCTAAATATTTCTGTAATAGGTAGAACACGTGCTATGTAACTGGAAAAGGAAATGTGAAAGGATGGAGGTACCCGTTAGAAATTACCATATTAGCTTTGCAGACGGACGACCAAGTAGTAGTAGCGCAAGATGAAGATTTGAGCTTCATGGTACGAAAACTAAAAGAAGAGTACCCCAAAGTGGGATTAAAAATTAACTTCGGGAAAATCGAACACCTAGCGACAGTAGAAGAAAATAAGTGTAAACATCCTTATTTATATTTTGTGGTTCCATATGCTGCTGCCTTAAAAGGACAAACATTTTTAACCATTTTTGAAGGGCTTGGTCCCCTCAACGAAGAAAATCGAGTACGTCGAAGCTCCATTATGTCGACACCCATGAGGATAAGTATCTATTAATTTAAATTACCGATGCGAAACAGTTAAAATCTCGCACGGTTAGAAAAAAAGTAGATAGTAACATGTGTCCTATGAATATTTTTATTTATTTTTTTTATACAAAAGGAAAAACATAAATCTGGTAGTCAGTAGCGTAACCATGAAGTTAATTGAGTGATGTAAACTTTACCTTCGGGATTAAAAGTGCTACTTCAGTCCCGCGGTATATAATATACTATTAACGTTATAGAAATTTTTTTTTTTATTTTTTTTTTTTTTTTTTTTTTTTTTTTTTTTTTTTTAATTTATTGTGCCTCGACTACTTATGGCCATTGGCACAGTTACAGTAAGATAAGTGTGGCTAACATAATAAGTATAGGACGGTATCTATATACAATTATACAATCTGATGTCTTTCAGAAAATTAATTACTCTGGCAATATTTTCTGGTGTTGCAAGGTCTTCTTTCAGGTCTGTCCCTATCCGCCATTTTAGTCTATTTTCATCATACTTTGGGCATTCGGAGAGAATGTGGTTTACAGTAAGAATGTCGTTGCATTCGCACCGTGGTGGATCGAGACTGTCCAAGATGTGGCCATGCGTGACACCAGTATGACCAATCCTTAATCTGTGTATTATTATGGTATCCTTTCTCGGCATTAAGGGTAGATTATGTGCAGTTATTTGTGTTTGAATTTGGGCCAGTTTGGCGTTGGAGAGGCTCCAAATATGTTGCCATTTGCTGGTAAAGAGAGTTTTGGAGTTCGGTGTGTAGTTGAATTTGTACTGTGGGCAAATGCAAATCCATGTTTAGAGTTTCTTTTGCGGCTTGGTCAGCTCTTTCATTCCCAGGAATCCCTACGTGAGAAGGCGTCCAGACAATAGTTACAGTGTTATTCCTGGCAACAAGTTGCTGGTAGGAGTCATGGATCTGTTGTGCTAGCCAATTTTGGGTAGGTAAATATATTGTCGATGGAAAGTATCGCTGCCAGGGAATCGGTACATATTATTGTCTTCTTATTCTCGCCGGTAATTGTGTTTAGCGCCATTAAGATTCCATATAGCTCTCCAGTATGAATGCTACAAAAGTTTGGTAGCACGTATCTCGCTATTGTGGAATCTGATGTCGTGACTGAACAACTAACACTTTTGTCGTCTTTGGAAGCATCTGTGTATAGTGTGTTGTTTGAATGTCCGTATTTGTCTATTAACTTAAGGAATGATTGTTTAAGAACTAGGTTAGGAGTATCAGTTTTATTGTATTTACATAAGGTTTTGCTGATCTGAGGCATTTGCTTAGTCCATAGAGGGCAGAGAGAGTTTGGATGTGGAGTAGTTTTGGATAAATCAGTATTTCCTACCAGGTCTCTTAATATTTTAGTGACTGGAAAGGGGTGTTTGGTAATGTTATTGATCTGCGCTGACATCAGTGCACTGTAAACCGGATTCTTGTGGTTAGCGGATATTCTGGAGAAATAAGCTAGAAGAAGCTGTTCGCGACGAAGGTGGAGAGGAAGTTCATGGGCTTCGCAGTAAAGGGCTTCTGCTGGGCTGGTACGGAACGCTCCTAAGCAGATACGGAGAGAGGTGTTGTGAATTGCATTAAGCATCTTAAGGGCAGATTTACTAGCAGAAGAGTATACTATGCTGCCATAATCTAGTTTTGATCGTATTAATGCCCTATATATTCTTAGCAACATTGTTTCTTGAGCTCCCCATTGATGATGTGCCAGTGATTTGAGTATGTTCATTCTCTTCATGCAGTTCGCTTTTGTTTCTTCAATATGCTTTCTCCAGGTCAGTTTATGGTCAAAAGTTAGGCCTAGGAGTTTGTACGTTTCTACTACCTGAAGAGGGACACCGTTCAGCGTTACGTGAGGATTGAAGTTATTTCTCCGCCTGCTAAATTTCATGACTTTGGATTTTGAAGCCGAAAAGTTGAAACCTGTCATTCTGGACCAACGGGAAATCTCATCTATTGAGTTTTGAAGTAAACTGCAGGAAGTTGCTGTTACCTTTCCCGTGCAGTATATTATCAGATCATCTGCATAGAGGGCACATTTAATTGGAGGGCGGAAAATTTTTCCTAAGTCATTAATAGCCAAGTTAAATAGTGTTGTACTAAGAACTGCCCCTTGCGGAACTCCGTCCACCTGAAAATGTAACAATTATGGGTACTCGCCGAAGACACGTGTAGCCAAATTGCTCCAGAACTAAATGGAGTGGAGTTTTGGAAATCGTTCCTCAAATATCTGATGCTCCCCAACTCCACATTTTGCTAATTTAGGAACGGTTGTTAGATCGAACTGAATGCGATTTCTAATTTTTAGTCCTTTTATATCGAAATCGTCCTTAAGTTCGCTTCCAACTACCTCTTTGCCGAATTTTTGCGAATACTCGATATTGACCATTATGTTAATCGTCTTTTAAAAAACGTTAATAAACAATAAACATTAAATTGTTTTACAATCCAGACGGTGTTCCTTCACCCTAATCATTTTTAAACATTCCTCATCTGTAAGTGTTGTTGAGCTGCTTTTACGAATCATCCCGCAATTACGACGTTTAGTATCTCTTGTCGTCTTTAAACTCAATATCTTTAAAAGGGCTTATAACACGATTAAATCTTTTATAATACATTTCCTGGAGCAATCTGGCTGTACCTTTATTACTACCTACCTCTTTATAATCTGCTCCGTTGCCTTTTTTCATAATCCTTAAGTATTTCATTAAATTCAGCAAATCGTCGTGTTTTCTAACAAAATGTATCCTCGAATTGTACGAATCCTTCGTATTCATTGGTGCGTTTCCTTCAAAACTTATGTCAATTTCTTGCTCAGACCAAATTTTGCCATTTCATACAAAATTGATTTGGTTTTTCTGTTTATTACAGATTGCACGATCACCATAGCAACATAAAGCTACACTAACTTGATTTCTAAATTAAAATTGGAACTTTTTTTTTCATGCCAAATAAAGCTCGAGAATGTAATGTGTTCTCGTATTCGATAACCCACGGCTTTTGCATCTACGATAGCCACTCGTGATTATTCAAAAACAATTCGATATTTCAGCTCGAAAAATTTTGCGGCCACTCGTATGACAACAGTAAATACCAAACGTGATTTTCATTGGAGATGCCAATCATGATCGAAAATTTCCACGCTCTGATGCTTATGGTGCAAACTGAAACGTGGGAAACCATAAAACGAGAACTGTCTTTAGATAGTTTCCTCATTTTCTAAATTCGAATGCATTCTAAAATCCTACAAGGATGAAAATCAAAATTGATTAGTTGTTTGCGGAAAATAAATTAGTAATTTTTTTAATACAATTTCTACCCCATCGCGAAGTTTTAATGCGTCATTAGACGTGAATTGCAACAGTAGAATCTAGTCATGGGATACCCATATATATTTCAACCCTAATTAGTGGGTTTAGGACTTCAGACGTTGCTTATTTATGGCGAGGTTTACCTTTCCCTCGTTCGTGTCTTGTATTTGCTTTAAGATAGGTAGTTTGATACGCATTAAACTCAAGTTACATGTCGAGAAAAGTTCGAGAGCATAAAACTTGTGTTAACTTTTACAGCCAATACAAAAGATACATACCGCATTGCCTTTCCAGAAGTAACGACTCACCTGCAACAAAAAGAAAGAATCAATTTTAGCGGTGAAGTTTTTATGGCACTTAGTGTAACGTGTACAGATTTACATGTGTCGATATAAAAAGTTAGTACAAATTTCGGCGATGATATACGAAATTCAATCTTTCAGGGAAACTTCTGCAAAACTTGTGCTTATATGTAAAACGCAGATGTTGTATTTGGTCCATTAACCCTTTTCGCCCTAGAACAGTTTTATCTTATTATAAATTTAGGTAGAAGATTTATATAACGTTACGTAAATTTTTATGAAGTTTAAAGGTACCTAAGTAAGTATTATAATAATCATCTATACCTCCCTTCCATCTAAGATTTATGCTTGCTTGCTAGAGTACCTACAAAGTAGTTTGTAAGAAAGTCTGAGCTTTAGTGGTTGAAAACGATGCTATATCAAAAATTAGTACTAGGTAGCAGTCTTGTCACAGAAATAAGTTACCGATAATTGATTATAGCAAATTCAAATTTTGTTTTAGTTTTGAAATATTGTTATATACTCGTAAAATGACTGTAACAATAAAGAGAATATTGTATCATTGACTGCGGAAAATCCACACATCCCTAAAAATTAATTAAAACTGTACAAGATAAACAGTAAAATTTAATTGAAATTTAATATCTGTAGTTCTACACAGCATTGAAATACACAGCCGGTTTGTACGGTATATCATTTCGTTGCCTAACACATTCGCATTTAATTATAGGGGTTTTCTATTATTATTTCGAACCATAGAAATTATTTCCTAGTAAGTACTTTTCAAATTCGAAATACAACAAAAAAATACACTTTTCCACTGCTTTCCAAATAATAATTCCTGATTGCTACATTGAGCGCATATTTTTCGATCTTGGATTTACGGCTACAAGTAATTCAAGCATTTATTAGTTAACCACGGTACCACCGAGTTAGGCTTTGTTCCGGAGTCGGACTTGCTACAAGAGAGCTTTGTACAGCGACCGAGTTTTAATCAAGGTAATATTGTTACGATTACATTGTGAATACTTGTGCTTTCATTGTCCAAGCAATTATCGACCGTATTTCATTTTGTTTTTGATACAGTAAATTAGTTACTAATCAAGCATTCTCGATTGGGGGTTTGGTTAGTTGGGGAATTTGAATTGCACATTGAATTTGGGGAATATGCTGTATCTGTAGGATATGGTATCAAATTTTGTGGTCAAGTTTATTTTTAGCCTTTGTTGATTGAATAAACCAGTATTTCTTTTGGCACCTAAATTGATTTTACTATTACTATAGCTTCTCAAATTCATACGGGGAGAGAAATTGAGTGGCACTCATCCCTATTGGTAAGTGGCCGAAGATCATATTATGTCAGTATTAATTTTAGAAGAATTCCGACTAAATTGACAAACCGTAAAACCCAACACATTACTGACACTAACTTATTAAAATTCGAAAATTTTAAAATTAAATTACATATTTGGTTTGGAAACTGAACTATTGTTATTATTATAGGATTTGGAGTTTTTAACACTTATTGCATTCGGGAAAATACTCCGTTGTACTGCATAACCTTTCTGGACCAAACCACCATATAGAATTATAGACTATTAGATATTATTTCCTGTGGATACAAACCACGAGATATTAAATCAGCAGGATTACATGGTTTGCTGATACATATCGATATTTGAAACAGTTCTTGGGCAGAATCATATCCAGTTAATAGATTATCTACGTAGAAATCTTGAAGTATAGCTATAGAAGCTTTCGGATAAATTGATTGTGACTCTAATCCAAGCTGATGCAAACACCGTTTTGCTAAAAAAGAAGCACTTGCCATTCCGTAAGCAATTAGTTTTTAAGTTTTAATACTATCTTTTTGATTTTCCCTACAGAAAACTAATTGAAATTGCCTATCTCTAACTCTATCATCAACAAGTATCTGCCTGTACATTTTTTCAATGTCTGCACTTACAATGAATAAATTCTGGCGAAATCGAATAAAAATTGAACATAGATCGGATTGAATAGTTGGTCCAACCATTTGTAAATCATTTAGCTGAAGTTTGTGCTGATGCGTTGAAAACGGCATGCACTTTTGTTGTTAAGCTTGATTCACGATGTGGCAAATAATAATTTGGAGTAAAAGGTTCTGACGTAAGTAATGCCATACGACCTAATTGCATAAATTCATTATATTTCTTTTGTAAATTAAGGCTTCTTTGAACCTTCTTTCTAAACAGTGAAACATTTTTAATGCATGATTTTTAGAGTTTCCGAAATGTTGTCTTGTACACTCCTTAAAGGGAATTCGTACCTTAAATTGTCTTGAAGTATCACGTTTGTACGTAGATTTAAAGTGATCTTCGCACAATGATTGTTCTTTTGACCACACACAAATGTTAGGCATCGATTCCAACAAAGAAAATGATGATAGAAGTCCCTACGATAAATCTCTGTAGGACAATTTTCATTTGAAGAAAAAAGGTTTTTGCCGAAAAAAACGAATATTTCGGAAACCTCTCAATTTGTTATATTGAAAAAATTTATTTTTTCAATTTTTTTTTGTAATGCAGTAAAAAGGATTTCAAAGGCACTAATTATATTTGAATTGTTTGATAGACATTGTTTAAAAGATTGGAGTATATTGAGAACAGAAGCTCAAACGTCTGTATGTATACCAGAAGTCTCTTCGTCATGTATTTTCGCCTCAGTTTTTGTCAGATAAAGCATCTGCAAGTCCGTCGATAGCCATCGTCGTTGCGTACGAAATCAAAATTTAAATGTATTTTCACAAGATTTTTTTCGTATCCTACTTTTAGCTATTTTCAAAAACTAAAGTAGCCAGGTCCTCAATTTCACTTGCCGTTGCGGGCATGTAGCAAGTGACTAGCGAGTGCTTTTATCATGTTCAACCTTCATTTCTACACGAATGCGAAAATCTACGCGAATCTTAAATACAACTGACATTTATTTATGTCCTAACGATGGTATTGGTAAGATTGCAATGTATCTTGATACTATACGGTCAAATAATAGTATATTATATACCAAGGGACTAAAGTGTGTGTTTCAATCCCGAGGGATTGTTGCCCGAAACGTAGTCGAGGGATTAGGACGCACTTTAGTCCTGTAGTATATACGCTTTTTTGTACTCCGGTAAAAACCTACAGCAATTTCAATGTTAAAGTGCAAATTTGATAGAAAAAATTTGTTTGATTGTATGATCAATATAGTACCTTGTAATGTGACCGTATAATGATAAAATTCACCTTGATTAAAAGATTCTAGTTTAAAACTATGGTGTAGAAATGATCGTTTAAAACTCTGCAGAACAGGCTATAAGGAAACCTACTGCCTCCCAAATTCAAAAAGATATATGGAAAACAGTATAATAACTGTAAAATCATTACCTAATCATTAAATTGTGTTTGACAATTCAGTGTGTACTGTCACTTTAGTCCCTTAAATAAATAACAAAATACGTTGATTTCGAGGTACCATTGAATAAGTAAATCCTTCGAGTAAATTATTACTTATTCAATTTAAAACTTTTTTGTGTCATAGAAATACTGATTTTCCTGCAGGTTTCCGAAATTAATAGCTTTTCGGCATGGATATGGATGTCACAAATAATGTGCTCCAAATGACCGGACTTTCGCGTGTTCATTTTAACAATGTCGTTGGGAGCACGTTCCACTTTTACAACATGAAGGATTAATTAAATTGATGTATGTTTTACTTAGTTTTGTTATCTACTTAGATGTTTTGTATTTATCCTTGTGTTTGTTTTGATTAAACAGTTAATTTGTAATACTTTACAAAAATACACAATGTATCATCAGCCCTGTGATGTATCACTAACGTTAATCTCAACGTGCAGGTTATCTGTCAAAAACGTCAGATTGCCTATGCTAAATAACGCAACATTGCACCTAACGTTTTTTTCCAAAGCTTGTTGCAAAGAAATTCTCGTTTTACTAAAGGGGATTTTATATATGCTTTAATTTGATTTGACATGACTGGTCAAAATTCAGTGCATTATGAATTATTTCAAAGCAAAATAGAATGACCACTCTTACCTCGCAGAAGAAATTGAGAATTTGTGGAAAGGATATTTGGTCGTTGGCAATTCGATAAACCGTAAATTGATAGATGTTGCATGTCTTGGAGCTTCCAATTAAATATTGCTGACTCTGCTTTTTAGAATTGATTATTTGTGAAGTACGAGCCTGTAGCGTTCCAAAATTTTGTAAAATAGAAAAATTAATTGTATTCAAATTTAAAAATTAGTAAACTTTTAATGCAGTCGTATAGCGCATGAACGCGATACGCGGCGGCGATAAACGGACAATTTTTGAAGGAATAGGAGAAGGCATATGGCGATCTTGTTATAGAGACGTTCTGAATTATTAGTTTGAGAGACTTATTTAAGTCAGTGGGGTTGCGTGACTGAAAACAAAACGTTTTTAGTTCTTACATTTTCCACAATAATTATTCCAGCACAGATTAAACCAGACAATAAAAAGCACATTATTTTGATAAGTGTCTGAAAATTCTTACGAGGGCCGTTCGTCATCTCTAGTAAGATATAAATTCAATAAGTACCTTAGTCATATTTAGGGACGCGTTACATTTTAGGGCTCTCAATTCTAAGTGTTGGAATTTGAAGTACGTAGTCAGCTCCTGATGCCAATAGGACGCAAAATATTATATCACCTGCAAATTAACTAAATAAAATCGTGTCCATTGCGATAAGAAGGAACGTAGCCGCCATAATTCCACCTGCGCTGCTCAAAGGTTTGAAGGTTAACCAAATCTGTAAACAGCGATGATTTTATGAATTCCCAGCCTTATTGAAATTAATCTATCGTTATCTTTGTTAGGATTTAATTGTTAATGTTATTTGTGTTTGTTGTCAATAATTTGTGTCATTGCTAGATTAGTAACGGTTGCAAACGTGAATGATCATTCATCCGCTGCATTCAGCATTCAATTTAAAACTTACCTGTTTAAATAAATTAATCAATTTATGCATATATGTTTATCAATATTGTCCGACTACCTGTCGTTGGGCAATTTAAAATAAGACAGGTTGGCGCCCACCAAACAACGAATAAGTAACAATAGGTAACCCACGATTCCAGCTTCCGAACCTACGAGCACGGTCAGCATCTATAACCACCAAAGTAAGGTTACAAGCCAAGGGAACTTATAATTCACCAGTTCTTGTACAAATCGGCGAATTGGCAATTTACGTTGCTTTCTGCTCGGATAGAATTGAATGAATTGATCCTTTGTGAAGAAAAATTTCAAAATAAGTTTAGTATCAATATATTTGGCAACATTCAAAATTCAAGAGTAACTTTTAAAAACAATATTACTTGTTTTTGCATGTCTATAAATCTATAAATGTACCCAAGTACACCAACAATTGTTGATATCGCGGCCTTAAGTGAAACAAAAAAAGGATCGGAATTGATTATACACATTTCTAATTCATTAAAAATTCAGGACTGGACAAATTAATTTATTAATGAAACACTCTCGACATTGAATATTAACTACCTGGAATATTGCAGTCACATATGCTTCCATCAACACAGAACAATAATCAGAAACGCTAATATAAACAATAAGAGAAGTGTGGGGAACTAGATCATGTACATATTAATGGTAGGCTTATATATTTTAGAGATCAATACAGTCAATTTTTAATGTTGTGGAACACGGGAAACAATTGGTAGATCCACCAATTAAGGCAGGCACCTTTTAATTCCTTGAACATTAAGGATTTTTCGATTAAAGTAGTGTTACATTATTACATAGTAGGTATCTAGGAGCATGTTAAAAGTAATCGAGTATTTTCTCCTACTATTACTTTCGAATTTGTCTATTCTCCAAAATACCACGCCACAGTGATTAGCAACATGAAGACCCGTATATACAGTCGAGAGGGCTGCAATGCCTATTAAGAAAGTAAGGAAAGCAGAAATCGTTAAATGATGAAAGTATCCGTAGTCGTTGTAAAGTACAAATGATGCGAAGGAGATTAAATAGAGCACGAGATCGGTCAGTGATTTTACAATCGAACTGCTCTTTATTCCATGCGCATTGGATTAAACATATAAACAGCGCACAAATCAGCCTACGGAAAAATTTAAATTAAGCTTGTCCACTAACGCCGATATGTACGAATTTAAAATTAAAATTTGGTATTAAATAATGGAAACGCATGGAAATTTCGATAAGTTTAATCTGAAAGGGAGCAATTTGTCTTTGGAAATTATTAAAATCGAAATTCATTCGGATTTTCGTGATTGAACATTTAACTTTTTTAAGGGAGAAGATTTAAATATTATTAAAAAAAAAGCTGAGCGCGCGTTTGAAAATATCCGTTATTGAAGGAGTCTATTTAATGATAATGCGGAGCGTACTCCAGATTATGCCTGCTTCGCTCATTTTATGAAATCCTGAATTTAAATTAAATGGCTATTTGGAATGTTAGGATTTCCTTTATCTTACATTACGGAATATTTAAATTTCCTGTTTTTTTTGTAGCTTTAAAGTAGTAGACTAGATTAGATACTCTTGGCAAATTTTTAGCGAGAATTTATGATAGCTCTTCTCTCCAGTAGAGCGCAAGTTTCCATGCTTGTTGGTGACACGGGAACTTTTTTTACTGATTAATATTTAACAATCTCATCGAACTTCCTACATAATTCCGTCGTTTTTTAGTCCGCACTCCTGTTGCAATTACCTGGAACGCATCTCTTCAGGGTCACTGTTTTAGATTACCGTGATAAAATGTGACCCTTGATGCGCTATCTGAAATTGTTTCCTGGTACCGACTCCCTTTTGTTCCGACTTCAGAGACTAAAAAGATTACTCTTGATCAAACCTTTTTCACTGTACTCGAGATTTCAAAGTTGTTATCGTTCTCTACCCACCCACTAAAGATACATTATTTATAAATTCTCTCCTTTAACGCTTTTAGTACTTATTCTTTAACGCGTATCAATTTCACGGTTTATTCTATGAGAATCTACCACCGGTAATGGAATAAGCGAGAACTGCAAATCTTGCAAAAGAGGCCTACTCAGATACCACTACATCTAACAACATAACTGTTTAGCTATTACATGACCGGAATGATATCTTGCTATTTAATTTCAAGACAGGAAGATTTTTCCTCCCATATTTTAACTTACACTTTCGTTGGCGTAAGGTTTTCGACTAAAAAAGAAACACTTTTTAATTTATATTTTCAGCATCTGCACTTTAATAAACAGTCCTCGTAAAGCCAATCTAATTATTAATTTACGACCGTCATGCTATCCGGCTCTCTTGTATCATCAGTGTCATGCCATTCTCCACACAAACGTTTCTGAAATTTGTATTTAATTTTAAGAAGAAAATGGCCAGGAATTCGTGCACTTCCTTACATTTGAAATAATTAAATAAACCGGCGGAGAAATACTAAATAAGACCGTCGACCAGGTGTAATTAAGTGAGCTGAAGAAAAAATGTAACAAATGTTTTCATTTGTATAAATTTGGCTAAAAAATTAAACTCGTGATCGGCGTATTCAGCATTCTTAAACATCCAATTGCACATTTTTCGTGCAGCACCAACATTCCGATTTTCAAACAAGATAGAAACATCTACCGTTTTTCGTTGTTTCCTTTATTTTGTCTCCGCCGAAGTAATTCATGTTGAGTTTAGTAATAACTAATAAGTAACATTTTATTTGCTTTTCACTTATTTGAGATTGATGATTTAAGTCATTTTGTTAATGATATTCAGTCCGAACCCACTATAGGAATACTTCACTACAAGGTAAATTCTTTTAAATTAGTATTAATTACGGAATTATGGATTAATACATGAAAGTTAGAGGTTACAGATTTGCGTATGAAACTATGCGTTTGGCTGACAATTGGAAATGCTAGTAAATTATATTAACTTACCTGAAAGTATTAATTAATGCCTCCCCTTATAATTAATTGACGTATATTTTAATTGTATCACTTCATGAATATGCATTGTAGTGTTTCAAAGAAAGCTGCACTGGTTTGAGGTTGGTTTTAAATTGTTTAATACGGCTAACAGTAAGGTCAAATAGTGCTTTAAATCTTGGTTCGGTAAAAAGCAAGATCTAGGCTGAACTACGCTTATTGTAATAAAGACGTTATTAGTATTCTGTCAGTGGAGCCATCGAGCCTCCAACATGATTCTGTAAACCACTGTCAATTTCAACCCCTAATTCCTGTCCGCGTTCTTGTAGTGAATAAGACCTGAGTACTGTCATTTATGCATTCGCTCGTTAGACCGAAACTAAAAGAAGCACACTTATCAAAAAAGATGTTAGCATAGGCTCTGCTCAGAGCTCCACACTTATCGGGAAACAGAAATTAAATAAATAAGTTTGCGATTCGGTTCAGAAATGGTCGAGATGCGAAAAGGGGATTGTGAATGTGGATCGATTAGGCTCAACTTTTGACCTTGTGTATTATATGCCTAAAGCTCTGCCCATATTGAATTTCATGAAATTCGGTTCATAACTAACGGAGATTGTCAAAAGGGCCTTCCTTATTTTTTGAGCTCCATGGTCAATTCACGAACTCCGATCTACAAATTTGATAAAGAATCCACCTGCAAAATTTCATGGCAATCGGTCCATTCGTTTTCGAGATATCGTGCTAACGGACGGACGGACAAACTGACAGACACCTCAAAATAATAAAATCGCTAGGAGGGACTGCAATAGGTCCTTTCCTTTTTAAGTTTAACAGTTTTTTAACCAGGCCTTGTTTATTAATTTTTGAATGATTATGAAAAAAACTAACATGGCAGCAAGTCTTTGGAACATTGGGTCCACCAGATCATTACGCCTCAGTACTCACGTATTTTCCTTAAAAAACATTTTCAACAAACAAAATTAGATATCATGTGACGTAAATTTCACTTAGGCCTAAAATCATTTCTAATTCGCCACTTTATAACCGTTTTAAGGACCGTCCTCCTTAAAACGCCGCCGTCTGCGGGAATGATAAAAGCACCCCTTTGTTCTCCATCCTCTATCAATGACGAAAGTGTAGACCTGGTTTAATGTAATTATTTTTTCTTTCGAATCTCGAAAACCTAAAGCCCACATTCGGGATAGGCAGACGCGGAATAATCGATTAGTTATATTTTATTTTAAGGGCACAGATCTTTGGTATAATGTCATTACTGAATCTGACCCCCAGCACTCAACTTTCTTAGAGATATATGGAGATGTTCAGAATTATACAACTTTAATATTTCAATTTTGTGTTAATAGCATAGTAGGTTTAAAATCTTATTAAATAGTAAAGAATGAACTCATGAAAGTATAAGGCAAAGCAAATTTAATAAAAATAACTATTGCAAAGTTCAGAAACACGAAAGGGATTTCGTGCTAGCAGAGTAAATTATCAAAAGCTTTCATTTAACAGTAACTTTGGATTTGCGGTTTAATAAAGTAGGAATAAAACTAACCTCGCCCGCCACATCTTAGAGATTGAAAAGTTCCGCAAGTTTAGAAACGTGCTTGAGGTACAGAATTTGAACGAAATTAAATAATTTAGAATATTCTTTTGTGTAATTAGCGCCGAATGTAAGCGAAAAGCGCCCCGAACCGTCGGTGTATATGTAACATAGTAATTGCGACATACTGGACCGAGACAATTTAATTTTGACACAAAGAATTTCACTACTTCTTCTGTCGGTTGTGCTCTGTAGCTGTACAAGAAATCACGCATGCATTAGATACTGACAACGGTTGCGTCCCCTTGGCGAACGCATAAAGAACGATATAAATGAGCATTATACGATAACTACTGTGTAACATTATTATTATTATTAAGTCAGATAACAAACGTTCGTCTTGGATTTCAATTAGAACCTCCATTAGTCTGATTCATCCCTCAATCTTAAGACGTCCCACTCTCCCCTTTTATATACTATCTCACTTGACCAGATGACATTTATAACTAATTTATAACATTCACTTCTAACAAAAAAACTGCTTACAAAGGGAAAAGATTGAATTCGACGGCGCTAATCTAAAAGTAAAAAATGGGCAATGTTTTTGGCCGAGATGCCCCTATACTTACTTTGAGATGTAAAAAAATAGAAATTAGAGTGCAGTAAAAAGTGCGTCGTCCGGTCCGGTGGATGCAAAATGCGGATTCATAACTCATTCCATTCACGTTCAGGACGCTCAATTTTTATGCACCCTTTCGCGAAACGAACCCTCTTTAGTCTCTGCAGGACTGATGTCGGGATTTGTCCGTTTTCGAATTTCATACGACGATGTCACCAACATTTTGATCTTGAGGTTAAGTATATTACGATCAATAATGACTTATTGTAATGCTCTAGATTTGTTGCAGATGTACGAAACATCCATCATCTTTAAGTTTGTCACAGATGTTGCAATACTAACGATTAATGCTGTTGAGGAAGCTTTGCTAGTAATCCTATTCTTATGGCCGTTTAGCAATGGCACGGCGACGGAAAAGGGAAATAACTGCAAGCGTCTGCAATGTGAAGTGCAGTGGTGCTTTATACAAAACAATTCCATTAAGTGTTAAAGTTGGTACGTATTTTATCGAGTGTTGTAAAATTTTATTTCCGTCTTCCAATTTCCATTCAACGGCAGTCGAACGCGTTAATTTTACGCGAAGAATCTATCCCGTATGCACACATTCTCCCCTTACAAAGTAACGGAGTATTGTTTTCTAGTTAAACAAGTTTCCGTTTAGCATGATGGAACTAACTAAGGACCGACCTTTTATTATTTATCTGATATTTCCTATATTAAATACATTTGTTTGTTTGTAAAGGACGTGGCATTTTTTCTTTCACACAAACTTAATGCAAAAGGCCCGAAGTTGATTTTTTTTACAGTTCTCCCTATTATTGTGATCAACTTTGGTAGCGAATCTTGAATTTTCACGATAATCATACAAGAAACATTACGAAATTACAGAGCTGTAACTAGCGGAAAAGCTTAATTATGCGATTAATAATATTATTCCCGAGAGATTGAAATGTGCACTGCTTCAAGGGATTTGTTGATCTGGGGGTGCAACTGACTAATTACGTAGCAGCATTGCAGATCGAGGCAACATATCACCCAAGTAATAACAAACGATGTCAGGTGTCTAGTGGAAACATCAACTTCGTCGCCATTTCGAAAAGCTCCCAGGTCCGTACATTGCGCAACGATATTTCAATGAATATTCTAGCTAAGCTTGTATGATCAATGTATAAACTCGCAAATAAAGCATTACGTAAATGTTTATAATTTATATTCAAAATGGGGCGCCTAATCTCTTGTATTACAGGAAGTGTAGTGGAGAAAATCTGTATTTTAACTTAAAAATTACTTTTTGAATTCTCTCATTATCTTACGAGGGAAATGGGAAAACTTTCTCGATTTAATGAATCCTTTGTTTCAATTAACATTAATTATGCACCTTACCTCTTAAAGCCCAACAAAAAATTAAGCGCCTTTCTCCTTAATTACATGATGTAGATTTTACTTAAATTTTTGATTATTACGGTGCCATGAAAATTAATGCCCCGCAAACATTTCCGCCCTTCAGGTGGATTATACGAAAGTATCTAGGAGGGATTAGGGACTACGAATTACCGACCTGTTGTAAACAATGAGGTTCGATAAGCTTGATTGGAACTGAAGATGTAATAACCTGTAACGTCTATAATACTAAAGCGACTTAATTTAGAACAGCTAGATAGGAAGCTATTATAAAATGAAATTTTTTTTCCGGTCTGGTTTTCCTTGCATAATTAAACTAAATTGATTTTTTAGAATTCGTGTAAGCGTATTGTAAGCAATAAATGTTGCGTGTGTATCGCTTTAGTAACTTATTCAGTGAAAATTGTTTCGCAATACTTATTTACCTAACTAGTTCCGAAACTTAATTTGGTCGCGTAATTGAACTGATCGTATTTAATATCCTTTGAAGATTTGTGTATGAACAAATGAGTTCTCTAATTTGATGATTTAAAGTCTTTCGAAGCTGTGTGCTTTCTCAAACTGGATATGCGATTCGTTGCATACTAGCACAGGCCACATTTTAAAACTTTTTACAATTGTATTTTTTCTTGAGCTTGCACTTCTCAAAGATAATTTAATTAGGTTATAAGTTTTTGTTTATACATTTATTTAAAATTTAGGAACGCCTGTTTCCGTTTAATCTCATTAAATACATTTACATTTCTATTCAATGAGCACAAAATTAATATTTACATAAAAGTCGGGAAAATGACACACTGGCGTAGAAATATTGAAGTGCGAGGCCCTTCGGGGCCGAGTACTTTAATTTCCGAGTCAAGTAATGTCCGAGGTAATGTCATTTTACTGACGAGTTTTGTATTAAATTTTACCCGAAATCGTCTTTTAATATAAAATTTCAATTTGTATATAAAACTTTTGATTAGTATCAATCTGTCAGTGATGCCATGAGTCATTATAGACATTAGAAATATCACAAATGCGGCCAGTAAAGTGACAAGCGGCAGGAATCGTAGTCTGCTCTGCCTCTGTCATGGAAACTCAACAGAAAGTACGCATGAAAATGAAAGTTTCAGGACGATTTTGGGTAAAATAATTTTCTTAGTAAATAAATTATTGGTATGGGTAAAAACTGTTGGGGTAACATGAGTTCGAAACACATTGTAACGTGGATATAGTACAAAATTGTGTTGATATCATAGTGTAGAATTTTGATCTTAATTTTTTGAAATTAGCAGGAAAAAAATATTGAGTTGGTTGATTATAGAAAGAATAGAAGAAGAAAACTCTGCACCTGTATATACCTGTGTATTCGTGTGTATGTGATTCTATAGTTCACATTGTATTGGTAGCTCCAAATTTGGTCCTATTTTGTTTTTCGAATTTTACAAAGATAAGTAAAGTTGCAGCTTTTTTTAGATTTTAGGCGTTAAAGTAGTTCAGGCATGTGTGCCCCAGATCCATGTTTTTGTATCCTACCGATGTTTTCGAAATTAAAAGTTACATCTCGCAATTAAAAGGTAACAAAGCACCAGGTCTGGACGAAATAAATACAAAGGCGATTCAGGTTTCCCTAGACATAATTCCCCCAATTTTAGTAAAGCTAATTAATCAAATTTTAGATAAGGGTGAATGTCCAGCACAATTTCTTTAATTTCTTGCATAGCCAAAATTTTTGAAAAAGTAGTTAAAAAACGCCGTACAGGTTTTATTGAGGCGAATGATTTATTATTGAACAAACAGTATGATTTCAGGAGTAATCTAAGTACCCAAGATGCAATTATAGAAGTAATTAGTAACGTCAACAGGAGTTTAGACCGCAGAAAACCCCAGAGAGAAAACCTTCACTAGCGGTATTTCTCGAATTTACCAAATCTTTTGACACCATTAATCATAGCAAACTACTAGCTAAACTAGAAAGAAGATTTAGAAAAAATTGTTTCAAACGATCTCAAATTTTGAAAATGTGATTCGATCAAAATTTTTAACCTTTTCGTCAAGTCAAAATAATCTTCCCAAGTTAAGGTGATAACAATACATAAACTGCATTGCTCGGAAAATGGATGCTCATGTAACCAAATTGAACGCACTGATAGTATTAAATATCTGGGCATTACAATAGATTGTACTTTGAGGTGGTCTAGTCACGTACAATGTTTAATTAAGAAACTTAGGGGCTCTTATTACCTTTTTAGACAACTTCGCGAAACATACTGCCTCTACATACCTCAAAACAAATTTACTTTGCGTACCAAAAAATGCAATTAAACCGCTGGAAATTGTACAGAAGAGGCTCTTAAAAATTATTTATAAAAAAATTCTAGATACAACTCTGACGAATTGTACAGAAACCTGGAGATCTTTGATATTCGTCAACTTGCAGACAAGGTTTGGCGCATAATGTATATTTTCAATAATGTATAATCATTTAGAAGAAATAAATTTCAATTTCAACGATCGTCTGAATATCATAGGTGCTGACGAAGATATTATGCAGCGATGAGCTTAACGTCCGCATTGCAAATTAAGCACAATTCCCATGTGTGGGTTTTTTAAGGCCAGTCTAGTTTTTCTTGCACTCCGGGGTACCTCTAATAAGATTGGCTCTTAATGAAAAATGGTTGACTTAAGAAACATTTAAAATATGACCACTGGAGTTTTCATTCCAAAGAGGGGATTGAACTCGTTTTCGTAATCGTAAAATTAGTCGCCACAGTAGATAAAACAGTAAGAAAAATATCAGTGCAGCATTGTTACATAATGAATATTTCTTCTGTTTGGTATACAAAAAAGGTTTCGATTTTTTGTAAAACACCAAACCAGTTGTGATTTGTCCGCAACTCTGCTCAGAGAACATTTGAGCCATTTGAAAATTCACTGCAAAAGATTTTCCGACCGCAAAGGTTCCAATTTACAACCCCGTTGTCTATTTTTCCCAAGTCATTGTTCCTGTAAGGAGGGTAAATCCAGACGTGGCTCTTATAGAGGAACCATGGATAAGTAACACTTTTATCAAAGGTTTTCCTAATTCCGCAGGGATTCTGATCTACGAAAGGGACAATAACTTATAACAAAGACCAGGTAGTCATTTATGCTCTTAAGTTTTGTGGCAGGCTTAGAAAACACGTGTCGTTTATGCTCCACCAGGTACATATCGCGACGAAAATTCTCGAAAATATCCCTGAAACAAGAAATGCATCTTCAAAGAGGCTTTCAAACGCTTTGGAAGCTTCAGATCGCATTCCACTAGATGCTGCACGTGTAACATAATCGTATTAATTAATTAATTCGAATTTTTAATATTAGCGGCCCGTATTAACTATGAATTATGCTAGCGGGCCGGACAAAACTTATCGGCGGATTAGGCCCGCGGGCCGTGGGTTGCCCATACCTGGGCGGTATTGAATTTATTAAATACTTGTATATATCTTCTGTAACCTATTTTTAACGTTAATTTGTGTATAATGAGAACAAATTTATAGGTAAGAAAGGCCCAAATGACAAATTTTTACATTTTTGAGCTAAAAATAATCCAATTTGTCAACAAAAAATTACCATAGATTTTTGTACCCACAATGTGCATATTCTAAGCCAAATAAAAGGTGGATAAATTTTCACTTTTCTCGGAAAACTTGTCAATATTCACAGAGCTCTGGAAATAATTGGGTTACATAACCTGCACATAGCTCCTCTTCCTCTACATTAAACACATTTCCTACTCAGAACACTCCTTTACTTCTATTTTGCGAAAAACTGAAAAAAGTCCAAAATGTTCTGGATTTTTACCCTGTACACCCTAGCTCACGTTTCTGAGGGTTGCAAATCTAGATCTATACCGTCTAGAACGTATTAAAAATGCAGTTTACAGTATTTGTTGCAAAGCTTAGTGTTTAAAATGACTGGCCCGTAAGTTTAAAATGCGAAGGAAATTTATTTTTAGATGATCGGTTATAGATTATTTAAACATGATCGATCAAAAAAATAAAAATATTTGGTGTACTATAAAAGTTACAACCCCCACGAGCTAAGATTGCTATACTTTTAAGCGTGATTTCTAAAAATATTGCAGCAATTTAAAAGGAGAAGTGAGAAAGTAAAGAACGCAATATCCCTAATTGTCTCAAAGTCCTATTAGGTAACAGAAATGTTAAATTTCACTCAAATTAGACGACTTTAATCTTTTACGGCGTTTGATAGAATCCAAGACCTCTCACATCCGCCTTGATTATGCCCCGCACGTTTTCAAACAGATAGCACTTTTCGTATATCCTTCCAAACTTTTCAACTGCGCGTTTAGCGTCTTATCGAGTTCGAACAATTCGAAGAAAATAAATTTTCAAATGTTTTAAATTTTTCCCTCTTCCTTTAGTTTAGCTAAAAATGCCTGAGCAATACTAATAAACGTGACACGCGCCTTGAATGCAAGCAGGGATGTGGCATTAAAGCTAGTAACGAAATTCAAATTCATTAAAATTTAATTCGATATTCATTAAGTACCTTGGCGCCGTATAATAAAAGACGCGCAATATCCCCTACACATACATCCTTTAAAAGCGTTTAGTGTGAAAATTCAATTAAAAGTTTCTATTTCACTTTAAAACCATTAGTTTCGTGCCAAATCAACATTAAAGAAAGTTTACTTTAAACTTTAAGTACCTCTTGAATACGAAAGCGAAATTGGAGAACAATCTGCTTTTTAGATAAATAACTTTGAAGATAAGTAAAATGAATTTAAACGATATCTTAAAGCTACATACTTTCTCTTTTAAACTTTTTGGTATTCTAAATTATTTTCTGCGAAGATTTAAACTTTTCGTAATTCTTCCAAGTTACGGGCGCGAATCATTAAAATATGTAAGTGTCTTTAATGTGATATTTTTCCCTTATACGTAAAGGATAGGTATTATTTACTTGTTTCAATAAATGTTTGTCGTTCGTCAGGCTGAAAAACTGAAAACTAAAAGGTTACCGTTACAACGCGAAAAACATCGTTACTTTTGTTTGTTTTCACTTTTGACTTCTTCAAGTTCTCGTGTTATTTGTATAGTTATTTATATAACAAGGGGAGTGAGGTGTATTATTTAATCTCGCGTGTGAAAGCTTATTTCCCAAGTATGGCGATGTACTAAATGATACCCCAATCCCTTGGTACATGTATGCAATATTTTTTCCACTTACTTTATTTACATCAGAAGTAATGCGCAAACTAAAATCACTGACAAATTAGGACAGCACTTTAAAATGATGGTTTTCGAGAATGTCAAAACATCTTAGGCTGTAGCCTAAGGTAGCCTCTTGCAGTTTCTAACCATCTGGCCATTCTGGCCTGTGCCAAAACTTATTTCAATTCTTTAGGAAATTTCCATGGTTTAACACGATTTTGCTAATTGGATTTATTGTCGAATTTTGGATAAAATAATGAGAATTACAACTGAAAATGAACTAATTCGCACATCATTAGATGAGAAAAAAAATCTTCTTTTGACCCTGCGAGTTAACATGGGGAGCAATCTTCAAAAAACGTTTTTCAAATGTTAATTGCCCATGTTCGGTTTTGAAATAGTCACCCGGTATACCTATGGATTGTACGTCATTGTCTGTATAGGAATTAATTAAATGTTTTGGTAAATCGGCTAAATCCTACATTCTGAAGCTGAGGTAAACTCTATAGATTTTGTATGTCATGAGGGGTTGGTAGAGCAGCATTGGATGACACTCTACTTACATTCAGACACGAACAGATAAATAATAGAGAGAGAAATAGTGCTTATTTAAATATAGAATTGGTCTGAATGAGAAACCTAAAGAATTGTAATTTGTATGTGAGGAAAATCTCCAAAGCAGTGCAGTCGAAAAGCGAAACAGTGAACGAGTAAATAGACACAATTGCAGAAAATTGCACGAATTCCCTTTCATAGAATTAACGATACGTTTGTTGAATGCGGATTAGCAACATGGAAAATTAAATTACGCCAACAATGGCCAACTCGCATTAAATTCAAAATTAAGTTACATATAAAGAAAATCAATATTGTGGTTTCGCTTTGGATATTTTTGTTTCATTACTATTGCATTTTCGTTATCCCAAGTAAAGTGTTTGACCTCGGGCCTAACCGTAATTGCGAATTGAGTTTTGGAAACCGTGCGGTCTAGTAGCAATCGCTGTTTGTATTTTATCAATTACCTGTGCAAATAATTTTCCATTAACCGAGAAATTTACATGCGAATGAGTTAGATAATCTGGGGTGCATGTCAAATATTGGTACCTACCTACCCATTTCGTGTTACTCATTGGAAATTCAACATCTTCCACATAAGCCTAAAACTTTATTAATTCGCCAGATTTGAAAGTAAGATTAAAGTGTATCGCTAAATTCTCACTGGTATAATAAATTTAAAACAAAAATCGCCCGTTGAAAATAAACTTTATAAGCATCCTGTAAATTAATGCTCGGAGATTTCGAAAAGTAGCTAATTTATTATGTTTTTCACGAATATAATCCCGAATGAAATAAATTTGCGCTTAGTAATTAAAAGTTTGCGAAATAGATTCATTATAAAGAGTCTTAAAGAGAAAAAATGAAGCCAGATTCGATTAGCCTCCGTTATGTCGACAAAACGTAAACTGGGTTTTCGTGGTAGTGAATATAAAAGTATAGGGATTACTTTAACTTTTAAATTGTTGTTTTAAATTCACGCAGAAAAATATTGGGCGATTGTTAATTTCAAATGGCTGAATTCTATCCATGGAAAGAAGTTGTTCAAGTGCATTTTTTATCTATAGAAAACGCTATTTTTGCCTATACGGAATAAGTCTGCTCCTGAAAGCTTTATAGAACAGTTGGCGGTGCAGACGTTTATCGATGATGTTCGTGATGTGGAAACTGACCAGGCTTTGAAACTTGCGCGACATGAGAACTTGGACTTAGCTTTGGGACATACCCTGGAGTTTGGTGCTTTAAAGAAAACGTCATGTGGTAATGTTCGAATGCACGCCATTGGTGCAGAAGAAAAAAACGAAAATCTAGAAGAAATAGTGAAAAGATTAATGGAGCAGCAACGAAAAAGACGACGAGGAATGCGGTGCTGAAGCTGTGATAAAAATGGACACATTACGAGAAATAATCGCGTGGTTCAAGCGTCATTTAGAGAGCGGATTTATAAGCTTATAAAATTAAAAAAAAAGCGCCTAGAAAAGCACAACAAAATTTAAAAAGTTTTATTTTTATGCAAAAAAGCATAATGTTTCATGATTAATATATTTCAAACCTATTCCTTAAAACAGTAAATAACCATCAAAGTTAAATTTAAATTGATCATTCTGTCTTGAGGAGGATGCAAATTTCATATTCCTACAGTTTTTACACATGCTCTGCAAAACATTCTACTGTTGTCGGTTTTTAACTCTGGAAATCCTTGTATCCAATCATTGACTAATGATCGGTTGTAGATTTTGATTCGGGCATATTAAAAGAAAAAACCATATTACGTTGTGAATTGGATAAAAAGCTTTAAAAAAGCATAAACATTAATAAGCACAAATTGCCAAAAAAGAAAAATAAGCATAACAAACTTTTGCTACCTATACGATTTCAAATATCAAACTATATGATTACTTTGAACAATTCTGACATGCTTACAGTATTCACAAAAAGCATAAAGCGTAAAAATCAGCTCTCTAGTCATTAGGTTATGGAATTGGTATGGGGCATTTTGAATTCACAAAAATTGAGAATTTTACAATTTATTGAGGAAAAATGTTCATATTTCCGCAACTGTAACTCGGAACATATTACAAGTACAAAAGTAAGTTTATTACAAAAAAATGTGAGAAATTTTGTCTTCGTTACCTTTTACTTGAACTTTTTTTTCCTAATAAGATCAACCGTTGCTAAGTTATTTTGAAAACCCGATTTTTTGTACCTTTCATTCAAGGTGGCGGCGCGAGCGGTCCTCCCCCAAGGTCGAAAACATAGTTTTCGTTTCAAGGCCCGTATTAAAAAAAATTACTACTACACCACCTTTTGGAGGGCGGTTTTGGAAAGTACGATTGTGAAATGGAACAATACAAATCAAGCGTTGGGTATAAAATACTTCCCGGCCTGTTAAAAAAACCTCTAAAGAAAATGACGGTCAGAGAGTTTCATATTATCCGGATTTAACAACTCAGGGTTATTTCCGAACAAAATGGAGTTCCAGTAAATAATTTTTTTAATAAATGTGTCACGGTGCCGATAAAAGTTAAAATTTTAAAGGATGCAAGAAGAAAAGACTGGCGGTTCCTCCTGCCAGTAGTGTTGCCTTTGGGCGTTTAACTCTACGAGGGTCGAAGATGGGGAAGAATCTAATCAAGAGGAGGTGGAAGAATCCACTGAAGATGGGGGAGAAAAAATGAGTGCCAATTATTCTTTTTAAAATTCATATTGCCTCCCTGATCAGTGATCACCCGACATAAAGAAAGGTTAAATAGATTCGTGATATACCTATTGACACCAATTTAAGAGTGAATAGTGAATTTCGCATCTGATTGCGTTTCTTTTGTGCCAACTCATTTTGTGTGCAAAATACAAAGTTTTTCAGGGACAGATGCACAAAACGAATACAATTAAACCAGAATCATCGTTCTTAGCATTAGTTTGTAACTCCCTAAATAGTTACGCACACAAAACGTGGAAGTTAACGCACAAAACGAGCATTTTTCGGTTCTTGAATTTGGAAGAGTAACGTCATTTTGTAGGTACGTATTTAGCGAGATTATCCAGCATAAATTATTGCAACGAAGAGCGAGATTTATTTACAGGTATTACGATGTGCTCTTACTCATTGGACATGCATCCTCGAGTTTGCAAGGGATGTTTTGTCTACAACGGAGTTATGGTTTGCTCTCAAGTTTCTGAATGTTTACCGCAAACTAATATTTATAAAGCTTAAGTTATGTGTATGTAAGTCCACGTTTGACGTCCGATATTCTAAAATTTACACTCCGTGCACGTACAAAGTTTACCTACTGCATATTTGTGTTCGAACCGAATGCAACAGTAAAACTTACGGTAAGCTAAACTAACCAAAAGACATTCGATATTTTCATATGAATGCGAATATTTTTCCAGTCCTTTTTTTTTAAGCAAACTTACACAGGAGAACGATAAATTTACAGCCGCTATTACATTTCTGGAGCCGCGAAAGTGACCTCTGGGTATTGAATATGTAGTTATTGTATTGAAATTCAGCTACATATTTGCGAAGGCTTTTTATATAAAACACAAGGAAAATGTTAGGTAAACAAATTTGAAATCTATCCTTTAAGGATATTTTAAGAGGAATTTTGATGGTTGCAATTGCTAATACAAAAGCCATAACCGCAATTATTGTTTATTAAAGGATCTTCGCCAACCTTTATTTTTATTCTCCTTTTAGCGACATACCTACATGTCGCAAAAAATTGTGTTATAATCTATTGAGTACGGTCTTCCCAAATCAAGTGTGAGTTTTCGTTTTCGAGTGTTTTCGTTGCAGAAGTCAATTCATTTTCGTATTCGTACTGATGTAAGACCTTGTTGTGAAAAAACTTGTTCTTTTATTTTGTGAACTGAACCTGTAGACACATTAATACACCATTGAAATTGATAAACGACGTAGGATTGGCAGCAAATTGACCGAGCACCTCAATGTCGCATATCTATACTTTAGCTAAAATTCTCGCTGTGTAACTTTCTAATTAGTAATTACCTACACAGTGATTCCGTATCTTGAAACTTAGGTACTTACCTTTTATGGTCTTTTGAGTACTGTTACCATATACATGTTTTCTCTACATTATTGTAGTTTTATTTTGAGCCATAAGGGTGAAGCTTACTAGTATGCTCTTTAAATAATTTTAAAAATACAATTTTAGCAAACGCGGGGGTTGGTACACAAATCCAACTTTGCTATAAATTCAAGCTCATTTTGCACTATTTTGTTACAAATATTTTAGAATCTTTAACATTTTTAGAATGGGACTCCTAAGACACTTGTACGCGAGTTCTCTATGCTTTTCTTTTGGGGTGGTTTTGTTTTATTTTTGCCATCACATACACATTTTGTGATTAGTGCTCGTTTTATGGCAATTCAAAAGTTTAAAACCATTCTATTCTCCTTTCTAGAAAATCGCAGCTTCGCCGTTAAAATTCGCGCATCCCTTTCCCCCGCCAAAACCATACAATCAGGGATCCCGCAGGGGTGTATCCTAGGCCCAATCCTTTTCAATATCTTCATGCGGGACTTCCCTACTATCAATGCAGACCTTGCAATGTACACAGACGACACAGTCATAATAACCAAAGATGAATGCTTGGAAATGGCCAT
The DNA here is from genome assembly GCF_008802855.1 of Photinus pyralis. NCBI lineage: Eukaryota > Metazoa > Arthropoda > Insecta > Coleoptera > Lampyridae > Photinus > Photinus pyralis. Next base: position 20,172,590 of record NW_022170511.1, on the reverse strand, counting down.
CTCCAAACTGCAAGACGCCAGCACTATTCTCAGTAGATGGTTCAAGAAATGGAACCTATCCATTAATTATGATAAATGCGTTACAAAAATATTCACACTACGACGTATTAATAACCCACCAAACATCAACATTAACGGTCACATCATTCAATGGAACGCCAATGAGGAGCCCGTTAAATACTTAGGTATATACCTTGACAGTAAACTCACGTGGAAACACCATATACTCAAAAAACTAAACGAAGGACACACGAGACTAATCCAGCTGTATCCACTTCTAAACCGAAAGTCCGCCTTACTTCCTCAATGCACTATTATCCTGTACAAAGCACTGATACGTCCATTAATCCTCTATGGGTGTGTGGTATGGGGAAACACAGCCAAAACAAATCTTCAAAGACTTCAGATACTCCAGAACAAGATCCTCAGAATTGCATTCAACGCCCCCTGGTTCATCACAAACCAACAACTGCATTACGAACTAGGCATCGATACAGTTGAGCAGCATATAGCGAAACTTACTAAAAAATTTCACGCCAACCTCAACAACTGCAGTGGTGCGGCCCACTACACACTGGGACGACGAGGTATCCATGTACGACTCAAGCGTAAACTACCCCAAGATATATTCCTTAGCGACGACAGCGACCAGTGACCAGTTCCAACAAATCCAGTGCTCACAAGTGAACGTAGCGTAACATTTAAACATTCTTGCGGTCATACATACCGCTCATGTTAGTTATATACTAAACACATCCTTGTTAACAATGCCTTGTATAACAGTGTAAGTAAATTGTTGAGCAGGCAAAAGCCTAAATAAATAAAAAAAAAAAAAAAGTTTACAAAGGAACTCACTTCACACATATTCTATTATTTAGCGGCACAGCAAAGCGATGGAAGCTTTACAGGGGAGTCGATAGTGGCCGTCTGTCTGTGCGTCCGTGAACACGATACTTGACAAACGCTTGGACCGATTCGATTCAAACTTTGCACAGATGACCTACGAGTATATAATGTTAACCGCTAATGTTATAAAAACGTTAATGTGCACATTGACGGATTAATCTGCAGGTTAAAGGTTCTGATCCGTTAAAGTTCGAAATTCCCTTTAAATTAGTAGCAATCTATCGATTACCTAGTTCAAATGTGCATTAACACATTCTAAATAGTTAAAGTTACTTTTTTCTATCATGTTTCTATAAGTACTAAATTATACTCCTAGATAATATGAGCTAAAATGCGCCGTAAAAAGATTTTTTTGCACCATTCTTGTTTTTTGGTTACCTATATTTACGAGTAGTTATATTTTTTAACATATTTTTTGCAATACATCATACCGTTCATCATGCGCCCAAATGCGCCGTAAACAAGAAATCTTTGCTATGGTTTTTCAAAACCCGTTCTTATTTTTTGATGAACAGACACAAAAAATAAAAAAAACACTTTCTCATGGCCACTTTTTGAGCTCTAAAAGACACTGTTGAGAGATTTTCAATATAACGTTTCGTTTTGGAGGAATCATCAACTTTAAAAACAAATTTCCTGAAAAATGAAAAATGTGTCCGATAAGTGTTTTCGCACGATTATCCTCTTGACACTAGTTTCCAACTTTCGTTTTCCTTTGTACCATACATCGTTGTATTCCTAATAAAAAATGCTACTCAATACCGCATGTAAACTTTTTTACGGCCAATACAAAAAATAATGTTGATGATGATTTATGAAAATCCCCCAACGCTGGATTCTACGCACCAAAATTAATAAGAAAAAGTGGTTTCCCGAGAAATTTTGGTGCAGTCGATTTTTGGTAAAAAAGGAAGGTTGTACACTGCCTTTTTTTGAGGCCCTCAAAAAAATTGTCTCAGATCGATGTCTTGTAGAGCTACAAAATGTGGTAATGAGAAAGTGCTTTTTATTTTTTTGTATCTACATCAGAAAAAATTTGCTGTGTCATTGGGTTCCGAGTTGATGCAATACACGGCATTATACTGCATGCATCATTTTCCTCTCTAAATGAGAATGTTTAATAGCTATAAATTAATAACGAATCATCAACGTAATTCGACACGTAAGAACGATCGTAAGAATGGTTTGGTATTATATGAAATATGTTTTCAAGAAAACAGCGCTGTTTGCTGCATTCCCAACCAAATTGGCCAATAAATATTGTGTTATTTTGCCTCAACACAATGTATTTTACAGTTTCCGCGACGAAATGATTGAATAAATGAAGATCTTGCTTTACGAACTTACCCAAAATGAAAGTATGACAGGAAGAGCAAAATATTTCGTTCCTAAGTGGCAATGGCAATGGCAATGATTTTGTCTTTGTATCTGTTCAAATAACATCAGAAAAAAATAAAAACAAATTCGGTATATTTCGATTTTTCTGACATATCTTCGGAAGTAATCGTAATTTTATGAATTTCTTTAAAACAAGATAATAACTCTTTAATTGAGCATTTTTTTCTCTAATTTGACCATCGTCGTATTTTCCATGGTTTCGGAGATCCCTATGATAGACATCCTAAAAGACCATAATGGCGCAAACATTTCTGTTTACGGCGCATTTTAGCGCATGATGAACGGTGTGATGTAATGCAAAAAATATGTTAAAAAACCTAACTTTTGGAAACGTTAAGTTATCCCTCCCCTATTTTTTTTTATTTTTTTATGACTTAACCGTGATGGCGCAAACTTTAATTCCACTGGCGCAATTGAGCGCCTAAAATACGTTTGGGGGGAGGGGGCTACGTTCGCTGGGCCCCTCCCAAATATATTTAAAGATAACCAAAAGAATGGCGCAACAATATCTTTTCACGGCGCATTTTAGCGCATACCTAGGAGTAAAAAAATGGCAGAAAAAGTAATTTTTAAAAACGTTAAGTTGGCCCCCACTTTTTACAAATTTGTCGTGGGGCTTACCCGTAATGGCGCTAGCTTTATTTCAAGTGGCACAATTGAGCGCATGACGAGATGTATCAGGTGGCATAGATATCAGCGACAAAATACACAGGGGGTTACGTATACCTGGCCCCTCCCAAATGTTTTTTCGGATTGCTAAAAAACGATAATGGCGCAAGAGTTTCACCGATGGCGCATGTGAGAGCATAACGAGCCCATTGCTTTATAATAATACGACCATCAAATCTCTAAGTGGGGGGTGGGGGGGGGTGCTAGGTTAACGGGCCCTCTAATTGAATAAGTTTGTTTCAAAAATGTTGTAACTATTTATATTTTCACAATTTAATCAAGATTTGCTACTGAGTTGATTTTATATATTTTTACCCTGATTTTACTGAGTATATTAAATTAGATTTAACTTTAGCAAACAACCCTAATGTTTTATTTAAGCGAAGAACCATTTTACCACCATTTATATTAAGGCATACTTGACTGTTAATCTGTAGATAGTGCAGGTTCGCAGAATAGCTAGGTAAATCTGCAAAACAAAACCATTTTTCGCACTTTTAACGGACTTAACTAGATAGTTTGCACTTTAACGGTAACATATACATGTAACAAGCCTATTGAAAATGACTCAACCCCAATGACCCCGTGGTATCACACCGAGATCCTTTACCGCTTTTTTAGATCCGATTTAAGAGCTTATTTTATTCACAACGGGAACCAGGCCCACTGTGTTAGTCCTTTTCCTTCGCAATTAGGTAGAGAACCCTCTCAATAAAGGATGTGACCCTATTTGGCCTAAGTTGCTTTACTCTGGCTATTTGTGTGTCCAAGACCACATGCTCGGTAGCTCGCCACAGAACCTGCACGTCGGCTCCTCTATAAGCGCAATTTTGGACAGGTAATAGTTGTCGAGTGCTCGTGAGGACCCCGATGATCTTCCTGATCTGGGCCCTATTCAGTTTTAGAGACTTAAAAGACCCAGATTAACTTCAAACAACAACATAATCTATACAATTACTATATTATGCTTTCCAATTTATTAGATTTGCATAATTTTCATAGCCGGCCTTGAAATAATTACGTTACTAGGCCTGTCAGACAAATCTTTTTATGGTTATCGTAGTTATATTATTCATTGTTGATAGTAGTTTATATCACTACATAAATATGAAAAGAATCCTGTTTACTTTAATGAATAAAAAGTTAAATATACGGTGGTTAAGATGGGGGAAGTGTAAAGTGTAAAGACCATTATTTAATAAATTTAATATATTTCGGTTTTGCATTGCAACCTTCATCAGAAACTAAAAATGTTAATGTGATTATTCGATACTACGGATTACAAGAACTTACAGATTTATTGTTGGTCCGAAACTGGTGATCACAACAAAAAGTTAAATGAAGATGACATAATAAATCGAAACAGGTGATAATAACGAACGACAAAATAAAAAACAAACATCAATTGAAGTTTTGTTCTAAGTGGCCACATTTTTTCCATGCATAATAGAATATCTGTAGCTAGAAAGCCTATGCCACGGATCTCTGGGCCCAATCCACCTGCTTTCAAAATTGTTTGTCATAGGCATCATAGGTGCAATGAATCGGCGCCTAGTCAAGTTAAAACCAGTAGTTTTCGCCGGGTAATGTCTCGAAGAACGGTCGATGTAGAATTTTTTCGCCATTTGAAAGTGCAAAAAAATAAAGCATGTGTCATTTGAAGTTATTCGAATTGACCATTAGTTTTAAAACACCCTGTAGAAGAGCGATCAAAATGTGACGGATCCAAAGAAACTGTTCAAGGGGGGCACATTGCGAATATAAATCTTTTAACTTCCCTCGCTCGCAGAGACCATCCTCCAATGGTTACGGAGAACAGATTGTACGTAGTGTACATTTTTAGAAAGATAGAAAGTGGTGTAATGGAAATACTGTAAATTAAGTTGTCTATAACTCTTCAAGGGGTGCTTTTTGCCTTTGCACCAAACCTTTTTTGGCTTGTCGGAGGGGGCGATTGTTCCCTTGGCCCTTTGCCGCGCCCTGCTGAATCCGCCACTGCAAAAGAATAGCAGTCAAACGTCAAGAATTTTGAAATCTTGAATGACCTAAGAACCTTTGGTACTGGGTATAGGGAATGTGGATCAAACGACGTAGATTTTCAGGTAGATGCGATAAAATACAGAGCGTCCTATTTAAAATAGTAAATTGCTAGCCACATCTTTACGCAGTAATTTAGTAAACATATACGTTTATTAAATAAAACTACAAAAAAGTTGCTATTAAATATATATGAGGACCGCGTTTTAAAATAAAGTTAGCGCAGGAAGAAAATATATCGTATGATAGTTCCAGTAGAATAACAGAAGGGGAAGTTTTCCAGTTCCGGTACGAACTAACTGTACAGACAAGTTGATTAGCCCTTGGGGTTCAGTAAATTTTCCAGCCCCGAAGCTACATGACCAACCACGTACGTCAGCTATTAATTTTATACGCAAGACCTAATATGTCCAAATTTAAATTGGACGGAACGTTTTATAATAAAATGAATGAAACCGGCCACAGTTTAACACCATAAGCGGTTTCGACCCGTATATAAGTTGTTTAAGAAATTCCATTACTCTATAACCATTTTAATCACAACCACCAAAATTATTTCCCCCAGATAATTAGAAAACTTCTCAGATAGTTGATTATTATCGCTCTGCCTGCGGCGCAGCCATTGTATACCATAAAATTTCCAATCTCCCACTGACAAATAATTACCGGGGAAGCGCCGCGATGGCATGTAATAAAAACAAAATCTTATGTTAACAGAAACGAGGCGTCCGTTCGGAAAAAATCTAACTAGCGTAAAATAATTAAACGTAGACGACAAGTGACAAGTGCTTAATCATCGGGAACTTCTCATTATTATACTGGAGCACTTCGAGCATGCCAAAATACAGCGAAAACCAACCCCTGCACTTAGACTCCCCAATGCAGAATCTAATTATTCTTCTATTAGAGTAAGTAGACTCCAGGGTGAAGTATCATAAGGAAATCTAATTTTTGTTCACAACAAAAGTGCAAAATTCAATTCATATAAAACAAAACACTCAATTAAACTTTTACTGGAGAAATTTTCCATCCTATTGCGCAAAATAAACGTTAGTAATCTGTATTTGTGAGACGTGTTCACTTTTAGAAAGTTTTAAAAGCGACCCAAACAAATGTTTACAAAACTTCACAACGTAATTGTTTAAATGTAAACGACTTTAAGTTTGGAAATGTAAACGAGAAAACGTACCCCAAATAAAAGTTTGTTAACTGTTAAATAAAGTTGCGTGCTCACGGTTTGAAGAAGGTAATCGAATTTATCATTCGCAAAAAGTGATATTATCACAAGAAAATGGTAATTATCGTTGCAAACAAATCCGAATCTCACTTTATTAATTACAACACATGGGAAGTAACAAAACACCCCGGTTCCCGGTTACTAATTTAGTTATAATTAGTTGGCAATATTGTGGGCTCTTAATTTATCTTTAAGTTAGTAACAAGCATGTGTTGGTTTGAAATTACATCTCGAGAAAATTTATGACGCTCCAGGAAAATTTTCCAAATTTATTGTTATCTTCCCCCACGGTAGTCGGTAATTATAAAAACCCTACAATCTTAATGCAAATGAAATGTTGAATTCAAATACGCCGAATTCTTATAAAAGGTGTTGTGGAAAATGTGGAATTGTACCTTAACTAGAGAGATATCGGCACGTTCGATCGAGCAACCCTTCGAAACTGATCAATAACAAGGGTAATCAAAAAGATAGTATAAGAGGGTAGAAAGTTGTATTAGCGAAGGTACTCAGAAGAGACTTCTCAACTCGTATTAGCTTTGGGGGAGATGACATCCGCACAATGTGTGACTTCCAACGTGACCAAGTATTAAGATCTCATTCCTAGTGAAAATGGAAACAATATGAAGGACGAGTTATTTTATAACATCGTGCTAAAAATAGATTCGAAAGGTGATGAAAACGTATAAGAGAGACCAGGTTGCGAATGTAATCCATTTTCTCAAGGAAAATTAAGTTACTAGCATTCGTTCCGCAGCCGAGGTTGATATTTTATTTCTTTTCCTTCTTCCGGCGGAAATAATGTTTCTTAAAAATAATAGCGTTGGGAAATGACGGTAAGAAATTGTTTATTTTTTAACCAGTACATCGAAAGATTCGTAACAATTTCACCCTTCAATGATCATTTGTTCAATATAAAAACAAATGATAATGCTGCTTCTTTATATTATATACATAAACACATTACCATTTTCTCGTAACTTATGTAAATGACGTTTTCATTTGCAATAAGCGATATCCCCAACATAACAATGTATATTTATTGGAATTATTTCATGCATGCCTGCATAATATCATACTTCAGAAGACTTTGAACGCTCTAAGACTCTCATTACGGCAGAGAAGCCTTCACGCTCTAGAATACATGTAACATAGTTACAGAGACGCCCCCGCCTCTTGTTATCATTTATCACATATATTTTTTAAACTTCCAGTATATTCGAGGCTCCTGACATTGGGCTCGTTGAAGAGGTGAATCCACCTGTGTCTTCTACTGTCGCATAAATAACAAATTTCGACATTTTTATTGTTTGGAATGTTCTTATAAGATACACGTTGCCTTTAGTTTTAAATTGATGTTTGTTCTTTGTTTCCATTCTCGACTCTCCAAAAAATGGAATAGGTATGCGAAATTAGACGATTTTCTACTGAATTCATAGTTCCCAACTTCATAATATTGTATTATCCGTTTTTGCTGGGTTTGTATTATTATTTGTCATATAATACCAAATTTGGTTTTGAGTTGGTCATCTTCAGAAACTTTCCAACTTCAGGATTATTGTCAATTTTTCGAGTGCCATTTCATGATAAACTAATCGTACTACATTTCTAATTAACACATTCTTCAGAGATTTTTTAATGGAAATTTCGAATATCGTATCCAGTTTTTAATTACTTTTAGGATGACGGAGAAACACGTGGCAACTTATCTTAATGAAAAGTTCACCTCATTTCGTCGGAATGTGAGGTTATATTACTCCAAATTTCATGATTACTTTTAAGTTGGTAAGAATGTGCGTAACATTCTTGAGTGCCAGTTTCAATTTCTTAAGAGGTTGTGTTATTTTTCCACGATTTAATAAATGTTAAAAAATGATGTAGGTACAACTTGCACTTGGTTGATACAAAACAGGCGTTCGAAGTTAATCGATGGTCGTTGGCAAAGAGGCGATCTATGGAAGATGCGAGAGATATTCCTTCCTCTCTCGAGTGTGGGTGGATGCTAAGCAGCGATTTATACAAAAAAAGGGTGTGAAGTTAAACGGAGGTCGTTAACAAATAGGCGATCAATGGAAGATACGAAAGATATTCCTTGGTGGATGCTAAGCAGCAATTGATACGAAAATGGCGTTTGAAGTGAAGCAGTGGTCATTAACAAACAGGCGATCTATGGAATCTAGGTATCTAGTTTAATTTCTCGGAGTAAGTTAATGTATATGGAATGCTGTAAACGACTATGTGTATCGAGAATCACCATTGCCCCTCATAAAAGTTGGGGTTTGGGTTGCTATTTTTCGAAAACGAATTATTTTATTCTATTTTTTTATGAAACAGTGACTGCTGACAGGTACTGCGAATAAATATTGGAAGTTTTCATCAACGAACTTCATGACGAGGAGGTACGAGTAAAACGATGATATTTTCAACACGACGGAGCGAAGACCCTTACAAAGAACTTCTTGCAGGAATATGTATGTGTACCAAATTTGGTTTAAATCGGTTCTGCCGTTTAGCAAGAAATGAGAATACAGACGGACCGACAGACAAACGGTCATCATCGAGATTTTGTTTGATTCGGATTCCTGGTGCTTCAAAATACGCATTTCCGTAAGAAAAGTGTGGGGGGGGGGGAATTTTTTACCGCAATGCAATGCCTCCCTTACTAACGTTCGGGTGGTAAAAACAGTGATACCTGACAGACGCCACCCAACACTTTATTTTTCAGGGATTACTAAAATGGTCACTTATTTAATTATTGGGCCTCAACAGGCTTTCGCCCAATTACTGCAGAAGGTCCTGTACTACTCCGGTATTTACCTAACGAATTAGAAGCCCAGGTCTAAATACCCTACCTCCAGGTATGTACTTATGTAGCTCAACGCTCTATCACAAAAAAAAAATAAGGATAAAGTCGGGACGCAGGGCAATACATTCGAGGAAAGTAGAGAAGGGGAAAGTGAATTGGTGATAGAAGGGTTAGCGACGAGGATGAACACAAAAGGGATTTGGTGGGAACGTAAGGAAACACTATTACGAAAGAAGCGGAAAGGATGAAAGAGAAAGGCAAACGATCGAAGGAGAGTTTGCAAAAAGGAACAAAGATGCACAAGTTTAGCGGCGGAGAGTGAAGATCGAGAATTCGAGAAGAAACGAAAGGTACAGGATATATTTAAATAATTGCAAGGATCAGAAGAGGAAACGAAGAGGGAGGACGGATTATGTGGAGAGAAAGAGGAAGGTATTGATCCCTAACAATAGCACGCAAAGAGGTAGTAAAAACAGGGAAAACCAAGAGAGAAATATTGGTTGAGGAGGTGGGGGATGAATGCAAGAAGAAAAAAATGAAAATATACTATATATTTTGTAAAAAAAAAGGTCTAGACTAGGCACATATTTGGAAATGTAGAATGTTGGAAGCATTTCATATAACAATTGGGGAAACAGTTTTTTTAGACTAATTAAACCTCGCTGAATCCGAAAATGCATGTTTCCACGTCGTGATTCAAACCGGAAGTCTGGAATCCAAGATGGCGTCCAGATTACGTTTGAGTGTATCTACCTTGTCTCTTTAGATAAAATCGTAATTTAAACGTCGATTTTAGGGCTTTCAATGACAAGGAATTCAATATAATGCTTTAAAAAGAGACACCTTATGGTTTAAGGCCTTAATTCCATTTTTTGCCGAAAATATGGCAGTAAAAAATTTATTTATATGGGTCATCATTGGAGTAATAAAATTCTATGGAAATCCTAACGCGGTATTTTCATTACGAAATAAGCTTACATAATAAACAAAAACGCTTTTTTTTCACTTAATACATTTACTAACTTTCCAAAATTTAAACTTAGTCCTGCTCCTCAGTCAACTCATAGCTCAAGATGCGAGAGTTCAGACATCGGCCTTTGCAGTAGCACAATTTTGTACAAGACAAAACGGATCTTTTGAATCCGCACATTTTGTTTGCGCATTCCGTTTTATAATTACAAGTTATGGTGTCAATGCACACTTTTGGAACAGCACCAAGGGTCATCAAAACGGATATACGGATATGTTGTGCAACTTCCATCCGCAACTTTCGAGAACAGGAAGAGCCGGATGGGCTTCTATTAGGATTCGTGGACCTACACTCTTCTTCATCATAAAATCCCCCTACTTTGGTGTTGTCGAAACTGTTGATCAGAAGCTCTTCCGATAAAAACGGCGTTCTTTTCTAGAGCTAAAAATTTCTTCCAGTTTTTGGGAAGAGGAACATCGGCGTTGGTTATGTCCTGTCTCATCGGAGTTGGTTTCCTTGTCCGCCTTTTTCTGGTGCCACTCTTGATACACGTGGTTCGGTAATGGTCAAAAACGGTATCCACTCTTTCATGCCATGACCCTAGCAGTTTGAATGCTAAACCAAACCAAAATCTTAGCCGAATCTCCAAAGGTGCTGGCTAGTAGTAGGCTTTCCCATCACCACGACTAATGCTTGGTCGTCAACAATCAGCTGAGAAGATCTTCATTGGGTATCTATACTGCTTGCATTTTCGACTTTGTTCGAGATTTTTAGTTCTCAGATGATCGAAGGGCTCCATCCATTTCAGCAAGTGATAAAGGAACAGGGAACAGTTTGTGCTTCAATATTGACGTAATGTCTACTGACCAACCTGCCTTGTATGTCATTACACTCGTCATTACAAGACGTCGAAGTACATTTCTATCTGCCTCAGTCATTTTCTTCCCGTCTTTTGATAAGACCAGCAGTATGCAAAATTGGCACTTTTCTCTGATTTCTCCTTGATGAAGTTCGACAAGTAGCGTAAGTTGGTTTCCTCTCTCAGTCTTCCACACTCCTACTGTCTTGAAAAGCACGCTGAAACTCGCTGGAATCAACATCATTTTCTTCAAGGAAGGACACAAACTGAGGTGACAAAATGTGCATCAGATACTTGAAAGGCTATCTCAGGGGTTATCTTGTCTGCTCTCATGGCCTTGACGTAAGATTTTCCTTCGAAAACTTAGCCGATAGAATAGAATAATTGCGGAACTATTTTCAGAATCATGTAAGTCTTGTCGGCGTTTTGAACATTCTAACAGCCTTTGCTTTCCTATATTCCTTAGCTCTGACAACTTCTCCTCATTTCCTCGTCTTTTCTGGCATAAAATGCACAAAATATATTTGAACGTAGTAGTATACTCGTTTGTAGTAAGGAACCCGTTGTAAAAGAGCCTGCGGGGAATAATACATCGCATTTAAAAACAAAAATCGTTTATGAAGAGACGAGAGGTGACTCCTCTTAGGCCTTAGCATAACAATAGCTACAACAGAAGCCAAGAATTCAAGTTCTCTCACCTCGATTCAATGGTAGCACTCAGATTTATTTACCAGTTGACACGCATTGTTCACACTATATGCATATTTAAAAAAACCGTAAACCACACCCATCGCGATGAGCGACTTAACATGCACCATCATCAGGTGTCTTTTTAAAGCATTGAATTGACTTTCTTACCTTTGAACACCGCCGTTTATATTACGATTCTAGCTCAAAAGACACGGTAGATACGCTCAAACATTCTCCGGGCGCCATCTTGGCCCCCATCTTGGATTCTGGACTTCCGGTCCAAATTTCGACGTGGAAACAGGCATTTTCGGATTCAGCAAGGTTTAATGAGCCTAAATAAGTTGTTTCTCCTATTGTTATATGAAATGCTCCTGACATTCTTATTTTAGAACTTATTGAAAATCTGTCCTAGCCTAGTCTGCCAATTGGCGTAAATAAATATCTGTACCTATCTAAGTATCTAACTAAAGCATCTGAAAAACCGGTGTAGTATAGAATGGGAAAACTCTTGTAGTAATGAAAAATTTTAAAAATTCCTATGAACCAATAGGATATGAAAAGTATCACTAAGTATAAAACTTGAAGATTGCTTAAAAGATTAATCCGAAACGTCCCAAAAACTTTTGGAAGAACTAAATGATAACAGTCTGAAGAATCTGAAGATTTCGGAGACTCTGAAATTTGAAGAAACGAACGGATCTGAAGAATATAAGGAATCTGAATAATCTGTACATTTGGGAGAATAATAAAAAATCCACAAAATCTGAAAGTGATTCGGTTCAATCTGAAAAATTCGGAGAAATGGAAGATTCCCAACATTCGAGCAATGGAAAAAACCGAAAGAATTCGAAGAAATTGAAGATTTTCTAGAACCTGAAATCTGGAACAAAAGTCAAGCACCGTATTTATTTAGTTACTGTATACTGCAAATTGTGATAGATTATTTATAAATACGACATTGTGTAGTTGCATATTCTTGTGGCCGTGCTATCCAAAAACCTATATAAATCCGTTACGTCTTTCCTTTATGCCTTTAATAGATTATTAAGTATTGGATGAGTTAAATTACATTATTGAAATATATAACATATAAGCGTTAAACTAGGCACCATTTACTTGTAATAATCCCATTACTCATGTAATATTCAAAGGAATTTCCTAATGCGTAAAATGAGATTAAATCTTGGATTAAATCTATCGATTGGCGAATACAAAATACATTCATATGACCTGGATGTGTGGATGATTAGTGTCTGTCAAGTTTAAATTTTTCAATTTGAAAGAATCAATCCTCCACTTTAAATTCAGCTAAATTTACAGTTCGTTTCCGTGTAATCAAAACAAAGGGTTGGGAAATTTTCTAAGGTGCTAGTAAATCTTCCCGAGAGGGGCTTTTTTTACCGGAACACAAAACAAAAGACCCCACTCAAAATATTTGTTGAGACCATCAGCCTCTCGCGACTGTCGTAAAGGAAACTGGAAAACTGAACAAAAACCGTGCCCACTTTGTAACACAGAACAAAAATGAACAACCGTATTACCGTACCATGTACATAAGTCATTTCAAGTTTGTCATCTTCAAATTCCAGGTTGCCCTAAACTCAAGAAAGGCTATATAGTATCAGTTTTTGAAACTGCCGTCACTATTTCATTCATGAATTGATGAAATGGGGTAGTATATTAAGGAATATGGTAACAGTTTTTACAAAACGTGATACTGTTAGTAACTATAAACACGCCATTTGCCTTACAACCAAACGTACTGCTAACATTTACATATACCTAGCCATTACGGTTCAGTTAATCCTACGGTTAATTGTCTGAATAAACTCTGCATCATTTGGTTTAAAACTAATTTGCATTTCCATTGAAACTATCAGAGAGTTAGTAGTTAAGTTGTACTTGGAACGTCCGGTGCGTCCAAGCGTTTGCGAAACACATATGCCGTTCCGTTTGACAATATTACTCTTACAAAAGAGAAAACGGAATATAGGAGATATAATAAACAGTATAAATAACAAATTTACATTTCCATTTCTCTTAATATGGGGAAAAAATCCAGCGTTGTCTTTATTAAATCTGAGCTCACATGAACAAGCAGTCTTGTTTCTGTAGCATTGAATATCCGAACAAACGACGTGCATTATAATGAAATATTGCGTTTTTTAGTCCTTCGTCGAGAAGGTTGATACTTGGTTAGGTTCAAAGAGGATTACTTATTGTATTATTGCTTTTCTACCTCGGAATCGAGCTTTAAAAATTTATATTGCCCTTACACGCATAAATGTCTGCCTTCTGTAATAAGGAATCGTCTCATTTTAAAATATCCTCGGGGGTTGTGTTTCATCGCCCTTATTTTAAGGGGTAGGTGCAAAATATAAATATTTATGCAATTCTATTTGAAAGAGTTTGATAGGGGAGAAAATTTGAAAATCCATACCATTTCAGTTTGAAATTTAAACTTCGATCATTCGGAAAATTTATTTTATGCGTATGTGTGCATCAGCTTTTCTCTTGTCGACGATGTTGTATGCCTTTATGCGCCCGATAACAAATTTTATGTGTTTTGATGGACTGACTTGTTTACGTCTCTTCCCGTATCGTTTATAATTCATCACGTTGCTTACCATTTCTATTTTATCCAATCTTTCCATCTATTAAAGATTAAAGAGAGCTCAGCGTTGTAGGTATTTTCAGTAAGCTACTTGAACGTATTATGAGATAACATGTGAGGTTTCGTGAATCTGACATGTGTGATACAATCTTAACGAAGAGCTCAAAATCCTTAAATGCGTTCATTAGATAATAATTATAATAATAATCTACTTCGGAAATATTTAAAATCGTTGCCTGTCATCCTCGTCTTCATCGTTCCTTTTCCTACGTTTCTATTGCAGAATTTCAAACACATTTGAAAACAGGAATAGAGGCTTGTTGTACAAAAAAAAGCCCCTTATGTGAAGAAATCGTGCTGAAAATGAATTTTAATTGAAATACCGTTCAATCAAAGATATAAGATGCGGCAATTGGAATTTAATTTTGCACTTCCCTATTAAAACAAGTTATAATGCACTAGGCTAAGCCTTTGACTTAAAACCGCTAAATCAAGTTGAAGGAAACCGCTTTTCTCATCACAAGAGTTTATAAGGACTAAACACAGTTGAAATAAGAATTTTCCTTCATGTCTCTTGAGATTGCGGTCGAGAGAATCTGCTGCTATGTATTGTTTCTAATGAAATGAAGGAACAAATTAAGATTATTTACACGGTCAACACAATTAGCGTTTGTAACTTTAAGAGTTTGCTTTTTTCTAAAGAAATAGTATCAAATGCGGGGAAATAAATGTAATTTTCGTTCTAGAAGCCTCGACTGTAACAGAATCTTGGGTAAGAGGAAGGTTAAGTTTGCCCATTATTATAATCAATGAAGGTTTCTTACTTCTTAATCTTTAGTAATACATCCGATTTTATATTTATTGATTAATCATAAAACATTTGCAATAAAATTTTTAATAGCTCCTCCATGGATTTTGATATTTTTATCCCTTATGTAGAAATTAAGTAAGGTTGGACTAAGTATCCCTCTATCCTTTTATTGTCCAGACTCCTTCCATCCCATCCTTATCGTACCTATTTCTTGTCTCTCCATATATCTACTTGATTCTGTTCTTTAAATTTGTGTGTCATTTTCCAAGCCCCTTCCTATTCTTTCAAACGCTACCTCTTCTCTTCCCTCATCCTCTATCTATCCCACACTCTTTCTCGCGATTTCCTTGTAGTACTTTCATAATGTGCTGCTTTCGGTCCTCCATTTGTGTTTCTCTCCAACTATGTGTTTTTCCCTTTTCCTCAGTTTATTATCTTCCAAAAGTGTTTCTCTGTTTTTATTTCCCTAATATTGTGTCTGTTTCTTCATCTTTGTTTCCTTACATTTTTTTGTACTTTTTTGTTCTCTCACCTCCTTTGCGACGAACTTGGACGGTTACTTGAAAATTAAACTGTATAGGTAATTAAAGAAAAATAAAACTAAATTAAGCCGCAAGAAAATTAATACAATTATACAAGGTGACAATTTGAAAACCTACCACTCCCCATGTCTTAGTAAATAAACGAGATATTTAAAAAAATCAAAATCCGTTTCGGTAATTCGAAGGGGGAATTACAATGACATAGATGCACCCCCTCCAACCCCCTGCGCCCCAGCCACCCCAACTTTTAAATCTTAACGAGTTGTTACGTTCCTTTTTTTTCGTTCAGTTTGTCGTTAGTTTTGTCGCCTTCGAACCGCCCTTTATAAGTTTTATTTTGATTTTATTTTAGGTTAGGATTTATATTTAGTTTTAGAATTAGGGATTTTTGTTTGGGTTTCGTTGGTGGTTGTATACCAGTGGCGTACCATTCTATAGTATTCATTTTATTTCTTTTAGGACTGTAAGTTACGTTTGGAATTCGCCGTATTTTTTTTTTGTATCTGTGATCCCGTTTTTACCCTCGTCCTATTTCTTTTGGCTCTTTAATCTTTTCCTTATGATTTTCTGCTCATTTATCTTTCACCTGCTTTCTACGTTCTGTGTCGCTTCTTTGGTTTCCTCTGTAGCGTCCTCTATCGTTTGTGTATTGTATTAATTTTTCCCGCTTTACGTTACTTTTTGATTTTTCCCCAAATTTCGTCCTTGATTGCGTGATCGTCTTCCTTTTTATTATTTCCGGAGGCCATTCTAATACTTATCGTTTTTGCTGTGCGTGCATGAGGTGCAAAATTTTTCCAAATTTTTATCCAAGCTTAATTGGGATTTAGCCTCTTTTTATTGAGATCTCCAGAAGCTCGGAGAAGTTTTTATTATATCGAGCCGCCCATAGTTTGGGGATTTAGCGATCTCGTAAAACACGCCGTATTGGTCTACGATTATCTTTTCACCACCTTGTGAGTATTTTTTTTTTGGTTTGTTTGTCGTTTTGCATGTCATTATTTTTCGTTCCCCTTTTAGGGCCTTCTTTTCTGTAATTTAATTACTGTACGGCGTCTACCTACTACCTTCATGTAAGCAGCCCCTAGACGACACCATCAGCTGGATCTGAAGACAATTGAAGACGCCGTTTACCCCGTTTCCGTTCCCCTAATTAATTGTTCCCTTTTCTATTCAGCATTTCCCCTACCGCTTAAGTTTCGTTCCTCTATTCTTTATCCTATTTTCCCCTTGCTCTTTACCGTCCCCTTCTCTCTATATAACTACCCTTAACGTCGCCTGCTGGACTCCGCCAACAGAAACTGCAAGTATTGTATTGAGTTCGCAAATTGTTTGTTATATTTCCCCTTTTGCTTCGCCCCCCCCCCAATCACTCCCCAAGTAAATAAATACATAAATAAATAAATTAAGAATCAAGAAAGGTAACCCCACTGTAATGTGAGATCTCACAATAAGCAGTAACCCAGTATCTTAGTAGTTTGGTAATTGTCTATATTTTCATTGAGTGTTACCCTTTATACCATAATTCCTACCTAGCCCCATCCCTTCTTCCTCCCCTAGATTATTGTCTTCCCCTCAAAAAAAACCCCACGTTACACCTATAGCACAGTCTGTGCCTATAGTTTGTTTTACGTCCCAGGCGAAATTACTCGTAAATATGTTATGCTTTCTTTAATTGTCGTATTTCTCCCCTTCTTTTAAGCCCTAATTTCCTCGACCATCGGAGGGCTAATTTCTAATTTTGGAGCACGGATCCCTAACTGGGAAAAATAAAAATTAGTGGCGCTTTAAATTGGATCTATTACCCGCCTAGTCTCTCTATGAGCAGCCGCAGCCGTGGTTAGGGCTATTTGTTCCTTGCTTCCCTGACTTATTTTGTGCCCCGTTTACTCTGCGTCCTTGACCACGTTACAGAGTGACCCCCCCATGTGTGATACGTTGTTGGAAAGCTCTGAAAAAAATGCTTTCCAACCATACCAAATAGCATTACATTTAGGATAGTAATTATATTATAGTAATATGTATCACATTAGTTCACTAGGGTGACAACGTTCAAAATTAAAACTTCTTTCATTAATTTCTCGGCTTCTGGTCATTATAAAAATCCAGAACCAGTCCCAAAACTCCACCACCATTTGACACCAGATACAATCTAATCAGACGAGGTTTGCTGCAGTACATCTGATTAGTTACCGGTATTTATGTTTACACAAATGGCCGGGCTGAAATTTCCAATTTCGGTTAGTCCAGTAAGGTGCATTCCTAATAGCAGTTTTTGGGTCAAACCACAGGCTACTTCATCAGATTTATCTATGTGTAAGCCGGTTTCTATCCTAGTTTCAAATTACCAATGAGCAACTAAAATCGGCCAATCGGGTGTTCATTAAAGCTGGCAGCTCTCATCATTCATCAATGTACGATGGGTTCATTAATTCTGATATAATTCCTGTACGAAAATGGGCGAAAAGCCGTCTCTAAACACTAATAATAATATGGTCTTTATTTAGAGAAAGATTTTATGACAATTTATAGCATAACAGCGCATGGGTCGAGATTAAGCTCACGTTGAGGCTAGAATTCCCAAGAAAGGTGGAGTTGGCACTCGGATTTTCCAGCCCGCTGGCGCACTAGGGTGATAACGTTCAAAATTAAAACTTCTTTCAATAATTTCTCGGCTTCCGGTCATTATAAAAATCCAGAACCAGTCCCAAAACTCCACCGCCATTTAATAAAGACGATTTATTATTATTATTATTATATTTGACACGAGATACACTCTAATCAGACGGGGTTTGCTGCAATACATTTGATTAGATACCGGTATTTATGTTTACCCAAATGGCCGGACTGAAATTTCCAATTTCGGTTAATCCAGTAAGGCTCATTTTTAATAGCAATTTTTGGGTCAAGCCACGGGTGATCTACTTTATCAGATTTATCTATGTGTAAGCCGGTTTCTATTCTGGTTTTAAATTACCAATGAGCAACTAAAATCGGCCATCACCGGGTGTTCATTAAAGCTGGTAGCTCTCATCAAAGTACGGTGGGTTCATTAATTCTGATGTAATTCCTGTACGAAAATGGCCGCCTTGTTACAATTTTGTCAGTTTAGGTTACAAGTAATGCAACTGAAACGATTTCATTTTATTTTAAAAGGGGGGGGATCAGCGAAGGCCGCCGTAACACGAATTCGAACCAGGGACCTTCAGATGACATTTAGTCTGCCATATGTTGTACAAGACAATTTTACAGTGACATTTACTAGCGTCGCACCCAATGTATGAAAATTACTACAGAGATTGCGTCTATAAGTGCGGAAACGGTCGAATATCTCAGTTATCTGCAACCGATTTTAGATTTAAATGAGACTCTACCGACAATTCTTTTCCACTTTCAGTTTGTCCGGAAATGATCCTAAGACTTTTTTTAATAGAACACCCCGTATATTTTTTCATTTTTGATAATCACACACATAATAAAAACTGCATTCAAAAATACTAGAAACAATGTATTCATTTACCAAAATATACAGGCTGTTCTATTTATTAAAAATTAATTAAAAATTTATGGCCAAATCGAAAGTGGAAAAATTTTCATTCTGACCAATGAATTTTACTCTACAGTTTTACTTTAATTCGACCGTTCCGGAATTCTGTATGGATGACAGTATAACTTTTTTCTAAACAGAAACAATACCAGAAAATAGAAAATATACAGTGTGTAAAGCGATGGGGTATACACCTGGGTATACAAGAGGGAATTTTTTTTTAAATATTGATTTATGAAAAAAATTTATTCTTCATGATATTTTTTGCTTGCTTTGAAAGTACCAATACCGTTTCGATAATCTAAAATTTATTTATAGAAATCTGGAAAAATAATAAAATTAATTTTTTTTATTGAAAGTTATCATTCTACCTCGCATTCTACATTATAATCAAGACAGCGTATTGCTATCAAACCACAATCAATCGAAACGTTATTGGTACTTTCAAAGCAAGCAAAACATATCATGAAGAATAAATTTTTTTCATAAATCAATATTTAAAAAAAATGCCCTGTATATCCCATCGCTTTACACACTGTATATTATACAGCCTTTAATGAGGCCCATTCCCAAGGACCTCTGTGTCGACATTTAGTCAATCATGGTGCAGATCAATTAGTTCTGATCAAAAAAGTGCAGATTTAGAAGTTTGTGGCAGCAGTATCGGTGGAAGTCTTAGTCTTGGTTTTTGTATTAACGTCTCAGAGATAGTTTTCTTGCAGGGAAGCGGTTTGACGTGGTTCGCCTTATTACCATTTGAGAAGCTTACTCTTCCGAAGGTAAGGTCGCAATAGCTTCGGTCGAGGAGCCATTCCCTCCGTAGGGATGAATCCTGCAGCAATCTATCTATCTGTCACGTGGAGACGCATATGGTAGGGCGTCCATCACTAATGCCCGTTAAGCGGAGCTTAGCTTAAGCGTAGCTTAAAATCCAATGGCGACGGTTATTGAGGCAATGGTTACCATGGATTTTAAGCTACGCTTAATTTAAACTCCGCTTAAATTTGTCGGTGCAAACGGATTAGTTTATGCGATTAATGACCATTTGCACCGACAAATTTAAGCTTTGCTAAAAATCATTGACAACGATTATTACGACAATATGGTTGTCATTCATTTTAAGCCACGCTAAAGCTAAGCTTAATTTAAATTTGTCGGTGGAAAACGGCCTAATACACTTTTCACTTGTTGATGACATAATACGTAATCAATCATAATGAAAAATATTCCAACGGCTTTGATTAAATACAGAACAAAGGAATTAAAATCTTGCGAATTACGATCCTTGTACTTGTGTTGGAGAGGCCAATTAAAAGCAACTGTTTTAATAGAAACTTCTTGCAATAAGGAATGAAATAAAACATAAATCGATTTTGATTAAAGTACTTTATGACTAGTTCTGACCATAGCCAGCTTTTGCCAGGAGCGGGTTCATCTCTAGTTTAGTTGCAGCACAAGCTGACACTCGCTTATTTTCACTATTACCTCGCAACAGAAAGGACAAAACGCCAAATGACGGACGTGTCTCGAATGCAACTGTATAACACAAAAGCTTTTATGTCCTTTGACCCGAGGGAAACGTCCCGTCAAAGAGCAGACAATCATCACTCTGCGGGCGCAAAGTTCAAATGACCAACAGCTTCATGAATATAAGTTATAATTAATAAGTAGGCAATAAGGTCCATTAATCAAGCACGACCTGTTTCTTTCCGTCGTAGTAACGAATGAGGAACGTCTGTTCTTAATAAATGAACCAACGGCCTCTGTGCAAATGATGAAGTACAAAGTCGGTCTTGTTTTAATCAAGGATATTGCGTTGAAAATCTCATACTTTTGCCAGTTTCCCTCGCCTTTTTCGTATTTAATACACCAGAAAAAATTATACGGTGAATAATTGCTACTCTCTCGTCTTACTTTTCATTATGAGAACATTGCATTACGTCTTACAAATTAACTGAAAATGTTTGTAATGCCTTTTAAAGAACCAATTTTGTCACGTGCTTTTCTCTCTTGAATAAAATTAACATTTTTGTTTAATGTGTGCCATGATCATTTTCTAGGGAATCGTAGATTTTATTACTCTGAGTTTAGCCGGAAGTCAAACTTTAAGTCTGAATTTCCTCTATATTTTCCTTCAAAATAAGGAGTGATCTAGAGTTCTTCAATTTTTACGGTCCAAGATTAACACTTAAATAAACGGCGTTATCAGTATGAACAATAAATAAAGCAATGACAAATCATCTGAAATGAAATTATTAGCAACATGCAATTTTCCTTCCCTGCTTTCCTTTCGTTATCTAACTTCTTCCCAAAATGAGCTTTCAAGAACACAAATTGATTCTATTCACGTGCTTTCGTCGAGGAACTATTGCCTTAAATGATACTTTTGTAAATGTTCTACAATTCTCTTAACCAAAATAACAATCGCCTAAATTCCTGTTCTTCTGCACGATAGAAAAATTACGGGGCGCAACAGAAGTTTAATTTAGTTTTTCCCATTTCGCGGAAACCCTTAGAAACTTATTTTAATAAAGAAGATCCCCACTTTCTTTGTTAAAGTGCAGTTTTATCTCCCATTGCCTTTCGGTTTATTCAAGGCATGCGTCCCATTCCTTTCACAATTGCTTGTCGCAAACAGTGGAATATGTATTTTATTCCTCGTTCAATTTTCACTATCCATACATTTAATTTAATAAAGGCTCACAAGCTAATAATAACGTTTTTCCAACAAAGTATGCTGGAGAAATTTAATTTTTGTAATGGATTTATATTGGATTGCTCGTATATTCGAATAATCTTTTAACTCTTGAAATGATGGCCATAATTCAACATTTGGATTTTTAGTTATGCGGGAAGCATGCGAGGATTATGGATGTAGATTTATGAAAACGGGCTTTATTATTAAATCTTCAAGCGCGTTTTGCGTACCTACCTACTTGTCTAACAATAAAGTAGAGGGTGTTAGTTACATGCGTGCTTTTTTATCTGCTTGGTGCTCCTTCTGCCCAGCCGTTCATAAAGAAAGCTAACGCTAATCAGTAGAGCTTGAAATGAGACGTCTGCGAGAATATTGCTGTGAATCCTAAGAAAATAAGACGGAAAGGACGTTAAAATGCTCGTCCGCGTGGGTTTCGTGGCGTAATACCCTAGTTACCGGCTCCCCGCTAGGGTATTTACCCCATCGGGGTTGTTATTCAGCCCTTACCTGTCTGCTCGTAACATTTATGTCTTTTTTTATAGTCCAATTACGTAGAACACCAATAAAATCCAGTAGAATATTGATCGGAATTTGAATAACGGAATACTTTTTAAATTAATTGCTTCCGGAATTGCGGAATGTGGTATGTTCAGCGATATGGTATTACAAAATCAATTTAAACTTTCGACTTTAAATGAATCGCCCTTACTTTCCAGAAGATTGCTTTTTTACATTCACTTTTCCCACTATAGCAGCGAGACGTCACCGACGTCTCATTTGGGAAAAATTGCTGGCCGTTGTGTAATTTTCGTAGTTCAAAGTTCATTAATAATGCACCTATTTGCTGGAAAACACGTGAACCGTATGCGCCTCCATACCCTTGTGAGACATTCAGGGGCTGTAAAACGGTAAATGTGTAAGTTACCTCCACATGGGATCAAAAAGAACTTAGTTAAAATGGATAGACGTCATATAATATTCTAAGTTTAGGTGAAACTTGAACTAACTCAACTCAAACAACGCGTTTCTGCTTGGGCTTCCATTGTAAACGTAATTGGGGAAGAGTCTCGTTACTTTTGTCAATAAACTTCCTTTCGGAAATTTGGTTGCATGGATTAATTGGAATAGAATTACAAGTATTAGGCATCTATAAGTTGTTATAAGCGTCTTAACCTTTCGTTTTTCATATTCTTGATAGCTTCATCGATGCTAGTTTGGTTATTTTTCGTTATTTCGTGTGCATCAGTAACCCACACATTTTAAAATTAGAAAATTGAAATTTAATGGTTGCCGGGCTTTTAATTTCAAACTTAATTTCAGGTACAGCAAGTTAAATTGTAGTTGTCTATAGTATGATCTCCGAGAGAACTGTTTTTCGTACAGTGCTCGAAACCTTACATTTAATGAGTTCAAGTTGAAATTTAGAACTACCAAGCTCTGCCAAATGTTTCAAAATAGGAATATTTTGCACGTAAAAAAACAATAAGTACCTACTCCTGAAAATTGACTCGATTTTGCATACCCATTTACTAGATGTGGATAATAAATCCCCATATTCAGCTTGTATCCAAATTTTCATTTACCTATGCTCTTAAAATTTGTTGCAATATACCTACGTGTCGTTTTATTGCCCCCACCCGGTATATATCGCAACGAAAATTCTGGAAAATACCTGGCGATATCTCTGAAACAAGAAATGCATCTTCAAAGAGGCTTTCAAACGTCTTGAAACTTGGAAGCTTTGGATCGCGTCCACTATATTCTGCACGTGTAACATAATCATATTAATTCATTAAATCGAATTTTTAATGTAACTTGGCGGGACGTATGAAGGTTTAACGGGCCGTGGGTTGCCCATACCTGCTATACAGGGTGTCTTAAATAGAGTAAGATAAAAATAAAAGTTGCAAGATTCGATGGGATAAATTCAATGAACGTAGAAAATTTTTTTTTAAAATGGCTATCTTTGTTATTTTTATACTTACAGATTCGGTTAAATTGGCAAAGTTGTGTAGTTTTTGATGCTGATGGATATTTTGAAAAAAATAAATCGTTTCGTAGATAATTGGAAAAAGGTGAAAATCGACATTTTTAAAAAAGTCAAATATTTTAGTAACAAAGGGAGCTATCGAAAAAAGTTTCAAATAAAAGTTGCAAGATTCGATGGGATAAATTCAATGAACGTAGAAAAATTTTTTTTAAAATGGCGGTTGCCGAGATATTGACATCAATTTCCTTATTTTAAATGGACGCCATATTGGATTTTTACGTCACTCGATAGACAACAAAATTACAAAACCAGTGATACTAAACATCAACTTCATTTGGTAATCAACCTTACATTTTTGCCTAATTCTCAAGATATTTACGGAAAATTAAGAAAAGTCGAGAAAAATCGAGGTTTTTCGACCACCCCTCGGCTAGCACAGGTCTTTGGAAGTTGAAAACTTGGTTTTACACCATTCTCATACATCCCAAAAACATAACATAAAATCAGATTCACTTTATTTTTTCCGATGTGTACCTTTATTTTTGTCTTTTTTCACTGGCCTAAAAGTAGAGATGCACTTGCGCAGAAACCAAAACACTAATTTTTCTTTTGGCCCACTTTCCGTAGTAAAAGTGTTAAATAAAGCAACAAAAATGATTTTCGAACTAAGGCGAGTAACTGGAAACTAATTGTGTAAACACGGACATTGAACAGCAATCGGAAGATACTGTATCATTTCTTTTTAATTGAACTGTGTAACTCAAGACTTAGAAACAGTGGCTGACTACCGGAAAAATGCGTATTTGAAATTTAAACATAACGGACTGTTACCTACGTTAAATGAAATAAATCGAGATTGCTCCGTTAGATCGGCTCCCATCCCTTTTAAGTTCCTTTTCCATCATCATTTTCATATTGAAGTACGACCGATGAAATACGTCACACGTCCTAATGTACAACTTTGCACATGTGCCATCGTTTATCGAAATCAATTAATTTTTATTTAATAAAGTCCCCTTACCAACACCTGCCAAATAATCCTCACATAGACGTAAGAATTTTTTATCCACATGTTTTTAACTCTTACGTCTTAAATTACAAAAATCAATTAAAAATTACTAAACTATTAAGCAGAATTTACAAATTTGTTGAAATTTTACCTGAACACTGAAAAACCGCATACAGGTTATAATCTCGGTTAAGTATTAAACGTATTTACTTAACCAATATTTTAACCCACAACATACAGGGTGATTCCTATAGTACCTGCCACCGTTTGGGAGCGTATAGGGGGTGCCTAGGGGAAGTCTTTTCATATAGGACACTTGGGGTCGGAAATCCAAAATAAGGGCGCCAGAACCAAATTTATCTTCTGGAATTTCACGCCTGTATGTAGGCAACCCAACCGACCGACGTTTCGCGCGGAGCGATGCAGAGCGAGTTAGCGCGAGGAAGCGACATGGGAGGGAAGGAGGGAAAACGACAGTCAAAAGCAATAACGTTTACAAGTGTTCAACGTGGCCACCGTTGTTCTCAATGCACTTCCTACATCTAGCCAACCACTCCCCTCGAACTCGCGTGAAGACTCCTATGTCCTGGCGAACAGCCTCTCCGGCCATGACGACGCGCGCAATTAAGTCCTCTTCGGATTCGACGGGAGTCTCGTAGACGTGCGCTTCCATCACACCCCACAAGTAAAAATCTAATGGGGTGATGTCGGGCGAGCGGGCAGGCCACTCCACCGCACCTCCACGGCCGATCCATCTGTCCGGATAGGTTTGGTCCAAGTGTTCCCTCACCTGCCGCCCGTAGTGAGCAGGGCACCCATCGTGCTGGAACCAGTGGTCCCAGTACAAGTTCACTGGAACATCCATTAAAAGTTCTGGTAGCACCTCGCGCAGGAAAATCAGGTAATTATGGGCATTTAGACGCGGAGGGAGGATGTAAGGCCCCAGTAGGTTGTCCCCAGGATGCCAGCCCAAACGTTTAAAGAAAACTTGTCCTGGTATCCTCGCGTAAACGTTTCATGAGGATTGTGCTCCGCCCAGTAGTAGCTGTTACGAGGATTGAAGGTCCCCTCTCTTGAGAATCCTTTCTCGTCAGTAACTAGCACGCTCCTCAGAAAGTTCGGATTAGCTTCTTCCTCCTGGACGACTAAGTTGCAGAATTCCAGCCTCCTTTCATGGTCACCCGGCCGTAACTCTTGCACTTTCTTAAACTTATAGGGGTGTAAGTTGTTGTTGTTGGCGATGTTCCACACTGTGTGTTGACTACAACCCACCTGATCTGCTACAAGTCGAGTGCTAGTACGCGGGTTTGCCTCGAAACGTTCCAACACATCCTCCTCTAAGGCATTTACCAACGGGCGATCGCGATCACGGGCGCTAGTGGGCTGCGAAATAGGAGGAGGTCGGTGTAAACAAACAAACTTTTCGAAATGGGTGCTTAAATGACCCAAGTATCGATGTGCATCACGAATCTGTGTGTAAAGTTAAGCCTCCGTCAGCTTACCTGCAATTGCCCTGTCTCGCACAGTCGGAAGTGAATTCTTGAAAGACCTGTCTGCAGGGTAACTGACGGTTTGGATACCGCTCAGCGTACGCTCGTCGTGCAGCTCGTGCGTTACCATTTGCCAATCCGTACATGAAGTGCATGTCCGCGTATTCCGTGTTAGTAAAACGTGCCATAGTGTTTATTCACTTGATACGCGTCGTTGCAGACGGGATTTCGTGGGTTTAAACAAAATTCTGATCAAGTGTCAGCCACACATCGCCGCCTGAGATCGCTCCGTGTGCACCGCCGGCCGGTTGGGTTGCCTACCTACAGGCGCGAAATTCCAGAAGGTAAATTTGGCTCTGGCACCCTTATTTTAGATTTCCGACCCCAAGTGTCCTATATCAAAATACTCCCCTACGCACCACCTACACGCTCCCAAACGGTGGCAGGTACTATAGGAATCACCCTGTATAAACCGGGCCTAAGGGTGAAAACTGTTTTATTTGTTTTAATTATGCGCTAAACATTGGCGCCCTTTCACAACAGTGAAATCCGCTAGTGAAGTTTTAAAAAATTCATTTATCATTCGCACATTTAATCCCTTTTATAATTAGAAAATTAATCAAGTATTGCGAAAAAAATTCGCTAACCAAAAACAGTATTACCTATTTACTAACCTATTATCTAAGAGAGCGAAATCCACGCCCATACTGGTTAGAAAAAATAGCTTCAAATTTTCATTCCTTTTAGGCCAAGAACAATTGGCATATATTTGAATTTTTTGGAGAAAATAATTTTATTTTATGCAATTTAGTGTTACCAAAAAAATACCATTCACTGGGGCGGTGAACTATTACAAAAATCATTGTCATCCACTTAGCGATAGTTTTAGAGGGTAAAATCAGCTTTTAAGGTTTTAACAAAATACATAGAAGCGGCAAGCAAAGGATTCAAGTTATAAATCCTTTCATAAATAAAAATTAATCTTATTCATTTATGGAAACCTCCACATTTTAATTCCTGTTACAACGTAACAATTAATTTTGAGTATTACAAAACAAAGTGCCAACTTACTGAGACACCAACTCATGGGGTGAAATCCGCCCATAAACTTAGAAAAAAATTTTAATTCCGTGTAGAAGGCTCTGATTGATCTGTAGTACGGCCAAATTTGAATCCACTTAGGGACCGTTTAAGGGAGTGACATCCGCTATTGAGGATTAAAAAAATTTATTTGACACTCCAAAATTTTAATTCCTTTTACAAGGTAACAATATACTCGTGTAGATTACCAAAAAATTGCCATTTACTACGCTACCACCTTAGGAGGTGAAACTCGCCCAGAAAGGTTTTATTTTCTAGTTGTTTTAGAAGGTCCCCATTTATTTAAATTATTTAAGGGGAAGAAATCCGTCCATAAAGAACAAAAACAAGTTTTATACTTTGTAATGTTATTAATAATTTGAGCTCTAATACTACAATTAATGCACCAAGAAAAGAAAGTTTTATATAATAATTCTTTTGAACAGCGATTTCGCTCCAGTACCTACTTAAAAAAATAGATAATGAAGTTGTCAAATAGCGATAGCCTAACACTTATTAACTTCAAAAGATCCTTAATATCTTCCAATGTACTAATTATAGGCAATTATCTTAAGAGGATCCCGAATGCGAACAAGAGTTTATTAAAAATCAGAAGCAACTCGCAATAGAAACAACAAATGCACGAATGTCTTTGATGTATTGGGAGTTGGTCCTCAAATTCAGGATGGCCCTTTTTAATCATAAAACTAAAGCTACAGAACTCAAGGTAAGTTTTTTAAAAATAGATTGATATTCTTTATACGATCGGTGATTAGTGCCCAAAGAAATAAAAACTTTACTGCTGTAGTTCCCTAAATATTTTAAATCCATAATAAAGCAGTTGTCACAGATCATGTAGTCTTGAGGAGTCGCTTTCGAGCAATAAAATTAGAGCATTTATTTCTGTCGGCAAATAAAAGATGACCTACTATAAAAAGGCAATTTATCCATCCATTTCGATCAAAACTCGAAGTCAATATTCGGCTTCCATTGTAATGTATCGCTATATATTTCTTATGTTTCCCGCAGATTCCGTATTGACCATTTTTGTAGTTTGAATTTGATTGCGCGTCGTGGTAGTAGTAAAGTGTACAATAAAACCTTTCCAGTGCATTAGATACGAATGTCAAGCTCTAGCTTTACGCTGTAAATACTTTTCGATCATGTATTGATTTCACACAGTGCAACGGAATTACTTAATGTGGTTTATAAAGCAAAGCAATATCTTAGAGCTGATTAACATGAACTATGGAGCTATTGGTAAAAATTACATATAAAATTGATTAACATTAACAAATGACAGAACTAATCGTGGACCCTTTGCGTGTTTTAATGGAAAACTAATTAAGATTGACTTCGCGTCATTTAGGCACTGCAAAACAAAATAAAAAATAACGTTACTGTAGCTAAATCACCCTTTCAATTGTCTAAACTGGAATCGGGATTGAGAATATGGAAGGTTTTCTTTACTTGATAGAATCCCTGAAATTGTTACCATATGTGAGTGTTTTAGTAAGCGGAACGGATGTGAGTGTTACAAAACTCATTTTGCTTGAATGTCCGGAAACTGTGTCGAAGATAGGGTTACTTAACGGAAACATGTTTTTCTTATTGGGTTGTTATTGTAAAATTTACTTTCTGTAAACCTTCCGAAAACGCGCGAAAGTATTATCTTAAATGGCTTATTTTTTATAACCTTTATAACAAATGGGAAATCTTCTATTCTTTGGTGTAACTTGAAATTGTATTGAAACGGTAAACAAAATTTTCATCACATAAAAGAGATGGGTGATCCATTCATCGAGAGCTTTTAAATGTTATTCCATTCAGCGGACATTTGTAAACGTACATCCTTTTCTCTCGTTCTTACTCAAATGGAAATACGGATAGGTAGGTACCTTCCAAGATTTGGAAAAAAACGCAAAATATGTATGTAGATCTTGTCCTAAGTATCGAAAGGTCGATTTCATTTTCCTTTCGACTTTATTTCTCGATATGTCTTCGGATGGTAGCCAAGCCAAACGAAACCTCTCTAACTTAAAGTAACTTAATATAATTAAAAAAATTGTTCTTTTTCAAAGGCGTAAACTGCGCTTATAAGAACGACGATATAACAGCTTGCTACTTATCATAATCCCAAAGGAATAAACGAATCGGAATATGGTCACGAATTATTCGAATTGTACGACAGTTGACCTTTAGTTTTGGTAGTTAGCTACATACCGTTATAGATCTCTTCATAACGAATTTATTGATAAAGTTCTTGAAACTCTAATAGGCACTAATGAGACCCTAACTGAAGTTCTAGGTTTACATCGGCCTCAGTTTATTCATTAATATTGCAAATTCATAAAGTAAGAGAAGAAAATTCGTCACTTCGCAACTTATGTAGCTATACAACCCATCGCTACTAGTAAATTGGTTTCGAGTAATTTTTTACCCTATTTACTGAATATTGCCATTGTAATAAAAGCCGCAATTGGATTGTTACATTGGTCCTTCAAGAAGACCGCAGGGCCGTAGCCAGCGGTACGCCTGCCCTAGACAGATTTCGGAATTTCGCATTGTAATTTACGAATCTGCGAAAAATATATAATATATATAATGTAATAAAATATACCTTTATTTAGTAGTTAATATGTTTCATGAATTATATTCATTGTTGGCCAATAAAAAAGAAGTATTAAATCTACCTTAACATAACCCTTTGCTAAGGAGTTATTGTTACTATAACGTTTTAGGATAAAATAAAATAAATTACTACAACCAGGTAACATTTTCAATTGTGTATTATAAAAATAGAGGCGAATCTTTCGATTATAAAATAACCTCCCGTTCTTACACAAAAGCAATTTCCCAGGTAACGTTATTACTGCGAGCACTTCTTTAGTGGAAGGATTTTTAATTATATGTTTTTTATAATGATACTAAAAATAGCCCAACGTTTAACGTTATACAAATTTAACTCAGGTTTTCATTATAACGGATACTTTAGCATAATTTGTAGACTGTATACGACATGGAGTGTAGTTACGCGACCACATACTCCAGTTGTTCTCATTGCATTTCTAAGAGTATTTGTAAAAGCAGAATGCCAAATTCTTAAGGAATTTCGTCGATTGCTGTCAGAAAAGGAAGCGATAGCATGCGACATTTAAAGCCAAAAGATCATCACAGACAGGTATCAAGCGAAAAGAAATTGCGAGACAAGATGACGATAATAAGAAACTTTTTATTCTTTATCATTTCACTATGTCACCTTTTGGCTTCTTATCGCAGAAGACGACGTTTTCCGATTTTCACGCACGAAAAGTAAATCACCTTCAAGGGTTTATACTAGCGATTTTGTATTTTATTTTCTGGATATTCGCGATAGAAATCTTTAGATCTCGGTTCCGTTTTATGAGTGGAACTCCACAACAATTATTAAGGGTCGCAATATTGAGTAAACAATAAAGTCACTAGTGATCAGTAATTTTACTGCAAATATTAGGTTTGTATGGTAGATGATAATGTAGCAAATGCCGAGTATCTCAATCCTACCCCACCAGAAAAATTTTCTGTATAAAATAATCTCTTGAAATTGCCTTCTGGGGTAGCTGCAAAATCACTTACAGTATTTTTTTGGTAGTAGGTACTACATAAAGAATAATAATGAATTAAAAACATTTGAGCGACCTTTAATTTAGAGAAATTTAGGTGTTTTAGTAGTTCTCCTGCATTTTACCAGTCACTTCCAGGGATTTTCGAACAAGGTATTGTAAAATATTAAAAACCACTTCGGTGCTATGTAGAGGGAACCAAATTGACATTTATTATTAAAAAAAAACACAAAATATATGAGTCACAAATATCCAAGAACTAAAAGCACTAATTAAAACTATGTTTTAAAAGAACAAATATATGGGAAAAAATAATATTTAAAAAATCCGAAAACAAAACCGTCAGGGGAATTAAAGTGGTATACAGGGTGGTGACTTGCGTCGCGCATCATAGGGATTTCAATGTAAAATTCATAACATGCCATTATTGGCTCCCCAAATTATTTTAGAGCAAAAATGTATTAAGGTTTTTATAGACAACAATTTTTTACGTCAATCAACCGCGTTAGTTTCCAATTTTTTACATAATGAAGACAAAAAATTGGGAAAATAACCCCCGCATCTTTTTCAATAATCTGTGATGCCATGGAATTTTATAATACAAAAACTACAATATCCGTCATGCCATGGAATGTCTGCTATAAAACAAATCAAATTCTATCAAAAAGTATTATATTTAGAACAGCGAATTCAACATAAAGAAAGATCAAATTACTAAAAATGGTTTCCTAACATAACAATTTACAATAAATGTTCGAATAAGTCACCATTAACTGCAAGGCAATAACCAAGTCGATCATAAAATCCATTTCGAACTGCTGCTAATTGATAACTGGACATCTTTTTGTTTTAGAAAATTCCATGGCATCACAGATTATTGAAAAAGATGCGGGTTTTATTTTTCCAATTTTCCGTCTTTATTATGTAAAAAATTGAAAACTAATAGGGTTTATTGACGTAAAAAAATTTTTTCTACAAAAAACCTTAATACATTTTTGCTCTAAAATAATTTGGGGAGCCAATAATCGCATGTTATGAATTTTACATTGAAATCCCTATGATGTGTGACGCAAGTCACCACCCTGTATAAGCGAATCCTTGTGTCAGATAAATTTGAGAATTAATAAACCCCCACGTGTCATATTGGATTGGTGTTGTAAAAGTGATTAAAAAAATCGGAATTAACAAGCGGAGTCGAAGAATTAAAAAAAATTCTTATTCCACAATGAGTCGGTAGAATCTTTGAG
The DNA here is from genome assembly GCF_008802855.1 of Photinus pyralis. Lineage (NCBI taxonomy): Eukaryota > Metazoa > Arthropoda > Insecta > Coleoptera > Lampyridae > Photinus > Photinus pyralis. The sequence continues at coordinate 20,140,388 of NW_022170511.1, read as the reverse complement.
TCAAATATATCTGATACCGATGAGAAGAGAAGGGAATTAACGCAAAATAGAGTTAATCCTGATTTAATTCTGTTTGGTAAATTAAATCCAATCGAATTAAGCCTTTTTTAGTTTACAAAAGGAATTGTAATTGTGAATTGTAAAAAAGGGTTAAATTACGCAAAGAACTTAAGCTACCATTATGAAGACTTAATATCAGCCGTTTTATTACTAAACACTAAATTGTTCAAATTCCTACAATTTTTTATTGGTACATAATTGAAAATTGCTTTGTTTTGGATTCCTTTTATTTTTTGTGCATCTTTTTCTTAACACAGGATTCAATCTTGACGCACTTTCCATCAAGCATGCGAAAATTGTTTAACGATTTTTAAAAAGTGCTCAAAGCCCTAAATCGCGAAATTCGCGTCGCTTTTGCATCCTTTTAGTGTGCTCTTTTTTTGAATATTTCATGAACATTTTATCTCATTTCATGAATATGTCATCTCATTACATTTCATGAACATTTTATCGCACTTCATGAACATTTTATCTCATCTCATGAACATTTCATTACATTCCATGAACATTGCATCTCATTTCATGAACATTTCATCTCATTTCACGATAATTTAATTTCACCTTATTTCGTGAACATTTTATTACATTTGGGGGTTATTTTCCAAATCCGGGGAGTTTATTGTGCAAGTGTTATTTATCCGGGGATTATTGTCACCAAAGGGTTTTTGTCGGGGGGGTTAATGGATAGGGGTTTTTACTGGGGGTAACTTACAAAATCAATTATACTTAACACTTAGTACACTTAGTTTACAATGTATTTCTTATGGCAATAATTCTTCGGTCATGGAATAATTTCCATAAAAAATACATACATTGTAAACTTCCAGGCAAAAATTGAAGATTAATTCCCAAATAAAATACTGAAAGTGTTTAGTATCACTGGTTTTGTATTTTTTGTTGTCTATCGAATGGCATAAAAATACAATATGACGTCCATAAGAAATAAGAATACTCGAAACCAGTCATAAAAATTTTATTTGAGCCCCATCAGAAAGCTGAGAAAGCCTTTGAAAATAAGCGAACTCCAGGGCATGGTATTTTTCGTTAGCCATAACTTCGCTATTTGTAGAGCTACAAGAAACTTTGACTGGGAAAATTAATCAGCATAAAATTCTGCATTACTTTGGCGACTTTGAATCTCTTATGGTTTACGAGATCCCTATAGTGAAAATGAAAAGAAACTCACTCTGTATAAACCTTCCTAAAGCGATGTTAACGCGTAACTCAGGCCTATGCATTTGTCATGTCAAAAATTAACCCAAAATGCAAGAAACCTTTTGGAAGAAGTGCAAAATTCAGTCAAGCTTTTCAAATAATTTAAAAATATTCTCACATTTCACAAAAAAAGAAGTTTCTTTCTGTAACCCATGATATTATTCAATATAAATTTATTAGTTTTTTTAATTGTACGTTATGGTAGAGGAGATTAAAACATTATAAAGAATTTTACAGTATACCGTTAATGGTTGGTTTATTGTAAGAGTGTAGATGTCCAAAGTACGCAAAGTATTTTAGCATTTAATTGAAAGTAGTACACGGGGAAAAACGTCAGCATACTTCGCCTGACTCGCAAGGTGTAAGCACGCTGGTTTTCTTACACGGAACTGGTCCACTCGTCCGAGGAAATAAGTAAAATTTGTGAATTAAAGCAAAGCTTGCACGTTCAGAAAAGCACGTAAATAAGTGTGACTAGAAGAAAGGTCGCGTCCATTAACTGAATTCGTCATAAAAAAGAAATTTTCCATTCGTGAATGGAAAATTTAACTAGCCTGCGTTTGTTAAGTAATAGTCTAGAAAGCCCATAAGTTCCAGACCTAAGTTATTCTATAAAAACTGAAAGTTTTTCAGCGCATTCTTTCAACATAGGTAGCTACGATGGGCGACTACGTAATTTGGGTCATCATGCCTTTGGCAGGTAACAGGTATCAAAGATGTATAAAATACCATCTTACTTTCACCGAATTCTAAAGCGTAAGTTTCGTATATTTTTCTTCGGAAGAATATAAGAATTCGTCTACTCTACGTTTTCTAATATTGTCAATTGTAACTGTACTTTATAAAAGCTGAATTGTATTCAAGTTACTAGAATAAGATGTGTCCTCAGCTTCAAACAGTTTTTTTTTCTTTCCTATCCTTAACCCAATTTTACCTGAACTATCTGTAAGTAGAAGTACGAAAGGTAGCTCTCCACGTACTGTAGAAGAAGAAAACGAAGAAAATTGTGAGAAGAATCAACAATAAAACCTCAAACCCGAAACTATTTCTTACTGTAACTTAAGTTTAATTACGTGATTTTATTTCTAGAATATTCGCCACACTGCAATTGTAACTGCCGTTACACTATCCCTTGTGTCAACCTAAGCATACTTTTATCTGACTAGCCGATCTTGATATGCAGATAACAAGTAAACAAGTTAAAAAGTAATCGTAAACGATTTACATAAAGCGCATTTCCACTTGCATTCATTTCCCATTTGTAAGATGCAACTTCTGTTAAAATCGTAAAAATCCGCCCACAAATATCAAAGATAGCGTTGCACATGGGCAATCCATTGTTGACGTGCTACTTCAATTTCAGTTTATGCGAAGAATTTCATTTCAATGCTTTTCTAAATAAGAAAGTTGGAACTGCGCATGCGCAAACCTAAATTTTAAACTAATGTTAGATTTTCCTTTGTTCCAAGCGCCTAAGTATCAAATTTCACTTAAATAGTTCCATAGATAAAAAAGTTGGCACTGCGCATTCGCAAAATAAAATTTTGAAACTAGCGCTAGATTTTCCTTTATTGTGCCTATGTATCACATTTCATTTAAATTCTTCCATAAATAAAAAAGTTGGCACTGCGCATGCGCAAAACCAAATTTTGAAATTGGCGTTTGATTTTCCTTTATCCCAAATGCCTATGTATCAAATTTCGTTTAAATTCTTCCATAAATAAAAAAGTTGGCACTGCGCATGCGCAAAACCAAATTTTGAAATTGCGTTTGATTTTCCTTTATCCCAAGTGCCTATGTATCAAATTTCGTTTAAATTCTTCCATAAATAAAAAAGTTGGCACTGCGCATGCGCAAAACCAAATTTTGAAATTGGCGTTTGATTTTCCTTTATACCAAGTGCCTATGTATCAAATTTCGTTTAAATTCTTCCATAAATAAAAAAGTTGGCACTGCGCATGCGCAAAACCAAATTTTTTAAAATTGGCGTTTGATTTTCCTTTATTCCAAGTGCCTATGTATCAAATTTCATTCAAATACTTTTATAAGTAAAAAAGTTTGCAATTCGGCTTATAAATGGTCGAAATGCGAAAAGGGCACTGTGAATTTTGAATCGATTCGATTCAACTTTTGGCATTGCGTATTATATGGCTAAATCTATGCCCATATTGAATTTCATGCAATTCAGTTCATAACTAACGGAGATGTAAAAGCGATCGAACATTTCCAAACAAAGTTATCGTTCACACGGACAGATAGATGGACAGACAGACAAAGGAACAGACGGAGAGACCAACCGGCAGGCGGCAGATAGCAATGCAAAATTATAAACGATCTCTAGGATCGTTAATAAACGGCAAAAGTGTAAAATTATGGAACATGTAAAAAACGGTTTTTTGTTTTTTTACAATAACTTTTTTTGTAAGCGGTACAGAAAAATTCCTTCCTTGGTACAAGACTCGACACCATAACGAACCAAATAGCGAAAAAAGTAGAACAATAGCTCTTAAGATAAAAAACTAGTAGCGTCGCAAAGTTAGCGGACAGACGGACGGACGGACGGACGGACGGACAAAGTGGCCACAATAGCGCATTTTTTTTTTATTTTTGTGGAAATGCGCTAAAAACACGTTTAAAAAGTATCTAAATTATTTATAAAGTTGTCAAATGACTGCTATTTTCAATCCAAAGTACATGAAAGCATAACATGGTATGGCACAGGATGCGATAATTTCTAGGGTAATTCGTTAGTTTAGATAAGCACAATTAGCCGTCATCCTTTTCTTGTAATTGTTACTGGAAACATTCTCAATAAAATCTGATGTATTTGTCCACTGTCCACCCTTAATGATGACCTATTTATAATCTTCATTGTTCTTTCGTTTTATGTTTCGTCCCAACAGTAGCATAAATGTTTGTAGGTAGATTACACAAGAAGACTAAAAAAATAAACCGATACAACGAAATATCGAAGGATCCTCAGTATTACAATCACTTTTAACGACAATTTATTTTAATCTTACAAAATACATTTTATAGTTAACAAAAATGCATCAAATTCATGTCTTGGGCTTTGAGATAATGCTCTTGGTTTTTTTTCCCAACGATCTTGGTGCATAAATAACGATTTTGACATGTTTTGATCAAAATCCATGTGGTCCATAAAAATAGATCAAATTCATGTTTAGATCATTGAGATCATGCTCTTGATCTTTTTCCCAACGATCTTGGTGCATAAATAACGATTTTGACATGTTTTGATCAAAATCCACGTTTTCGCCAAAAATTCATCAAATTCATGTCTTGGGCATTGAGATAATGCGCCTAGTCTTTTTCCCAATGATCTTGGTGCATAAATAACGATTTTGACATGTTTTGATCAAAATCCACGTGGTCGCCAAAAATGCATCAAATTCATGTCTTGGGCATTGAGATAATGCGCTTAGTCTTTTCCCAACGCTCTTGGTGCATAAATAACGATTTTGACATGTTTTGATCAAAATCCACGTGGTCGCCAAAAATGCATCAAATTCATGTCTTGGGCATTGAGATAATGCGCTTAGTCTTTTCCCAACGCTCTTGGTGCATAAATAACGATTTTGACATGTTTTGATCAAAATCCACGTGGTCGCCAAAAATGCATCAAATTCATGTCTTGGGCATTGAGATAATGCGCATAGTCTTTTTCCCAACGATCTTGGTGCATAATAACGATTTTGACATATTTTAATCAAAATCCATGTGGCCTCAGAAAAATAATTTAACATTTTTGAATCACACACATGCGGTTATCAAACGTGCACGTTATCAACTCTTTCAGCATCAAGATAATGAGTTTGAAAGCTTTTACAACTCTAAATTCATGTGTAAAGAATAATTTTGGGTACATTTTTCTCTAAAACTTTTGACCGAGACCACAGAGAAGAGTTATATTGAATTGTTACACTTCTAAGAGTCATAGGGAATAATCTAGCGAAAGTCCGAACTCGATACATGACCTAGGGAATGAAATATGTTGATTTTTATTATATTGAGTTCGTAGTTTTTCCTGTTCCCGATTCACTCGAAGTCGTATAACTTTTGTTCCTGTTGAACCAGCTTCCTGAAAATCAATAGCGTCCGTTCTTAATGTCCAACGTACCCGTATACCAAATTTTAACACAATCGGCCACTTTTAAAAAGAGTTAGAGCGCACACGGACGGACGGACGGACGGACGGACGACAATACAAAACTATAAAGGATCTGAGGATCCTTAATAATCTTCGTTGCTTGAATAGCTACCGAACAAGTTTAGTACCTACTACCACAGACAAAATACTCTACTTTTGCCTCATTAAAAAATTCGACACCATTTTCGGTTTAAAGCGTTTAAATAGGGCAAGTTAAATAAAAATACCATAATGGCGTTACGTGTTCGTCAATTTATTATCACAAAAGTCGTTATCTTCATCGCTTTCATGAACTAAGAGCAGTAAATAGAAATTTGCATGAATTGCGTGCGATGCAAATTAAAATAATTTGCTACGTGTGCTTTTCCACACCATTTCCAAGTTTTTCCGAATAAAATCTAGAGCATTGTTTATTCAAATGTCGCGAGCAAGTCGAATATATAGAAATCTTAAACTAAGAAGCATTTGTCAATTGGCAAAATTTGTAAATTGCAAAAGGCGCGCATTTTGTCAAAATAGAAACCTAAATTTAATATAAAGGTTTTATTTGCAAATATTGTTTTAACTATGTACGTCGTCCACCGAACCGTGGAAAGAAGCAAAGAAAATACGACAAATTTTCTATACAAATTTAATGATAGAATTTTATGTATAACATCAAAGGCACTTTCATTTGAAATTAAAATTAAATTGTAAATAACTGTACTCATTATAAAGTAACGAAGGCGTATTTCGAAATTTTGCTTTTCAAAAATAATTTTTTTGTCTTGTCTTTTCTTCTATACCTAAACGTTCAATCAATGTCTTATTATTACAAATAAAATCATTACATTAATTATTATTGAAATCGTTCCTCCAGTAATGATCCAAAATCCAAAGTTGTTGTAAATTCCCAAATTGCATCTAGCTTTGTATCAGGTTAGAAGAATTTCAAATCTAAATCAAATTGCTGCATGCAACGCGTTCAATTTGAACGTCGAACTGAAACTACGAATACACGCACACGATTTAATTCAACCAGGGTAGGTGTGTATATATATCTACGTTAATTTGTCTACTAAATAAATATAGAATTTTAAAATTAGATCGAGCAATTCCAGAAAAATAACTTGGAAAGGTAGTGGGTTGAGCCCTATGGGAAATCTTGGTAAATGGACTCTGCTGCGAATTTCCTTTGTGCTGTTCTCACTTTCCTTTTATCGATACTTGAAAATACACAAAAAGGAATCCCATTAGCATATCTATTTTCATTTGCAAGGCGACATCCAGAGATAATCAAATGAAAAAAGATGAGCCTCACCGAGTGCATTAATCACAAAACTCCGCGTTCCGTCTAGTAATAGAAGCATTCAATAAAAAAACTACTCGCCGTAAATCGCCATAGCAAAGGCGTTGCAGTGTGATAATGATGCATATAAAAGCTCGTAAAGTTTTACCCTTGTCGACTACTCACAGAGATGACCGATGATGAGAGAATTAAATTACTTTAGAGATGGATTGTGTAATTTTAAGGGTAAACGATATATTGTTCCGCGCTTTTTGCACTTTTAGACTCGTATAGGTTTCTTTTCGTACATTGTCAAGACGGTTCTGATGTGTCATAGGGAAATCTGCTTTATCCTGCATACAGTGCCAGATTCAGCACACAACTCCGCGAGATCTAAAATTTTATCACATGATAGAAAATACTTTTGGTATTTATTACTGTGGCAACCTAAGTTCCAACAAAACCTTGGAAGCAGACTTCTCCACTTCATTACTTTCTTGTGTTGATTTATTCTTCTTTCTTTCTATCACTTCACTTCTTTTTTACACAAATTGCTCATTTCCGTTACATCAATAGTATGGAAGTGTACTTTCTTGTGCTATTAATTATTTCATGTAATTTCACCTATTAATAATATTATCAACGCAACGACAAACTCCGTTGTTTCGATATGAATGTTATAAACCACTTTAAAAATAGGTACACATTCTTGGTGACCGTATCTATGTGTTTTACACGTAAGTTTCATTTATACAAGTTTGCTGTGAAAGTACTTGCTTTACGAATAAACCGATACAACGAAATATCGAAGGATCCTCAGTATTACAATCACTTTTAACGACAATTTATTTTAATCTTACAAAATACATTTTATAGTTAACAAAAATGCATCAAATTCATGTCTTGGGCTTTGAGATAATGCTCTTGGTTTTTTTCCAAACGATCTTGGTGCATAAATAACGATTTTGACATGTTTTGATCAAAATCCATGTGGTCCATAAAAATAGATCAAATTCATGTTTAGATCATTGAGATCATGCTCTTGATCTTTTTCCCAACGATCTTGGTGCATAAATAACGATTTTGACATGTTTTGATCAAAATCCACGTTTTCGCCAAAAATTCATCAAATTCATGTCTTGGGCATTGAGATAATGCGCTTAGTCTTTTTCCCAATGATCTTGGTGCATAAATAACGATTTTGACATGTTTTGATCAAAATCCACGTGGTCGCCAAAAATGCATCAAATTCATGTCTTGGGCATTGAGATAATGCGCGCAGTCTTTTTCCCAACGATCTTGGTGCATAATTAACGATTTTGACATATTTTGATCAAAATCCATGTGGCCTCAGAAAAATAATTTAACATTTTTGAATCACACACATGCAAACGTGCACGTTATCAACTCTTTCAGCATCAAGATAATGCGTTTGAAAGCTTTTACAACTCTAAATTCATGTGTAAAGAATAATTTTGGGTACATTATGCTCTAAAACTTTTGACCGAGACCACAGAGAAGAGTTATATTGAATTGTTACACATCTAAGAGTCATAGGGAATAATCTAGCGAAAGTCCGAACTCGATACATGACCTAGGGAATGAAATATGTTAATTTTTATTATATTGAGTTCGCAGTTTTTCCTGTTCCCGATCGAGTCCCGATTCACTCGAAGTCGTATAACTTTTGTTCCTGTTGAACCAGCTTCCTGAAAATCAATAGCGTCCGTTCTTAATGTCCAACGTACCCGTATACCAAATTTCAACACAATCGGACACTTTTAAAAAGAGTTAGAGCGCACACGGACGGACGGACGGACGGACGACAATACAAAACTATAAAGGATCTGAGGATCCTTAATAACAAAATGGAATATATTGCTTTTGCCTTTTTTAAGATACCTTGCCAGTCAACGTGTAACGGGAGCCCTTGATGCAGTTTTTTTCATGTTCGTTAGAGTAGCTCAGTTTAAGTGATAGGTATTTGGAAGTATAGCCCTTTAGACATCACTAGACGTCAACGTCCTATTTAGAACCCTCGAAAAATTACAAGTGAACGTCTCCGATAATAACTTTACCTACGTTTTGAAAGTTCAAGTTGCCCGGAATAATTTAAATCAATTGCAGTTCGAATTTGGAATAAGTTGTTAATAAATTGTATTGTGAAAGCGAAAGTTGAGGGCAGGCAGTAAACGTAGACGGTTCAATGTCCGGAACCAGGAGCGTCGATCTACAAAAGAATCCTGAAAATGGCAGACGAGCCCTCCCGAAGATTCAGGTTCCGTTATCTATTATTCATTTCGAAGATAAAACACCTCTAAAGGCCATACACATTTGTACTATATATAACAATATCATGATGTCCAGAGATATACTGTAATTTTTTAATTAGATAGCAGTAGAAATCATTTTATGTCTTACTAACCTATCATAGCACATTTTATATCTGTGATATAGTACCACTTTATGCTCTAGGGCATTAAGTATCACCATAGGAACTCATTTATACTTAATGACAAAACAAACAAATATTTGCAAGTCATTGAAAATTAGAAACGTCAATTATTAATTGTCAATACCTACTAAATCACAAGATTGGCCTTATTTTGTATAGTTTCTGGAACTTCTTGCTCATTCACGATAAATTGAATTATTTAAAATTACGTTTGACGTTTGGATGGTTTCAATCTTTCAATCACATTAACAAATTCGAACCTCGCATACTCGATCAAACATAATGAATTATTTTGTAAATGAATTTTGACGAAGAAAACTGTTTGTAAAACATAAAATTGTGTATGTACCACGGGCATAAACTGATGTTTAATTGTTTATACTCTCGGGCGACTAAAAAGCTCTCGGGCCATAGGCCCTCGAGAATATAAACATCACTATTATGCCCTTAATACATAAATAACTATTAGAACGATCCGTTGTGTCAGTCAAATCATATCCTTGGAAATAATCGCTTTTGCAGTAGAAAAGTTCGTTGTAATTAGCACGATTAACTCCTTATTGTAACAAACAGTTACAAGCCGCATCGCAAATCTACACTGTTAGTAATGTTTGTACCACGTTACCTTCTGGGTCGAACCGTGGCTATAGGGTTTGTTGCATTGTTCGACTAAATTAAAGAAAAGTTATGTACAATTAGCAGCGTTTATGCTACGTTCAAATTGACACTCTTACGATTCTAACACAGTCTTGAAAGTTTTCCCATTTCCTACTTTTAATTAAATGAACTTACATAACATACAAAAACTTCTCTTTGAGAGGAGCGAAGCTCAGTAATACAGTAAATAGGAACGAAGAAACAATTCCGCTGTGTAAATAAACTTTATATCCTATCCATTAATTTGCAATAACTACATCTCGGGGCGTTCTTTAAATTTTTTAGTTTTCGTTTTGCCAGAAAGTACCTACTGCGAAAAGTTGAACATTGAAGTATAATTTCCAAACTTATTGCTTATTAATATAAGTTTTCGGAATCATAGCGAAGTTTTACTATACCAACCTCGTTTTTATAGAGAATTTTTCAGCGGTAAATTTTTCCTTTGTATTACACCCTTAATTTTAAATTTTTACGGTAAACTCTACTAGAGGCGAGACTAGAGGTCAGCTAACAGAATTACATGTTTCTTTAAGTCCTTTTCGTTTCTGTGCAGAGACCACAATATTTGAATGCTCGATCATAGCAATAAGACTGCATTACTTTATGAAGCATGTATTCCACCCAACCCTCGCTTGTATATGCACCGTTATTATAGGGGTGAAAAGGAGGGAAAAATTATTTCCATTTTAAAATTGAAACCATGCACCTGAGTGGCAATAGAATACTGTGTTGTTGTAAAGATAATTGCGTAGTGTTTCCACTAAGCGGGCAGATGATTAAGGGTATAGACTTACTATTTGAATATACAGAGCAATTCATACAACATTTTTCTACGCATCAGGAAAAATTGCCGGTTACAGCACACCTTATGTCGATCTACAATCTAGATGTGAGCCACTTCCGGAATAGTATCGTGCCGGAAAAGACCCGGGAACAGGTGTTCTGTGACCGGCAATCTTTCCTGGCGAGAGGTTTATAAAATTCAGTTGTTTTATTTCAGAAAACAAATGAGTAACCAAAAACAATTGAATTTTTTTAATGGCAGTGCACCTCTTCATTAGGCTCATTTGATAGAGATATTTTTTCTCTTTTCGATGATATAACATGTTAGTAGGTACTCTTATTCAAGAAAATGTTTCAAAAAAATTTATTATAATTAGATCAATAACATTAATCCAGATATCCTACATCAAAATAAAACAAATGAACGTGTATGTTCCATATTAAACCTTGAACACAAAACGAAATTACCAATAAAATGGATTTCATCTCAATGAATGTTCAAAATCTTCACCATTAACTACAACGCAGTGGCATAACCTATCACAAACAGCTTGAAATAAAAGTTAATTTCTTCTACACGGGTGCTAACGTGTTACGCCATTGACAAGAGAAAAAAAATCTCTATCAAATAATGAAGAGGTGCGCAGGGCATTGCTATTTATTTTATTGCTTATTATAGGAAATAAAATGTTAAACAACAATTTTGTATACAGTCGATATTTACCGAGATATAATATACTATATTCCATACATAATGGGCACTCTGTGTGAATACACTGTATACATTGGCATACCAAACATTTTTCGGTACAATAAAATATCTTTATGGCGGTCTTTGAAAAAAGACCAAAAAGTGATTCACATTATTTTATTACCGACGTTTTATTCTTAGTAACGCTTGAATAAATATCGCCTGACGTTATGACCTAATAAATTCAAAACGCTGGTGAAACGTTCGCGTTTTAAAGAAAGAAAAGTATCGTCGCCATTCCGGCGTCTACTTAATGTACCTACCAGGAGACTGGTTAACGCAGAATGACAAAACATCTAATTGAGAGTTCTCAAACTATGAGAAATTTTCAAATTTTTGTTCGATAAAAACATCCCCCGCACTTGTCTAAATATAGCATAACCTAACCATGAATATTTTAGCACGCACAGGCACACGTTAGGGGGTTGTATGTTATTCGATAATTCAATGGTTGGTGCTAAAACGTTTTTTTATGAGCCTCTATGCATAATTCATAAATCATTCATGTCAACTTACTTCGAATCTTTAACCGTAAATCAATATTTTAACCCAACTTAGACGTGAGTGCTTCGATTTTGTTCAAATTGAATACAACCTTCTACACATTTTTTACTCGATAAGATCGTTCACATTAAAAGCACTTATTAGATAGAATCAGATCATTAGAAAGCATCAATAGTAGAATGTCCACCTAAAGGAAAGCGAAGCAAAAGTAGGAAGGCTTGTTAGAAGGTTTTATCCTGTTGAAATTTGTAATTACTGATCCTGGTTTGTACATCCGCCATTCAGACACGTGATGGTTTTAACCAAATACCTAAATCCAATGCGTCAATTTCAAACGTATTGGTCAAGTATACTCTATTAATTGTCAATAAGTACGCTATCTCCGGTTTCGGATAATCGGTTATTTCGCAATTCGTCCGTAACAAGAAATAGTACAATGGAACGAACCAATATAGAAACAGAAAAAGAATAATAAATAGGTTAAACGATATGAAATAAAATTGCCCAAATCACCTACATAGTATACTGAACCTGAAACAGCAAAGAATCTGGGACTCGAACTTTCTTTTTAGACGTGGAAATACATCCCTTACTAATATATATAACAAGACTTTGGCATTTTGTAGATCATTACATGGAAACCGTATGGATAAATGTTTTGCTTGAAAACAAACGGGATTTGAATTTCCCAATATCAGCTCGCTATCCAAATTGGCAGATATTAAATAAGTGAACGAAAGGAAACGCGAAAATCGGACCATACGATGAGGGTAGGTATATTTCGAATTGCATTGTAACACTGAGGTAATGTAATCGCCATTAAGTGGAATAAAATGCAATTACCTTCCCGTTCGTTCTAGTGAACATGCAACCCCAACACAAATAATCTATCGATTTAGTTTACGACCTCGTTAGAAAATTCTACTGCATTGTTATCACGAAATATACATTTTTGGCGTGCGCCGATAAGATTGTGAAGTAATTTCCGCAACATTAATTACTTCGATGAGTTCTAGTAACTAAACGCATTATAACTATATTTGCATAGTAATATTAAAGGACTTTCGTAACTTTATTGCCACCTATAAGTTATTCGTTAAAAATCGGTCTTCGCAATAATTAACAATTAGCACTGTCAGTTTATGCACTTGTTGATTTTGTTGACCTTTAAACAAACTTTCCGGGTATAGCAATAAATTGACGCGAACCGACAAGACCGCTGGAGATCTGAAACTAGGAGCTGCGATAACTTATTTGCTTGTCAGAATGGATTATTTATTGCAATAGTATTTGTGATGATGTAAATAATCCAGACTCACCTTTAAATCTGTATCGTTAGTTAAACAGTTTCATCATTGATGCATCACACGTCGGGTCGAATACAATCTAGCGCTTCTCACGAACTATCCGCGACCATCGGATTAAACCACCAAACTGACGGGCGTCGTGGCGCTCGCTTTATCTAACGCATGCTCGTCGACGCAACCCTTTCACTGCACCACAACAACTAACATTTTTTACCCCATCATACTATTCTCCAGAAACTCCCTATTTCGATTCCATCAATTCGTATGGTTCGGCGATGTCTAATTTAATCACAAAATCAATTTAAGGCCAACAAGTTGTACAGATGTATTTGAATAGGGGAACGTAGATGTTTATTGTCAACTCCAACCGCAGGGAATATAGCGTTCGTGTACAACGTAAAATGCAAAACGACGGATGGCTTCCATTAAAATTTATATCACAAGAATGCCTTATTAGCTTAGGGGACAAGACCTCAAAATTCGATGAAACACGGTTACGTGCCTGTTGTTTTAAGATTCGTGTTTCATTACACATTGCACTTTACCACTACGTACTGTAGAATTTAATGTTTATCGTAGAATTTAAACAGACCGACCAGAAACATTTGGAAAATCACCGCGCAAGAGAACTAATTCAATTGTGACTCTAAAAGGTGCTTTTAGATTCGATAGTACGATAATTGAGTCTTTTAAACTGAAACGATTGCCTAAATTAGAGTGGAATTTTAAATAAAATTTGTTCTTTAGTATTACAGTCATTAGTACACTGAATTGATTGTAATCCAATCGGAATCGTGTAACTTATTTCCACGTTCCCACTCGAAAATATTACAGCGCGGTCTTTGTATAATTTCATTCTAGCCAATTCTCTAGGAATTGCTATAGTTATTCTGAAAATAAAATTGCTTGTTGCAACATTTAAATCCGAAAAATAAGCGATCTCGAACCCACCGTGGCCAATTGGCGAAACCGAATTAATAGTATAGATATTGTGTTAAAAAGAAGTCGAGATTGAACAGGATAAATATTTTATATTCGTGTGGTTTGCGTCGGAGTGGTATTTGAAACTTTTCCATCGAGATAGTTTGAAAAATAAGAAAGAAAAACGCCTCAACAACATCGAAGGTTGATCAGGAAAGCTTTTAAGGAAACTAGGAAAAAGAAAGCACGAACACGCTTTTATTTGAGTTTTTATTGACCCCTTATAAAGGTAAAGCGTTAAACGATGTCTAAGTAATTCTTTTAACTTTTAAAGGGGATTAGGTTTTCTATAAAATAAAAATAATTTTTTCCACGCTAGAGAAACCTTTTCTCCGTCAGTATGGAGTGTTTCGAAACATCTGTATACTGGCCGTGTAGAGAATCGACCGTAAATTATTTAAAGCAACCCCCGAACTTGAGGAGAAAACGAAATTTTAGGGTGAGCGAAATCTGATCAAGTTTGTATGAGGTGAGGTTTTGCCGTTTGGGAATTGGAAATGATCGGAAAGCCAAGCCTTTAAATGTGGGCAATTAACGAATTTTCATCCCGATTCTGCATTGATAAACGTTCGTTGTAGAAATCTGCACCTTTTTCATTTTTGTGTCATCCGAGACAACTTATACGTTTTGCTATAAATTATTGAAATTAAAAAGCGGTCAAATAGGTTTCACATTCGGTCTGCTTTATATACACCGACTATTCCAACATTCTCAAGCTTTTATTAATTTAAATTTTTAATTGGGTCTTTTTCATGATGCGAACATTCAATTATACACTCTTAATAGACTCGTTCAGTGCATTAAGGCAATTATTCTCGTTCTTTTGAGATATTTTTTGATTTGTCATACTTGAATCTTTTTGCTGCAAAGGTGTTATGCCTCAAATAAACTCATTGGTATAAGTATGGCACATGGATTGATCTTCGCAAAATTACATTAGTTGAATTGGAATGTATAGATCGTACTATAAGCAATAGTTACTGTACTGTTGAAGTTGTGCAAATAACAACTAAGATGTCATAATATGCTTGTAGGAACACGAAGTGGAACCTATACTAGGCGACAAACAAAGGTTGACAACACATATTCGACTGCAACACAAACTAAAGTGCACCAAACTTGCAGTGAAAGTTGCGTTTATCTCTCACCGTTCGAAAGAACTTGTAACAATCTACTGTTTAATAAAAACCGACAGGGTACGTGTTCCACATTTTCCACAAAGTGTACGGCGGCATCCGCATGTTTTTACCGTAATTTGCATCATTAGGAACACAGACAATTTATTAGCGCCCGACTCTGCAACCGCCAAAGATAAACGAGGTAATCAATTTGGCAACTCAACACCATACAAAAAGTTAACAGCTTTAAATTACTAATTCATTGTAGTCCTTTTTCGCTTCTTCCGTCATTTATGCTCCGTTCGACAGCAAGAACTTTGAATTTGAACGGTTTTCAGAGCTTTTATGTGCACGCTTATGATTAGCAAAATCAAATGGTCCGATAATCCCGCACCTTTCGACACTCGTCTTAAACAAACTCTCTATTTCCCCTGGCTCGCCCTAGCTATCCATTGATGAAATTTATTTCCTGTTTTAATGGTGAACCCTCGGTTCCAAAAATTCGTCTAATCCCCTCTTGGTTATTTCACCAAGTTAGATCACATGTTCAATTTTTATAAATACTGTTAAGTGTTAGTTTCTGATTTGTGTAGTTTATAAGTTATGAATGAAGAGACTTTATTGTTCACATATCCTTTACAATATTAGTTTAGTGAAATCAATTAACAGTTTGTACTTAATGTCTCTGCGGGACAATCGATTAATGGCACTTGCACTGAACAATAGAAGCGTATTTCGAAAAGATCTACATGGAGGACTTTCAGACACGACCCCTTACAAATGCGGGCATCACGTTACTTCTATTAAAAATTTCGTCTACCAGCGAACTATTAATTTGTTCCCTAGGTCTCACTAACATTCTGGCACGATTAAGGCTGTACTGGGCTCCTCTAAAATCGGCCCAATACATTCCTTGGTAGATGTACTGTTCGGGAAGTTGGCCGCTGAGGTACCTTCCGTTTAGGTTACTCATATCGCAGCTTCTATACCACCATGCCCCGCCTAAAATATGATTATACTATCTCCCGGAATGTGGTATCTACATATTAACTGACCGTGAGCCTGAGCGCAACTTCCTTCCGGCCAGCCGTCTTGGTCCATATCCTTCGCGCTAAATCTACTTCCTGCATGGTATAGTAGAGAATCACCGGCGTCACCGCTGTATCCTCCCAACACCTTCAACGGAAAGCCTTCCGTTTCAGGTCCAACACTGAAGGCCGAATAATAAGCGCTCTTGCTTGCCATATCTAAATCTTGCAATTCGACTAGAAGTTCGCTTACGTCCGAGCCTGAAATTGACTTCAGTTGGTTTAAAAATGTCATCAGCCATTAAACTTACCAGTGAGTTGATGTATGTAATCCAGGCCCAGCCAGAACTCTCCGCCCAAATTACCGAAGCCGTGCTTGTATTCTTGCCAATTTTGGTAAAAATCTTGAGAACCGTCGTAACGGTTGTGAATAACGGTCCAACCGCCTCCCCGAGTTTCCTGGTCGCAGACTACCATAAATGGTTTTGACGAAGGATCGGGATGGATACGGTAAATGCCCGATTTCCGCTGACCCGCCGCGAAGACCTCGCGACAATTTCTCGGAAGGGTACTGCTAGCGGTGTCGCTTTTTGGACAGGTATTTTCAGACAACAACTGAACTTGGCGTTGCTTGAGTTCGAGAAGACCGTTGTTGAGAAACTGTTTCGTGACTAGTTGAGGAGTGAGCACAAGGAACGATCTAGAGTAGACAAATTCGGTTCAATATTTGCGAAATAATAGGTTTCAGAGTAGATGATTTTTAAGGGTGAAAAAAGATAACAGGCAATTAAATTTTACCAGTTTATAGTTTCATACGTAATTTTCAAATTTAGATACAGTCAAGGCTGATAGAAATAAAGGATTCTTGTCACGAAAATTCACTCCCATTTATTTTAATTATTATTAATAATATACGCGCATATGTATACATATACCTACATTTGGATAATAAACTGTTACATAATATGTTAACCTTTTATTGTCTTTGATCATTGTTTCTATTTGAATTTACACGTCATCTATTAGAATGAAAACATTCGTTAGACACAATCAAAAGTATGTCCAGAACGTCTTAACTGTTGAAATGGGTACAGGCCGTTAAAGTTTCAAGAAAAGAATCAATTTTGATTACGCGTACTGTACTGTCATAAGTATTTAAACAAAATCTGCCGAAATCGACCTTGGTTTCAATGAATAATGATCGTCGAAACCCAATGAAATATTTTACTTTCTAAAGTGTGAGGTGAGATGAGGGAACAACATTGTTTACGTGTTTAAACGTTTTTTCGAAAATTGACTATTAGATATTTTAAAATAGCATAGCGCTCATATTCGCTACCTATCGATGCGCCACCCTTTAGACCAGCAACAGTTAACCTTTTTATACGCTTCTGCCAACGTACGCAACGTCTAAAATGTCAATCTCTTATGTCATGAAATGAGTTTGGAATTGTCATGTTCTATTGACGTTTGAACAAATAGTTATTTGTACAAACTTTGAACTCGAGTTGAAAAATTCCACTTTCTTCTCAAGTTTTACACATTTTTTTTTCTGAACCTACAATCAATACTGAAAAATTATCGTATATGCAATAATGAAGTTTGACACATAGCCCTCTAGAATTTTAAATGGCATTATTAAGATTAACGCGGCAATTGTTTTTTATTGTCCTCACTAGGGAAAATGACATTTTCTTCACCCTTTTTAGAGACGAAAATAGTTGTTTCTAGGTAGAAACAATTTTTTTTTTCACTACCTACTATAGCCTATGATACATGATTATTAACCTTTTTTTCACTTATAAAGTTGACTTTCTCGACAGTTGTCCAAAGTGGTTAATAATGAGATCATTATTAACTAGTAGTCAATAATGACATTTAGAGAACACAGCACGAAATTTCGCGCAATAAACGTTTAGAGAGATTCTCTAAATGAATAATTGCAATCTTCCTGCATTTCCAGAGAAATTACATACTTATTAAAACTGTCACATTTTGAAAAGATTCAAACGAAATATTCTTTGAAGATATATCAACGAGAGAAAAAAATACAGCCTGCTTGATTGTTACTTCCATGCATTTTGATTGAGATGTAAAATTAACAGAAGAGTCTGCCAAACCCTTCACTTTCTTAACAATATACCTAATCTGTTAATTTAGAGGACTTCTACTAGTAGTGAAAAAAATAATACCTACATAGGTATACCACGGCAGAGAAGTCTATTATTGCTTGCACCTTATAGGTACCCCTCGGTACGTGATGTTCATTACGTAAACATTTTGGGCATTACGCATATCAAAAACTTTTTTTAAAAATATATCTGGTTTGAGCTAGGCAGCTGCTGTTCTATCAAAAATTTGGCACCTAGTATATTTTGGGTTGAGTGTCTATGAGAATTAGTTTTTAACGCTGTAGCCTTTGGATGAGAAATGCGTTGAATTTCTGTTGATTAATCGATTACTTTATGACCGGTTCTTTGACCTAATCAATGATCTGAGCCATCAGTTACAGAAAAAATTAGACTTTAAAATCTACGAAAATATAATTAATCGATTTACGTATCTGTTCGGTGTAATTATATTATGTAACGTGAGTTAGAATGTACCCGATTATATCAATCTCCTTTGCAAACTAAATTTGATGAAAGCGTGTAAATGCATATGTACATCTGTGTGACTGTTGTACAAAAGAAGACCCCAAAGAAGATCATGGGACAATGAATTTGGCCTACAATGAATAATTTTAACAGTCAGACGAACCTTTCACTTTAAACATATGCGAGTACGTCATCGTCAGCTGAGGGAACTTGTAATCGTTAATAATTCCAGATAGCATTTGAACTATACTTACTAATTAACTAAATTACACAATGTTGATGAAGTAACATTTAGATATAAACAATTGTGTCACTTTTACCAAAGACTTTTACTCACCTAGTATCGTTCAACAAAAGTGAAACGTTCTTCTTCAGCCCGAAGACATCGGAAGTTAACGCTCTTGTTGCGGCGATCAAAATTTGTACTCCTTTGGCCAAATTCTCGACGCGCGGTTCGAGTTGGGACGAAGTACCCGACGACGGAGGTTCCCGCGGAGGTGGTGGCTGCGTCTGGGTCGATGGGGTGGAAATCTGCTGATATATTCGATTAAGATCCCCTCGAAAGCCTTCAAAAACAGCCTGAGAGTCGCTAAATTTCAATTCTAATTCCTGGATCCGATTCGAAAAGTCGCGCAGGTCGTTTCTAATGTTGTCCAATTTTTCAACCAAGATGACCTCGAGACGCGATAATCGATAGGCGACGTCGCCGGTATTCTGTCGAGTTGGTCTTCCACTGTCGGCCATTTGCGATTCAACAGCAGTTAGAATGAAGAGAACGCATAGGAGCGATGGCAGCAACATCATCGCGATTTAAAGTTCGAGCCACAAACTGACCAATGTTGTATGAAGAACACAAGGTTGCAGCTGGAAGAGTGGAAGTTTAAAAAAGAAAAATAAGTGAGGTTTTTGCTCTTTTCATTTCGTTAATGCCATAGGCTGACGCCTTCGATCTATTTTTAACAGCGACGCCGTACGAATTAATCTCTTTTTAAGTGACGTTGATTCAGTAGTTATTATTTTAATTTCGATGTACTCAAAATTGAGTTATGTAGCACGATTTACTGGTTTAAAGCGATGATAGAGCTTTGTGGTATTTGTAATTAAGTATGTTGGGAATGTTAACTAGTGATATCATTTTTGCGAAGGACGGTTAACATACAAGGGAAACGCAAGAAGTAGGTACACCACAACCTAACACACATGACGCTTAAGGCCACAAAAAGTTGAACATCCTGGTCAATAACTTCGATTGTAATAAAGTAATTTTTATCATGAAAATCGACACATCAAACCTCCGAAGTATCAAAAATGGCAATGAAGAAAGGTCATTCAAAACCGGTAAAACTGCACGATACTTACAGAACGTAATAATTCAATGAGAAAGGACAATTTCAAAGACGTTCACCATCGGAAATGCACCGCACAATGGAATTCGCGTTCATTTCTTCATCGTAGATTAGTTTACCCGCAACATCATTGCGTTACACTCATAGAACTTTCGTAACCTAATCGCACATTAACCGATTACTACGCGTTTTTATTAAACTTTTTTGTACCCCAGACTATTGACGGAAAAACCATTACGAAACTATAGTTGTTTAGTGAGGAAGCACTGGAGGTTAACTGAATATAGTCTCTTTTCCGGAATTCCAACTTACCGCACGTTAGGGAAACCCGATTTTTGACGATCTATTCTGATAATTTTTTACCGTGATTTTCGAAATTCCATAATTTAGCGGCTCAAGAGTTAAGTTTTTTAAAAAGACTTTTTCTATCGTCGCAAAAAAACTATAAAGACGTACAATGTACAACCTTACAGAAACATCTACTAAGATTCGCATTTGTTTCTGTAGAGGAGGTAAATTAGTAGTTAGAGGTACCGGACTGGAATTTACAACTGACTAGTACCATCGTAGATGTCTTCTCCATATTCCAAAATTACATGGATGTCCTGAGGACCAACGGATCAAGCTATTAAGAACATTTTCCAGTCAGATGAAAACGACCAATCATTACATTATAAACCAGTTTACCAAATATAGAGTAGATTCTTACAAAAGTATGTTTTTGCTCCAAATAAATGAGCCACTGATTAAATTTTGTGAAGGTCGTAAAATTAAACCTGACCACTCCCACACTTTTTCATTAAAAAATGGTCATTACTTATAGGAGGTGCGAAGTAAATGAGGAGTTTTAAGATATTAGGAAACAACGAAAGGTCAATGATAGTTGTGCACGTATGAATTCTTCTTTAGATATAGACAATGTGAGCATGTGTATAAGAAGAAGACGCACTGTTATTTCGTACTGATTCGACCGGTCAAAATCGAAAGTAAATAGCTAAACTGGTCTTTCGACAACAACAAATGCAGATTTATGTTACTTCTGAGTTCTGCGTCACGCTATTATTAAAAATAAGAAAAGCAGACATCGTCGAATTAATTACATATCTACTAATTCACTTAATCAACCCTAAAATGTCTTTTGTTCTTCAACTAATTTTGTGGAATTAGTAGAATCAGCCAACTACTGTATGAAATTTGGTACCCACCTACAGTATTCGTAAATTCGTCTTGAAAATCAAGCGTAATATTCTTCCTTGCTAAATTAATAACAGCATGTTCTATAGGCACAGGAGATTTTAGGTAGATTTCGTCTACCTATTGTAATGGTACCAGTATATTTATAGGTTTAGATAGGTATATTTCGTAACTATGAACCGATTTCGACCAAAATTTAAGGGTTGGTGTAACTCAAATATCTTGGTCAAGTTCGCGAATCAGCTAATTCTGCCATATTCGAACAAAATGGCGGACACTTTTATAGAAATCTACCTACACCTGAGCCGAGCCGAAAGGTAGGGCTAAAAGGGGTTGAATTCCACTAACCCCACTTACCTAAGCGTTACACAAGCAGTCTATGCGTTCTTAAAAACTCCGTTTTCCGTGACTCGCTTTGTATTATTTTGTTTTATATGTTTAAAAAATATTAAACCAATGGTGAAGCCTAGGGCTGACGCACTAGATCACTAGAATTAAGAGACTTTATTGTTCACATATCCTTTACAAGTTGTAGTGAAATCAATTAACAGTTTGTACTTAATGTCTCTGTGGGACAATCGATTAACGGCACTTGCACTGAAGAATAGAAGCGCATTTAGAAAAGATCTACTTGGAGGACTTTCAGACACGACCCCTTACAAATGTGGGCATCGCGTTACTTCTATTAAAAATTTCGTCTACCAGCGAACTATTAATTTGTTCCCTAGGTCTCACTAACATTCTGGCACGATTAAGGCTGTACTGGGCTCCTCTAAAATCGGCCCAATACATTCCTTGGTAGATGTACTGTTCGGGAAGTTGGCCGCTGAGGTACCTTCCGTTTAGGTTACTCATATCGCAGCTTCTATACCACCATGCCCCGCCTAAAATATGATTATACTATCTCCCGGAATGGGGTATTAACTTACCGTGAGCCTGAGCGCAACTTCCTTCCGGCCAGCCGTCTTGGTCCATATCCTTCGCGCTAAATTTACTTCCTGCATGGTATAGTAGAGAATCACCGGCGTCACCGCTGTATCCTCCCAACACCTTCAACGGAAAGCCTTCCGTTTCAGGTCCAACACTGAAGGCCGAATAATAAGCGCTCTTGCTTGCCATGTCCAAATCTTGCAATTCGACTAAAAGTTCGCTTACGTCCGAGCCTAAAATTGACTTCAGTTGGTGTAAAAATGGCAGCCATTAAACTTACCAGTGAGTTGATGTATGTAATCCAGGCCCAGCCAAAACTCTCCGCCCAAATTACCGAAGCCGTGCTTGTATTCGTGCCAGTTTTGGTAAAAATCATGAGAACCGTCGTAACGGTTGTGAATAACTGTCCAACCTCCTCCCCGAGTTTCCTGGTCGCAGACTACCATAAATGGTTTTGACGAAGGATCGGGATGGATACGGTAAATGCCCGATTTCCGCTGACCGACCGCGAAGACCTCGCGACAATTTCGCGGAAGGTTACTGGTAGCGGTATCGCTTTTTGGACAGGTATTTAGGGACCATGACTGAACTTGGCGCTGCTGGACTTCGAGAAGACCACTGTTGAGATTCTGTTTTGTGGCTAGTTGAGGCGCGAACGCAAGAACCGATCTAGAGTAGACAAATTCGGTTAAATATTTGCTAAAGAATAGGTTTCCGAGTAGATGATTTTTAAGGGTAAAAATAACAGGCAATTAACTTTTAGAAATTTATAGTTTCCTACTCAATTTCCAAATTTATATACAGTTTGGGCTGGTATAAATAAAGGATTCTTGTCACGAAAATTCACTCCCATCTTATTTTAATTATTATTAATAAAATAGGCGCGTTTGGAGGTATAAAATGAGTGTTTAGATCTGTGATAATAGGTACATTTGGATGCTAAACTGTTACATAGCCATGATTTTTGTTGTTTTATGAATTGCTATTAATAACAGAAATGTTGAAATTTATTTTTAAATTTGCGGGTATACCAAAAGCTTAATAAAACATATAAAAACAGTGTTGTATGCACGTTTTAATTCTGAACAACTTTAAACTCTACAGTTTTTTCTGTAAAATGTACAGTAGAGCAGGATATTTCATAAAACTAATTTCCCATTGTTCCTACTTACCGTGCACCACCCGGTATGTTAACCTTTTGTTATCTTTGATCATTGTTTTTATTTGAAAGCTACTACCTACTTGCGGCATGTCGAAATCGTGTCACTGTTGCGCAGCTTTGTAGGAACAAGGCCCTTAGATAAACCATTGTCTGTCACTTAAGTACTCACCTAGTATCGTTTAACAGAAGTGAAACGTTCTTCTTCAGCCCGAAGACATCGGAAGTGAATCCTCTTGTTGCGGCGATCAAAATTTGTACTCCTTTCGCTAAATTCTCGACGCGCGCTTCGAGTTGTGACGAAGAACCCGACGACGGAGGTTCCTGTGGAGGCGGCGGTTGGGGTTGGGTCGATGGGGTGGAAATCTGCTCATGTATTCGACTAACATCTCCCTGATAGGTTTCCAAAGTTTTCTCATATTCGCTATATTTCCATTCTAACTCCTGGAGTTTTCGCGAAAAACCGCGTAAGTCCATTCGAACATTGTCTACTTTTTCAACCAACATGACCTCGAACCGCGACAATTGCTGGTCGAC
>NW_022170511.1:20054812-20116228 GCF_008802855.1 Photinus pyralis | reverse complement strand
ACTCACGCACGATCATTATATTTCTATAATGCGGACTGGTGGTCTCAGAACTGCGTAAATTTTTTTTGTCTCAAAAACCCTACCTACTGAGATACGATTATCTCCGACTCACTGAAGCTTAGGACTTCCTAAAGCTATTATGAGAACACTACTCTATAGAATTTAAATAAGCAGAAACAACCTTAAGACCGTTATAGGTTTTTTTTTAACTTGAAATGCTTCTGTGCAATGAATTTCTCCATATTGGAACGTTATAGTTTAGTTAATAAAGAAAGTAACTCATTTTTATTATTTATTATCAATTATTTATTATTACTTATTATTATTTATTAATAAATATTATTTATAAATACAACGTTACCACCTAATGAGTTACTTTCTTCATTGAAATGCTTCTTTTTACAGTAATGTTTAATTATAAATTAACACATAAGTACCTATATTAATAACAAATTCTTCTAAGAGATAATTGCTCAAAAAGGCATAGCAGAAAGTTACCCTGGTTGAGTAATCTAGTTACCAACAGTAAATGTGGACATTTTGTAGAAAATATTGATAAAGGAATGTTAACGTGTTTCAATTTCAGTTTTATATAAAAAATGGTACAATTAAAATGAATTGGATAGGGAAACCGTCTTTTGTATCGTACCTGAATTACAATCTTCGTTTTGAACACTAAAATGCGTGCGAAACCGAACCCTTAAAACGCAAGTGCTTTAAAGGTTATGATAAGTAATGTTACTTTACTTCAAATATGACTTGTGAAACTGCTATCTTGGGCCTGAATTAAAAATTTTCTTAGATCGCTTTCTGTAAATGCAAAAGCTTTGTAATATCCCTTGTTTGAAACTTTCACAAACGCACGTAATTTAGGGTATGCTATCAAATCTGTTCCACTTTTTAATCGCCATATTTATATATATATTTATATGTATTTATAATAGGGTTTACTGGATTTTGCACCTAAGTCATTTTATTTATAAAGACACAAAACTCTACATAATCAGCACAAGAAAAAGATGCGTTGTTGTGTGGGACTTTAACTTTTGTGAACTAGCTATTGCTGGCAAAAGTCAAAATAATAAAAAAAGAGCGGACCAAGGATATCCCGTGGATTTCGTAGGATGACCGACTCCCTCTCGCGCCGCAATATTGGAAAAAGGGTACGAAAATTCAGTTTTTCGATAACTTCTTCGGTCCAGCGCCAACTCCGTGAAAAGTAGCTATTACGAAAGTTATAGATCACACAATTTCCTATAACGTTCGTATTTAAAGTTTTTTAAACGGATGAATATTTTACGACCCACAGTCAAGCAAAAGTCAAGAAATTTTTTAATTTGTAAAATCGCAATAAGTACTATTTTCTCCAAATATGGACGTCATTTGTTTCGTGTCTAGAGAGGGCGAATGCGAATTAAAAAATTTCCTGACTTTTACTCGGCTGATGGCTCGTAAAATATTCATCCGATTAAAAAACTTTAAATACAAAAGATATAGGAAATTTTGTGATTCGTAATAGCTACTTTTAACGGAGTTGGCACTGGAACGGAGAAATTATCGAAAAACTGAATTTTCGTACCCTTTTTCCAAAATGGCGATCATCATCAGGACATTCACCTTAACGTACAATTTATCTGATTTGGAACGCGTCACAAAATGGCATATTCCGCGAGCATCTTTTTAAAGTTTCCTATTATTCAATTTACGCGAACAAACCATGGGGTTTAGTTATGACCACGGTGGTCTATACCACCATTAAGTTTTTTCCGCATGTTCAATAATAGGAAACTTGGTCTATTATACCACCGTGGTTATGACTCAGATTGATAAGCGAGAATGACTTTCGCATAATCGCCCGATGACAAATGATGCTTGCAAACCATCTCTAAATACGAAAACAACGCCCGATACTAAATGAGATGCGATAGGTACATGGAGTGAAATCAAAAATTCTTTTTGCATTCCAGAGTTTTCTTATGCAAAATGTATGAACGATATAGCAATTATTTCTGGATATGTACACATTTTTTGCTACGAAATGGTTTTTGTTTTGTATTTCAGAAGTTAATGCACAAATGACCGCAAATTTTACTTCGACTTTAGTGACGTGGTAATAAAAACGACACTGCTTTTCTAAAAATCGAAAAAAATAAACGTTTCCTACCTTTTTTCTCGCGTTCTTTCCTCCAACCCATCGCTAGGATAACCACCATGGCAATTGGTAAAATGAAAATACAAAACTAACGGCATAACACTCACTCGAAATGGACGCACTGACTGTTACTACACGTATACACCAATAAACTGAATTAAGATTTCGTTATCGCTATAAACTGGTCGGCCATACGCAATTTTGAACACGTGTACATTTTTGATGCGCGTCGATATAATTAACAGGTGGTGATAATCCTCATTATTTTAATCGAAATAAATTCTCTTTTGGGAAGTTCATAAATACAATTTGATCTATATCAGAAAAACAACTCTACTATGCCAAATTTAAACTTGATTCAAATTGGTCTTAAAAAGTGTCATCAACTACCTATTTCCACAAGTGTTCATTCATGCTCAGTCAAAAGATAAAAATTCGATTTGTATATTATGAAAAGTAAAAAGGTTGGTCTAATCTAATATTCCGATTTAAATTTACCATCACCGATTTAATTAGCATCTTCGTTCCCATCTTGAGCCGTTAAAGATGGGCGGCCTATATAATTTCACATTTTACAATTAAAATATAAATCAAAATAGCCTAAATATGGAGGAGTTTCTTTTTAAGGCTGGGATCCTTCAATGTATTCTTTACATATGATTTTCAAATTAGGCCAGCTCCTAAACGAATGCATCAATCGCGGAGATTTTTTAGGACGTGTAAGATACATATTGAACTTAGGTCTGGGTATACATTAAAACTGAACTATTTACTTTAAACTTGTAAAAAAAAATAAATAATTTTGCGTGTCGCGTCGACTTTGTGAGGCTATAAAGTATTTATTCCTAATAATTTAGTAATGTAATAGGTATCCACACCTAAGTTGGGGTCTTCGTCAATGATAACTGAAGAAATCATCTAAATTAATGCATTCGTTTGGGCACTGGCCTTAATCAAAATTTATTTGACACGATATGGTATAAGTATCTATTTTGTAATGGCCAAACTAACTAAAATTGTTTTTGCTATTTTTACCAGAAGCAGCGTATATCAGCAAAACTAATAGGTGCATGAGAAAGGACCGCTAAAATATTGGGAGCGATTTCCAAACCTGCCTCAGTATCACCCATCAATACCGTAGAGAAAGTCCAGAAGGTGGAAACTATAGTCGGTTTTACGTCATGTCTAATTAAATTAGTATGGGGAAGGTTTTGTGTTTTTGTTGGTTATTTTAACGACTTTATTAGCAATTATCATCTGCTGTTTCGCAGGAAAATCTTTCACTTTAACGTTAAATTTATCTGACAGGTAACTTTCATGGAGTCAAATGTATTTACATGGAAGGTCGATCGGAAAAATTCAAGTGAACCATGAAATTGTAATATTAATCAGATCAAGCACTAAACACAAACAGCTACATTCAACGCACGAAAGTAAAATTTTAAAAAATGTGGCACTTGTTATTTGGAACGTGTCACAAAACGGCACATTCCGCGAATATCTTTTTAAAGTTTCCTATTATTGAATTTACGCGAACAAACCATGGGGTTTAGTTATGACCCAGATTGATAAGCGAGAATGACTTTCCCATAATCGCCCGATGACAATTAGATGCTTGCAAACCATCTCTAAATACAAAAACACCGATACTAAATGAGATACGATAGGTACATGGACTGTAATCAAAATTTTTTTTTTGTATTCCAGAGTTTTCTTATGCAAAATTTATGAACGATATAGCAATTATTTCTGAATATGTACACATTTTTCTTGCTACAAAATAGTTTTTGTTTTGTATTTTAGAAGTTATGCACAAATGACCGCAAATTTTACTTCGACTTTAGTGACGTGGTAATAAAAACGACACTGCTTTTCTAAAAATCGAAAAAATATAGGTTTCCTACCTTTTTTCTCGTGTTCTTTCCTCCAACCCATCGTTAGGATAACCACCATGGCAATTGGTAAATAAAAACACCAAACTAACGGCATAACACTCACTCGAAATGGACGCACTGTTACTGCACGTATACACGAATAAACTGAATTAAGATTTCGTTATCGCTATAGACTGGTCGGCCGTACGCAATTTTGAACACGTGTACATTTGATCTGATGCGCGTCGATATAGTTAACAGGTGGTGATAATCCTCATTATTTTAATCGAAATAAATTCTCTATACAATTTTATCTCTATCAGAAAAACAACTCTACCTGCCAAATTTAAACTTTATTTAAATTCTTAAAAAGTGTCATCAACTATACCGATTTCCACAAGTGCTCAGTCAAAAGATAAACATTCGATTTGTATATTATGAAAAGTAAAAAGGTTGGTCTAATCTAATATTCTAATTTAAATTTACCAACTTTTCACCAATTTAATTCGCATCTGCAGAAAAGCCTTCTATACTATCCAAAAAGTAGGCTTTGTAAAAAAAAGTCACACATTTCCATAAAAGTACAACGTTGCCGGCACCAATTTTTACCAAATATTTAATCAATGCTTAATCACCTTGGTTAGTTAATCAAGGAGTTTTTTGTTTTGTGCATACCAATTGAATTTAATCAAAGGTCTAATTTAATCATACTGATTAACTAACGGCCTAATTATTTATTGTTTCTGCATTCGGCCCCTAGTCAGTTACTTTATTATGTTATTAGTTTAGTTTATACGAGGTAATGATAAACAATATACCTACCCTGTAAATTGATTTTCGTTTTTGTAGAATATTTTTGTTATTATTATCATTATTATTTAAAAGCGTTCGAAATTCGTTAAGAAAGTTATCCTGAATGCGCTTTCATATTTCTAAGATACGCACCCTGAAGCTTTTAAACTCTTTAAAAAGTGATCAGAATTCGCAAATAGCCCTCACAATCCTCCAAAAGTTCTCCCCTGTTTAAGAATATAGGGCTTTTGTGATTCCTAAGGGGTCTTTAAGTAATCTTTAAGTCTGTTTGAGAGCTTAGGTTTCGTTAGTTTTAAGGCATTCTGGGAGTCGCAAATAATCTCAAAGAGTCTCTAAACCCTATAGATTCACTAGAGCTTTGTATATGGTTTTAGATCCTTTACACTCTTTATTTAGTGATAAAGACCTAAGCTCCTACTGATATTCATAGAGTACTCATTAAAAACTATTGGGCATTGCGACTTGTGGGTAATGTTTAAATTAATCAATTCAATTAGAATAAAATTTGCTTCTTAATTTAGAGCTGTGCTACGTAATAACAAAACGGTAACCAATTCCAGAAGGTTAAGGTGCACATCGAAATGCCTTATGTACATTTACGAGAGTGATGAGTATAAATTTTAATTGCATTTCCATTAACAGATGAAATTTGATCATTTGACACGTAGAACTAGACATAACGTTGCCAAGTCCCAACATTTTTGGGTTGTAATAAATTAACATAATTTTATACTACTAACTATAGTAATAGATTAAGCCAATGTCAGATCTTGACTCGTAGTCTGAATTAGTAGATAACCTAAAAACGCAGTTGCGAAATAATTAATTAATATTTCTTCTTAATATAATGTTTAATGGTGCAGATAAACACACGTCGGTGTCGAAAAATTAGGGCACAGCAAGCGTTCTTTTACATTCATATTTCGTTGTTAAACGAAATACGTTAACGATTTTAATTCTCGCTCGGACTAAACGTTTTGGGTTATTACCGTGTATAGCGGATTACGCTCCGAAATCTCCGTAACGTGGGGCCGCCGAATAAATTTATGACTTGCCAATTCAAAACCACTAATGTGGGCTCATAATACTTTAACACATAAATAGTAATAATAATGAAGCGTATCTGTCCGCGCTTTTTGATATAGTGAGCGCAGTTACATGAAACGAGGATAAAATGGTTTTATAACTATATTGGGTTATGTAATGCGTATTATTCAAATAAATGTTCTTATATGGTATTCCATTACCATATAACAAATTGATGTAGTATTACTTACAAATCCCATTAATCTCAGTCGATGCATAAAGCTACTTGTTTAATTATTCTATACTCCTAATGTTGTACAACATTGTTGCTTGAAGCAAAATTACGATGGTACGAAGAATAACGTGAGCACAGGTGATTGAAACATTGTTTCGAATTCCCAGTGGGATTAAATTTGCATCGAATCGATGAATCAATATCAATTTTTTTCTTAACATACGCATTTCCATATTTTTCACTTGTCACGGAAAAATTAGCGGCGAATGGGGACAAAGGAACCACTGAAACACTGATATTCCGTACTTTTCGGACACCCTGTATACAATAAAGGGTTCTTAAAAACTATAATGGCGCAAAAATTTCTATTTGTTGTGTATTTTGAGGTGGCACACTATTTGTTAAATTCACATGTCTTTAGTTTAGTAAACTTTAATTAATCATAACGCAGAAGTACAGAGAACTATTTATATCGAAATTAATATCCTAATTGAAAAGCGATGCGTAACTAACTAAAAAGTAATAATTGACAAATCATTTTTTTTCTTAGCAACAGGGCGCTAGATTTTTCGACTTAATTCTAATTTAAATTGAGAACATAATACTATTTATGGCGCATTTTAGCGTATGATGAGAGACATTTCTTTTGAAAACGTTAAGTTAGCACCCCCACTTTTTAAAAATTGGTTATGGATTAATCGTAACGGCGGCGCTGACTTTAATTCAGTGGCGCAATTGAATGCATAACCAGTGGCATAGATACCGGTAGGAAAATACGTTACGGGAGTTTGCGTTCACTTGGCCCCTCCCAAATATATTTAAGGATAACCAAAAAACAAGAGTGGCGCGAAGATATCTTTTTAGACCCTCCATCGGAGAGCGCAATCGGGGGGTTTCTATTTAAAATAGATTAAATTTTCATATTCTCAAAACTGGTCCAAATTAAGTTGGCACTATTACCAACTTTCTTAAGTGTAGAAATAGAAAGTCGGTTAAATTATCGAAATTGTGTATTTCTTTCTACTGAATCCAAATCTGTAATTAAAAAAACAACACAACATCGTATCCTTCAGATAATAACCAAAACTTCAAGGGGCTAACTGATTAAAGTTTGGTCATTGGGACTTCCTGTCTGCCCGTCTGTGTTTGTTGTTAATTGTCTATTGGTTTGAAACAGTTTATTTTTGTTTTGTTAAGAACTTACTATAATAAATCCTAGTTCCAGTTATGTTTTTAAATACCTACTATAATGTATTTTTATCATAAAAAATCAAACGTAAAAATAACGGACTTCGAATGACCTTTCAAACAAGCTATTACTCGATGCCACTTGTCATTTAAAACTTTTAAGGGAATGACCCCAGAGGGTGAAAGGAGGTGAAGTAGTTTTTGGTTAAAAAGTTGTCCGCCTTGACAAATCTTTTGACGTGTCTCGGCGTTTTTTCCTTTAATCAGTGGTTTTCGATAAATCCGTGGTGGGAAGTTTTCAAATGAATACCCTGTATACCTACTTAAAATAGCTGTAATGACAATGAAGCAAACGTTGAATATGGAATATCAATAATGTTTTATTTGTATCTACTCGAATTACAATTCGGATTACTCAGAATTAACCACTTACATCTAGAATTAGTTGAGAATTAACGAATTATTCGAATTATTGTCAAAATAGGTACCTAGTATATCGACGTAAGTAGTTGTTTAAATTTTCGAAAGTGAAGTCCCATTTATCACAACAGAAAAGATGGGTAAAGACCTATCTGTAATACAGAATGTCCCAAGAAGAATTCGTACACCTCTAAAAATCGGTAAAATAATAATTGCTGATGGATTTTTATATAGGGGGGAAATTTTTAGGTTGATTCCTAGGTTGATTCATTTCGTTCTTAAATACCCATTCGAATTTCGTGAAATTCTTATTCCATTCATTGTCCGTGCAAGGATTGCAGTCAAAGTTTTTTTTTGAATTTTTAAACTAATTGCACACATGTTAAAAGATCGCCAAAGACCAACTTTCATGCAAAGTAGACATTTTCTTGGGGCAGGAATTTTTAAAGAAATTATACAAAATTGGAAAGAGCATACCCAAAATCGTAAACAAAGACTTGCTATCCTTCTTGATACGTTTCATGGTTCTGGAGAAAAAAATGAAAAAGAAATGCAATTTTGAGGCGAAATATTATCGACCCTCGTTTTATTTAAAAAAAAAGGTGTTTTCCGTTGTCCCTTTATCATTCGATTTTTTTTAAACAACTCAAATGTAACAAGTGAGTAGCAGAAGTCATTTGAGCCTTATTTTTTACATGTTTTTTATTAATAATACAGCTGCTACGTGAGTGCATTAATACATCCACCCGAAGGCTTGAGATCTCAGCACTTAATCGTCATAGAAGGCTACGTTTATTATTAATGTTAATGTAATACTTGTTTAGCACATGGGGTGAGTAAAACAAACTTTGTCGTGTCTTCTCATTTTTTACATTCGTTATCGAGGAGACTGCTTAAAAATACGAAAGTTATCTTCTCAAATTCGCAGTAAAAATTACATTCATCGATGCATTATCGACCCCTTAAGTATGTGAATTTTGATGATAGGTACTGCTTCATTTTTAATTATTTATAGATGAGGTTGTAGATTAAATTTGAAATTTCAAAATTCACTTTTTAATCTACAACCTCAATATGTGTGAACTAAAAGAACTTACTCCAAGTGAAGACAAAATGAAAGAAGCTTACCTGAAACAAAAAAAACACAGTATTAAGATCATATCTTACACATTGGGCATAGTTCAAGTGATTTGTAACAATAATATTAGAAATAAATTATTGGTAGAACAGAATTTATACATTTTACTGGCACATGTGTAAACGTTAAGGGCAAAGGGAATAATCAGGAAATTGCACTCAACCCAAAATTTGAGGTAGGCACATAAACAGTCATGTTGTAAGTATCGCCTTCGCGTGAGGCCACTCGACCTATTGAATAAAGAATGAAGATTGATTAGTAATTACATTCTATGCAAATAAAAGTGTACCTATGCATCCTTCAAGAGGAGCAAAATTATTAAATATTCCGATACCGAAACGCTAAAGAGGTCATTAAATCGATTTTGGTAATCAATCATCTTTCCACCAACAGGTTGTAGTCGGAAATTTAATCATACTACATATATGAATATTAATTATATTACTGTTTACCTTTAAACGAGAGCATTTAATTCCAATCTCGGCGTGTAAACTTTTAATCAGTTTAAGTTATTACTGCAGCTACTGGCGGGTGCAATCTGTTTTTGACAACCTTCTTAAACAGACATATGTTAGTTACGAGTTTGTTTAATCTACGTGCGTTTCACGTTCTGATTTAGCAAGTGCCTAACGGAATTTCTTTTACAAATGCCAGTTGAATGTTCTAAAGTTCTTTTAGTAGACCCACTTTTTACTTCTTAATAAAGGTATATCTAAACGATAGTCCTTCCTTTATAGGAAGTAATTACTTACGCCATAGATGGGAATGATCACTAACCGGCTATGAATTTTGCCTGCATCCATAGGTGTAAGGTTTTCATTTTTGTAATGTTGAAATATTTGAAGGATATAAGCTTTATTGATGGGATGGTCAACTAAGTTGTGTCTCCGCCCATGGTTTGCAAATTGAGTTACGAAATTAAGTGTGGGCGCAAGTTATTGCCTTATAGATTATCTAAAATGTATTAGACAACCCTTTATTTAAATTTTTTGGGTAACTATCAAAAGTTCAAAATTTTTACACGATACGCTGATGTTATAACTGAATCAATAACGTTATGCAGGTACCTTCTTGTGATATTTTTAATTTTGCATCAAGTTTTAAAGAGTATGATAGTGTTGTAACTTGTAATAGGTAGGTCCTACTATGATGCAATGTAGTGATTTTAGCCAAACAGAACTTTACGTAAATTATTGACAGCTAAAATGTAAGTTTGGAGATCTTTATCTTGAGAGCTATTGGTCTAACTTTTTCGATATTTGGTGGACGTATTTTTCTGAATGAATAAAATGTACATCAAACAAGTTGTAAATCAGCATGACGAAAGCGCATTTTTGGTAATACAGATCGGTATTTTATTAGCAAAGTTTAAAATTCTCGATCTCACGAAAAATCTAACTCAAAATGGGCTATAGACCCTGCACATCTACACTCTAGTAGAGAGATTTTAGTGAAAATTTGAAGTCTCCAGTTATTGTAATTGCTGAGATCCCAGCCAGACAGCCCCAACCAGCCAGACAGCCATAACGAATAATGGCGTATTTTTTTTTTCAAAAACCAGATTGCTACAATTCCCAAACCTTCTGAAGACCAGTGAAGATACAAGAATCATACCGAAAATCTATTTTATAAGAAAAGTCGTTCACACACCAATTTCGTTCTGGATATAAATTCCTTGGTTGGGACATAGAAAGCACATCACTCAGTAAATTTCGTTCTATTAAAATTTTGCTGACAATTCGCAATTTGAGGGCGAGGGTTTCAGCATTCGGGCAATTAATTCCTCTAAAAACGCATTGAAAAAATCGGATTAAAAATTCTTTGGTAATTTGAAATGATTAATATATCAATTTTAAGAGCAGAGTGACCCGTTTTTTTGCGGTGTCCTTTAGGCCTAATTTCAATTCAACCTTATCGTAATGGATAGGAGGAGCCGGACAGTTTATCATAAATTTCAGTAAACGACTTGATAATTCAAATCCTTGATTCGCTTAATTACGAATGAGTTTGTGGTGAAACGTTAAGATTTTCTAATCGGCGGCGCAAAACGAGGGCTAGATTTATTTCGGGATCCAGTAATTTAAATTTGATTAATTAAGATCTTACAAGCACAACATTAAATTTGGATTCAGTAAAAGCAAATGTAGGCGTTAGTGGAAATAGAGAGATAAAGCTTTTTCTTTGAAAATTCTCCGGGTTATATCTACCCACGCGTTTATTTTACATTTGATAAAGAGAGGTCATTGTTTCATACAAATTTAATGGAGAAACTGTATTCTGCATAAATGGATTTTGCTTTAATAACAGGGTAGATTTTCGCTGGTTTCTGCATTTGATTCAAAACAAATTTGATTAAAATTCTATAGGTACGGCATATTCATTCTTGGTGTACTGCGTTTCAGTGATGATATTAATGTAGACGAGGTACAGCTGTATTGATCAAGATCGACTGAAATATGCGAGGAATGTTATGTTTGGTGTCGGATCTGATGTATTTACTTTAAATCAGCATAACGCCGAAGTGTTGTCATTATATGTCAAGTAGATGTGTTGCTTTAACTTAACTGTATATTTATTTAACACAAACATTCTCTAATGCACTTTCGCCAGAGAAAGGGAAGTACTTGGCGTGAAGCTTAACGTGAAAAAGCGCTACAGTTACTGGCTGTAATACTCTCTCCTGCAGTAATGCGAAGTTATACTATTTATTCCTAATCTACCTAATAAAATAGTCGTAAGGCTGTGCAAAGCCCCAAATACATCAGCATTAAATTTACGAATAAACCATTTATAAATCGGTAGGCACGGTATCAAGCCTATTGTTGTTTTATCCCTTTTACTATCATTCTTTGTACGTTACAAATAGAGGGATTTAAGGGATGGTGTAATTAATCGGTCTCATAACATATTTTGACAATTTGCCCTTTGAACGGTTCAATTTAGTGTTAAAAATACATTTCAGGAAGTCACTCAAAGATGAACAAGGTGTCCAACATTAAAATACCTTGGAGTTTCGTCCTTTAAAAAATAAAATTATTATTAATTTATAAACATTTAATGTTTTGGATTTTCAAGACTGCGAATTTCACTTTAATTTCTAACCGCTCTGTGTAAGTTTTCGAATAGTAGATGCGTATCCATCTTAAAAATAGTTGCCCTATCTCGAGAAGAGGTTATTTTGTGAAGGGTATCTTTTCTAAATATTTCAGGAAAACTCAAATCTCCCACAAATGACAATACAAAATCGAGTTCAATAGGAAAATTTTGTACATAAACTCCATATTAGAAATATTTTTGTCCGCACAAAATGGATTGGACACAACTGAGCACAAAACTAGCAAAAATCAGCGTGCTAAATAATAAAGTTTGGGCTTTGGTACTTAGTGGATGTAAAATTTTTGAACTTCGCGTCATAAACAGCAGTTTATTTTGTGGCGATAGGCGTACTTATGAAATAAGCAATTGGGATACAAAATCCCCAATTCATCTTAATAAAACGAAGCGATTTTTCATACTGTTGGATCAAATTAATGTAACAAAACCATCATCAATAAAATGCTATGATATAAAGTTTTACGCGTTCTCTTTTAAAACATTCTTAGATCCATTGTTATACATTGTCATCAGCGATGTAAAACGTCTAAAATGTAATTATTCTTTAAATTGTATACAAAGCAATCAAAATATCTATGCACAGTTCATTGCTAAAGTTAAAATTTGCATTTAAATAAGCATCCCGTTGCACAATTTATGAAATTATTATAAAATAAAATTTACGATGTATGTAAATCATAACAATTTACATAAGAAGTAGCGTAAGTATCTTTTACATTTATCAAGAGGCGTGCATTAAACAAGCATGGCACTTGAAAAATTGCAATAAAACCGACAATAACTCGTATATTAGAATTCAAGATGAATTCGATTTAAATAAGATTTCGATACAGAAAACATTCACATTCACATCTTATTATAATCATCAGAAAGTTTTCCAAACTCGATTGGCTGTAGCTTTTTCAATCTTCCTTTTGCTATTATTAAACTCGAGCACAGTATACATCAAGACAAATTACTAATTTTAGTTTTCGAAAAGTTTTGAAAATCGCCGGCTAGAAACTCAATTTGTACTGTCGAGCAAGTGGAATTGGACAGTTGTGTACAAATTATTTGATTGTAGTTTGTCACTCTATACTATATGAAACGCTATTAGAAAACTTTTCGCATACTTGAATTAATAGAAAAAAAGTGCTTAAACATTTTCCATTTACGGAAATGAAAGAGAAACCCTTAATACAATTCCCCACTCTCCGTTTAGACATCTATGATTATTGTTAAATTATCTGCTACGTTTATTCACATTTCCACGAAATGAGTTACCCCTGCCTTAAATGTACGCTAATTTTAATTGTTTAATTAGCTAGGTACCATAATCCCTTATACAATTCCCCACTCTCCTTTTAGACATTTATATTATTATATAAATAATTTAGTGCTTCAGTAAATTTAAAGTAGCACTTGTTATCATAGCGGGCCATATTAGGAATTTAACTCCCCATTCGAACCACACCAGAAATGTTTAGGTAACCCACGCCTATCTAGAACAAGTGATTTAACTTCTCGTGATCTATATGAAAGACCATTCTATTGCAAAACAAAAATCCATAAATAAATACCGAATTATCAAATTAACTATCATAATCTATGAGGGAACGCCCACCAAAAACAAAATGGTATCTTACATCTTAATGGACACAAACTCATAAATTCCTTACGACCAGTGACACTCTATATTTATGCGTATTAATTTAAGAAAAATTTAAATTTTTATGTTCCAGCTTGTCGGCAGTCGCTGACTTATATCACGGTAATCTATTAATCCTATATTTAAATTTCATTCATTATTTTTTTTAATCAAGAAAAATGAAATAGTGGAATTATAATACGACTTTTTAAATAAATAGAATCTGTACCACCAACCATAATTTTTAATTAATCTGCATTTTGCATATATGTATACTAATGACTTGTTCTTGTGGTCGTTTGCTTCGTTTTGTAACTAATTACATAATGCAGCCTTCTTTCTGTCCGGATTAAACACTAAATATGAATATCAATTATTTTAAATCAGAGTATATTTTAGTAGTGTTAAACCCTAATTGAACGACTTTTTCATTAAATTTTTTTTAATGAAACGAAACGAAAATTTACGGCAGAACTGAAAAGAAGAACGTTTTACTAATTTCCTTCTTTATTATCAATCATTACAATTTAAAAATATTAGGCCCATTTATACAACCTTGAGGGACACCTCATAATATCGACAATTGTTTTATACATTTTATGGTCCCTGATAATGTAACACACTCCATGGCAGAGATAAATGACTAGTCGCAGAAAG
Source organism: Photinus pyralis (assembly GCF_008802855.1). Lineage (NCBI taxonomy): Eukaryota > Metazoa > Arthropoda > Insecta > Coleoptera > Lampyridae > Photinus > Photinus pyralis. The sequence goes on along the minus strand of NW_022170511.1, from coordinate 20,101,984 downwards.
AATGTCACATTTAGCTTATATTTTTAAAAGATAGGATTCTCTTTCCTTTCACTGTACTTCCACAACATATTGAACTGCTCATTCCTCTGAATCTAGTATATATCACTTTTTCATATGGTAGAGAAATAGCAAACGGTAGAGGATGAAAAGATCGTCACACTGGACTTTAGAAATGGTAAACTGGCACAGTACTGCTTGTTTTTTCTATTTTCTTGAAGTTCTTCATATACATCTTTGTATGGGATTAGGTCATCAATGTGTGTGGCGAAATTTGGCAACAAAATTACCTATTATTAATCACCAACACCCCTTTTCTATAGCTGTATAAAATTAAAAAAAGGAAAGAGTTGTTAAAAGACACAACGAATCTGCATAGCACTCCGAACGAACAATTATGAACTTTATTGATCTGTTCCAATCTCGGTACCAATGGTTCAATTTTCATAGTCAATTGTTTGATAGTTAGATTAAAACTCATTAATGATAAATCTGTTTGAGCCCTAGTGGTTAGTTCCACGCCAAATAAATAGTTATTTATATACATAAAAGGCAGGACACATTATTGGCGAGGAATGATTGAAGTGCGAGGCCCTTTCGGGGCCGAGTACTTTAATTTCCGAGTCAAGTGATGTCATTTTACTGACGAGTTTTGTATTAAATTTTACCCGAAATCGTATTTGTCGTGATTGATCAAGGCAGTTGACTTTCTTAAGTTAATACAATTAAAATCTTATCGAGATTTTTCGTCGTAGCAGATGCTGAAAGTGCCTTGAGAAGTTTAATAATTAAAATTTTCATTTAAAAATTTATGGTAGAGGTTTAATTTTTGTTGAGCTAGCTGGCAAGGTGCTTGTGGGTGGTTTTGGTGACCGTTCGCCATTGCACATAGCAAGATACCTATTCTATCCTAATTAGAGAAAAAGGCTTTAAGTACCGGTTCGTTTCTCGATTGGTAATATTATAATGTTTGTTAATTTTCAAATTTGATATTTGCTGAGACAGTTTAATTTCTATCACATAAAATTTCTGGCCATGTTTAGCAATCTTTTGAAACTTGTCCCTTTAAATTACCACATACCCAACAAAAATGCAGAATTATGGAAAAACTTTTATGAAATCGAAATCCACAAACATTAAAATCAGTAATATCTGTTGATTCAAATACTTGTACCGACGGACGGAAAATTCACTTGTCGTACGTTTGTTGTATAGCATTTGGACGGTTCCATGACATTCACTTTTTTTGTCAAAGTGATATCAACGTTCTCTTGCAAAAACAACATTTTTCAAAGATCTTAAAATTGACATTGGCATTTACTTGAACTCTAGATAAATGCATCCTGGTAGTAACCGAATTACTATTACATTACTTTCAATCTGATGGCTAAAAATAGGTAAGGTTGCGTCCGCTAATATTTACGACTTTCGTAAGACGAAAAAATACACCACAAACATTTGTTACCTTTCGGCATTGCTGAGATTATCTCTTAAACCGATTATTGAATCTCCGATCACGGGCTACTCGCTTAGTAATTAACAGCATGGCATCAGATTGGCCGATAATAAAGTCATACCAGACTAAACTCCTTAGAATTTATAGGCAGAAGAGACGATATATAATTTGTTGCTAAATTAAATGATCTTCTTGATCTCGGTCTGAAAATCTACAACCGAAGAGTTTTGCTGCATGCCATTACTGATTTTGTAGGTAGATCACAGGTCCCAATAAATTATTACGCCCATAAGCAAATAATCTTAATAACTTCAGTGACCATCTTCAACCTTAATCAAATTAGATCCAGTTTCTTATCGTTTATTTCGTTTTATAATTAGAAGGTACGCTTGCCGACACCGTTTGTAGAACCGGCAATCGCTGGCCTCACGGGTGCAAAATTAATCTTGTTAAATTTTGTGACATCTCGATAAGAAACATTTTTTCCGGATTAAACATTTGCTCTCTTTCATATATTAAAGCGTGCAACACAGTCTTCACGTGGTAAATTCAAATCGTAAACCGCTCAACACACCTTAATGAATTAAATCTAACAGATCCATACTTCATTTGCTTATAGAGAAACCAGTTTAGTTAGACGTGGCTTTAAACACACTTTATGTGCACGTTTGGCGAGATTTTCAGTAGATCATTTGAATCAGAACGCGCCCCTAAATTCTGCGCAATTGAGTTTTTCGATGGCAATCTAAAATTTGCACGCCCCATTTAAATAACGGCTCAATTTTATTACTGCCTCTAATTAAACATAAAACGAAGAACATTATTTAAATTTTATTGAGGTGTTTATGGGGCAACTATATAAATCCACCGTACTGACTTATTGAACCGCCACAGGTTACCGCAAAGAAATAAGGAGAAAACGGTTGCTGGTGAGACTTGTCAAACTCACACCGGAGGAGCAGAAGGGTATCGGAATACAAAATGTATTGTTATGTAAAGCACGTTACATATTGGCGCATTTCCATTTTACGTATGTATATCTGCTATATTTAAGAGATGCTGTTTGATTCATTCTACAATACTTTTAAATCAAATATCTGGCTATTGAAGTAATTTTAGTTACGGATGTATAGGTATGAAAATGGAAAAAAAAGAAAATTGCTTTCGGAAAGACTTCTGATGTTACTGCCTTCTGAAATTGGTAAGTCGGTTAGAAATCTCTTCTTATCTAACCGGATTTCACAGAACACTAGAGGATTTTTATTACGACGAACATAATTTTGAGTTTCGTTCCTTCCTCGGATGAAAAATCGCAATTGCATAAGTACCTATATTGTACAATACATTTATAATAGTATATTACGTATAGATTATATTATAGTAGTAGTTAGCTGCAGGGACGCCGCAATAGTAAAATTGGTCACTTTTCACTTTTCATTTGATAGTATTTAAGTAAATGAGTTTTCATTATACATCGTTTAGAAAGAATTGGCTCAGGTATAAAATGGAACTTTTTTTCTGGAAAATTTTCGAGTTATTTATGATGTCAAATGTGGTTTAGCACGTCGAAGTATATGCTATTGGAAGATTCAGTGCATTAGCTTCTGAAGTATTTGCTTCAGAGTGGAAAAACTGTTTTAACGAATGCAAAAGGTATTATTCTTAAAAAAATAAAGTCCTTACAAAATTGTGTTTTGACAAATTAACGGTTTTCGCTGTTTTTCGAAAAAGGAATCTGTTTTTTTCTCAAATTCTTGAAAACAAAGAGGTGATAACATCTACAATTTTTTCGAAATTTCGTTGCAAAGTTAAAATTTTGGGATTTTAAGGGTTAGATCAGTTTAGGCGTTCCATATCATGGAAAGCATCAGAAATTAAGCCGGTTTCCCAAATAAATGATACCTACTATTGGTGGAAATTGAAAGAATAAATTTGTCAATTTTGGTGCAAATGTGCCGCACATTTCTTCCATCGATCAATTTCTATGGAACAGTGTCTCTTAATGCGTTTTGAAAGCCTCTCGAGCCGAGATGTCTGGCATTCATATCATATTTCGTCTTCTTAATCAGTGCTCTTGTCATGATCAAGAGGAGATTAGTCAGCAAGACTTCAATCATTATCCCTACCTCTTTCAATGCTGCAGGTATGGGAAAAGTGTAGACCGCTCCTCACTATTTGTTGATTCCGTTTTGAAATTTAAACCCTTAATTAAATGTGCCAAAGTTTCTGGGTACAGCCTTGTTCATGAAAACATGAGCAATGAAATGAGGTATCAAGATTGATCGGAAAATTAGAATGCAGATAAGTGGAAGACCTTCTCGCTGTCCTGTAGTAGTTTAACATGTAGCAATTGAAAGGAACAGCATCCTTATCAATCACTCTGCTAAAGTGTACCTGCCAGGGTTATATTTAATTCACTTGCGTAAAAATTTTAAAACAATCTCGTAAATGATGCAGCAACCGTCGTTTTCTAATACCACCGAGTTCATTGCATTATGCATGTCGCGTATTTCGTCCCTGTTAATACAGGACGCGATATTACGACACCGATTCTCCTAACGTTTTGTCGTTTAGCTCCTTCGAATTACAAATTTTTGTTGTTTGCCTATTCCTGCCGCGGTGACGATACGACGTAAATTTCAACTTTGATTACGATAATAAGCTCGCGGCACAAAGGTCCTTTGAAATGGTCAAAGAAAGGATATTTAGTAATAATGACAACAAAGCAGGAGAATTGAGGTAATTCGTTTAATGTAAATTCTTCTGGAAAGTGATTAAAGTTATTTATTGGCTATTTTATTTTACTGTTCGCTTTGTCTTCTCTCTGCTTTCAAAAGTTTTTTGCACCGTTCAAGCCTCGATTGCATAGAAGACGAGGGTTTCAGCTTTCGAATGTCTTAGGTTAACATTGTCAATTATGCAGTACTTTAGAAAAGTCGTCTTGACGGTGTCCAGCATTAAAAGTTTTATGTTAAAAATTTTAGTCTATTTACTCTTCACGCTGACAGTTTACTAATCTAGTAAATGCAAGAATCCATAATATGTGGTCAATTAATAGATTATCAAATGAAAATTTTTCCCTTGAGATATCCTTGTGTAAAAGGAAATATGAAGTATGTTGTGACAAACCACTACTTTTCCATTCATTGTAGTTAAACGGTTGTCGTACTTCAAGGTTTTTCAACTAATCTTGATGACAGATGATTGACAAAACCCATAAGCAGTTCCGTCTGCGCTAAGAATTAACATTAGATTTACATTATAACATAGCTACCTTTTGTATACACTGATATTTGTTAAGAAGTACACATAGGGATTTTAGTGTATTGTTTTTCCCTGTGTCTACTTTTAAAAGACAAAATCTCTTCTGAAGGGGGCCTAATTCTATGCATCCAAAATAACTTTTTCAAACTAATAAACATCTGGCTGTCATATTAATTACTTTGGATATTGTTGCTTTGGATTAACAGAAAATATATGACTTATGCTCCTTAAACTGTTACTATACAAATTGACTATATCAACTTTTTCTTCAGTTGAATACATCGCGCACGAACGAAAATAAAAATACGGAAACCAAAGCAACAATATTCAAATTAATTAATATCACAGGCAGTTCTTGATATGTTTTAAGAAGTTACTTTGGTTGCATAAAATTAGGCGTCCTTCAGAAGAGATTTTGTCATTTAAAAGTAGACAGGGAAAAACAATACACATAAATCCTATGTCTACTTCTTAATAAATAACATTGTATAACAAAAGGCAGAGAGACCGATCATTGGAATGGTTTCCACCACGGAGGAAGAACAACAATTATCCAAGTTCTGGATCAAAAGCACTCATTCTGAACAATGCTCCGGCAAAAAGGAAGCTAGACAATAGATCAAAGGAAGGGGTTTGCAGATATTTTGCCGAAGGGTCTTACCATCAAGAACAAACATGAAAATTGTGTAAAAGGTCTGGATTTGAGACGCATTTATGTATTGTTTGCAGTTTAGAAAGTAATTGTGGTTCGAGGGGAAGTATTGCAGAATATTGTAGGTACGACCCACAATAAGTTCCACTGGTAAATGTGGCAGAGGTTATCCCATGTGTATCATCTCCTACCGTATTGTATTTCATTCTAAAGTTCTTAATTCGTTTTGCATTTTATTCAAGCTGCTGTTCCAACAGTATTTACATCAGAAAGCTCTTTGTAAGTGTAATCGGAACAAGATGTTTTGTTTTTTGCTGTTTAAACATTTTCAGCTTTGTGGAGTATATGTTATCCAAAATGTCACGTCTAAGAGGGAGTAATTCAATAAATTTGAACGTCATTAACAATTTCAATCTATTTACCATTGGAATATACACTAAGGGCGGTTTTTGTGAAAAGAGAAACGAAGGCATAACTGTTCAGTTATAAAATGTCATATATTTTGTAAAAGTGGTCAATATAAGAACCCGCACATCAGTCATTTACAAATAATTTTAACAACCCCCATATTTATGTTAGTGTACTACCATAATCTTCTTAAATCGAAGCCTCAACTTGTGAATTGAAACGTTATACATAATGCATTAATTAGGCAAATGAATTAATAATACGACTAGGCTGAAATGCACACAGGAAATTTAGGTAAACCAATAACAGTACTCAGTTTTCCGGGTAACCAAAAACTGACGACCTTTATCTTAAAAATAACACAACATCCGCACTTCAAAGTATATCCAAAAATTCTCTCCGACATTAATTTTACAACTTCTCCACAAAAAAATAAGCTTTTCAATAAAGCCCACACGATCACTGCGCGCCTTTTAAATAAATCAAGATATCTTCTTCATATCATAAAAGTTGAAAAGCATCTCACGCAATATTGGGTAGAATTTTGCTTTGTGTTGCCTTACAAAATTTCGTATGTAACCCATTTGAGCTTTCATAATATTGAAACGTTGCACAGAAATGATGACCTGCACTATAAAAGCTACCGAACACATTTGTTATTTTACGTTATGAATTGAAAGCTACTATTAGACATTAGAGATGCATACGGAATAAACAATATGTAAATTGGTTTTATGTTATTTGAAGTATGTTAATGTTATTTATGCAATAGGTTAGTAACATGTTCGTACCTATTTATGTAAATCTAGCCTACAGTATTTATGTGATTACAGTCATCGCGGAACCTTTGATTTTGCAAATTATGAAACCGTAATTTCGTCTTTAAATGTGTACTTTGTCGTTGTTAATTCACGGTATCGTTGGGATTTGGAAATTTAATCGCCAGGTGCCTTTGTATTTTCTTACATAAAGATATCGGTTTATTGGTGCATTAAACATTCAACTCGCGTGCCGGTTTCTGATCCCTTCCACCCGGTCGAAATTGTTATTCTGTCTTGCGTAGTGTAGTAAGACGTCACTATTGTGTAATTACGATAAATAGTAAACATCAATAGAAGAACAAAACTGCCATGTAATTAGTCATAAACGCTTAAAAATTGAGAATTGAAAATAATAAAGTATTTCTAAATAAAATTGGGTTTTTAGTGGTATGTCTATGACTTGATTAATTTAGAAACATAGTAGGTACCTATATTGGCAAAATACGAACGGAAGTTTTGCTGTTTCAGCTGGAAAAGAAATTAACCCTTAACTTTCTTGGATTATACCCCAAAAAATCCATAGGCTTTGGGCAGGTTTTTGGAATTGGAAGAATCTGGTCCAAGTATGAAAGGCATTCAGTTGAGTCCTTGTAGTTTTCTGTCTTACGACTTATCACCATGTATTTGAACCATTGATCCTCCTTTACTCCTTTACCGGATTGTATGTCATATTAATGATACTATCAACATTTGATATTTGATTTTTTCAAATATGAAATAGGTTATAGTCTGTCGAAACAAACAATAGCATTTTATTCCGCCTTAGCGTATGCGTACTTTTTTTATGGATAATGACCAGATGGATTGACAATGGTCCCATGGTCCCACGGAAATCAACTTGTATGGGATATTACATGTGTGAATACCCTATGCCCATCCCATCTCCTTTAAGTTTCGAAAACTGCTGGATGAGCTGCTAACAAAGCAGAAAAAGCCAAACTACAAAAATATTCAAAACTGCCCGATAATTACCAACTGATTCCTATAAGATACGAAACAATTGGAAATTGTGGAAATCAATGCAAAAACCTAATCAAATTACTAGGAACAAAAATTTAAAAAAATACTCTAGAGAACCAATCATGGAATATCTAAAACAAAATATGAATAGGATAGCCATCCAGAAAGGGAATGCAGATTCGATCATCCAGATGTTTCCAAGATCAAATTCATTTAATGAATGATTGAATGATTTTTATTATAAGTTAACTACTAATACCTTTTTGCAACAGTCTTTCAATAAATCTATAGTGCCCAACACTGCTGGTTGTCACATTTTCTGTAAATTCCTTAAGAATTTTTGTATGAGTTTACTTAACTGTAGAAAATGCAATAAGGTCGGGGGGGTTATTGTCTCCCAGGGATTAATGGAGGGGATTTTTGTTAGGGGGGATTTTGATCAGAAGTTTTTGTCATGCTCCGAATTTTGTTAATCTTTTTCTATCGGTGTAAAAAGTTCTACTTCAACAGCGTGTAAGCTTTGCCGGGTCGCGGTCGGTGGAATTATTATTACGATGCTGAATATGTGTTCAACGAGATGTTCAATAAACAAACATTCTGGCATCATCGCCTAATGAAAGTGTACGATAACAATTATCATCAAACGATTCAACACTCCACGCAATAGTTTGTCAAATTACGTATCAAAGTAAAAAATAAGTAAGATATACCTACTATTTATAAAACATTCATATCGAAAAATTGGAAAGGTTATTAATGGTCCAGACAATTTTTAAATGCAGATTCTGAGTGCTTTTTGAGAATTTTTATCACTTATTGCACTTCTTAAAAATGGAGCGCTTTAATGTTGAGCATTCCATCCGCGATATGATTTTAAAACATTTTCTATAAATAATTCAAATTGGTTTGTACGATAACTATCTTACACCTTATAACCCTCGCATACATTATTCCCTGATTCATCTTGAAATTTCGCAAAATTACGTACATCCATTTAAGCTTGAATGTATGGTTTCTGGAAGCACTAAAACGTAACCATCGAACTGCCACCCTCGTTTTTAAGCAATTTATCGCCTGTAGAATTATAAAAGAAACGCGAGGCGCCTAAATTTATTTCGTCTCAACAAAATTTATGGGCCCAAAATTAGAATATTCCGAATATGCAATAAATCTGCCGAATATAGAGGTACACATTGAAACACGTTCTCATTATCCGCAACACCTGGCCAAATTGAAAAATGTACACATCGCCACCGAAGAAACACTTTTTTTCGTTTTTAATTTTTGATTTAACGCCCACTCGACGAACTCTAATTAAAACGCGTCTAAAATATATTTAGCGTGTCTCTCAACATTCCGAGTGCGTTCGCGCTTTTTATTTTCAAATGTATTACACAAAAAGCTCAATAATATATATCGTGTAAGTGTATGGTTTATTTTGTTACAGAAATAAAATAACATTAATTTTCGTATAGCGTTGCTAACAGGTTATGAGTAAGAGAAAGTTTTTTGGCAACGCACTTGATTAATTTATTTGCATTACGAGATACAAATTTTCTGGTTTCCGGTCTCTGCAAAATTACAAATTAATGGGGATATTTAAAATTATTTACGCTCCACGTAAATAATAAGTATTTATTTATACGTTTATTAAAATTCAGTCGTTCACATCTTGTTGCGATTCAGAAGTTCGTTGTGCCCAGTTATTTCCATAATCAGTAATAATCTTCTTCGAAAATTACCTTATTAAAAAATTCAGCTTCGACTGTTTTTATGTGCTCTAATTGAGTTTCTATTGGTCCATTTTACCCACGCTCATTCTATGACCACTACACCAGATCACGAAAAGCTTGTTTGACTACTATTTTGTATGTTTTCTAATAGTTAATTGATTGCTCACATCTTAAACGATAACGTTAAATTTATGAATTTTTTTTGCGCCAGGTGTGTCTGTTTACAAGTGTCCCTTTTCCAATTTTGCGTTCGAGATTTTTCAAATGATTTAGAAGCTAGAGACGAGCCTTGTAGGAATATTTACCAGAAAAGGGTCTACCTATCTATTAATATAATTCTTTTCATTACATTATTTATCGTGTAACCTGTAACCCAATCATCGGGGCAACCATACTTGAGTAAATAGAAAGGATTAGAACCAAATTTCGCTCGTTGATAGAGTATGTTCATGTAATTAAATTTAGATGAATGTGATCAAAGCTGCTGAGATCCTAAATTTAAAAAATTAAGTCAAGTTCTATATAAATTTACGTTTAGAGTAAGCTCTATATTTCTATGTTGAAGATCAGTTGTTATAATACTAATTGCAGGCCTTTAAATTGAAAACATTCCTTTGATGACCGATACTATATATATACTATATATATATATATATATATACTATATATATACCTGATACTATGAACTTTAAACATCGCAATAAGTAGCATACTTTCGGGATTTTTTCGTAAAGTATTCTGACAGATAGCCAGGTAGTAATAGTCATGTCTGCCAGCTAGATCCCATCGCTTAAGGCTGGGAGGGGAGGTCAGATATGTCAAATTTTAATAAAACTTCCGATTTTCCAACTATATTTACCTCTGGCGCTTTTATTTGTAACCTGACGCCAAAAGTGAATCAGACATTTGTCCAGCTATCTCAAGACATAGCTAACCACCTTTAAATTCAGAATTTTATAATTTCTCCTTGTACACGTACAGACATCTATAAATAAATATCCTAATGACCCCGACAATTACAAAGAATTAACTAAACAAATTTTAATTAACACCTGACATGATTCTTAAGCACAAATAAAAATCTGACATGAAAACAATAAATAAATAATAAAAACAACTGGCTTGCTGAATTAGATAGCAAAATTTTTACTTTTAATAAATAAAAAACCTTGTCCAAAGGCTTCACTACACAACAAAGTACTTTTTACACTACTAGACTAAGATCACATGATTATTAACCTTTTTACCACCCGCACGTCAGTAAGAGAGGTATTGCATTGTGGTAAAAAATGACATTTTTTTGATTGAATACAACGTAATACACGTTTTGAAGCACAAGGAATCCGCATCAAACAAAATTTCGATTTGTCGATCTGTCGGTCCGTCTGTACTCTCATTTCCGGCTAAATGGCTGACCAAATTTGGTACACATATTCTTAGACATAAAAGGGCAGCATCGGGCATGCGCAGGTGTGCGGGTGGTATCTTTTGAAAATGGTTAATATAATGACGTCATTATTAACTACTAGTTAATAGTTAGAACTCTTACGGTGTCACGTTCCCTAGATGCATTTTCTAAAAAGTTGGATGGATACCACCTGTCCAAGGTAAAATTGAATAGAACGACGATTTCGGATAGCGTAAAAGTTAATCCGCATTGTACCTATCATAATTTATGCGGTACATCTTGTAGGACTATAAAAGTTGCAATGAGAAAGTGCCTTTAAAAAATAACGATATTCCGTATTCTTTAGAACATCTCCGGAAGTAATCATAATATTCTAATTGTCTAAGTGGTACTTAATTCTGAAAGTTTTTTGTAATTAAACCGGATTTGTAACTACGATTTTCGCATGGTGTTCATTTTTATCTTGGACACCTGGTATATATGAATTTCTCTTTAAGCAACAAAACAGTATGAAAGTAAAAAAAAATGACACCGCATATTCACCACCCGCAGCGAAAGTAATCTGGCGAAAAACCTCTTGGATGAACGAGAGCAACTTTTTTGGTCTACAACAAATGTATTTTTTAGCAGACAAGTAATATTTAAACAATTTCTGACGCGATTTCTGAATGTAAATAACTAGTGATAAACGTGTGGCCAGAAACAGATTTTTTGAATTAATAATTAACCTAGTCCTTAATTTATAGTGAAGATGAACATCTAATTTACATTTAGACAAAAATATTAAGCAAATGAATATGCGCATATAAATTCCATTCGGAGGCATTGATGATGATGGTAGCTTTTAATCATTCTCATTCTATTCAGTTTTGATTGATTTTTGATTTTTTCGTCGGCTCTTGTACGTTACCTGAAAATTACCTGAGTACCTTTGATTGATTTTTGATTTTTTCGTCGGCTCTTGTACTTTACCTGAAAATTGCCTGAGTACCACACACAGGGAAGTTACAGTTGGGTAATGTTCACAATTTGCATAAATAATTATAATATTAATTAATCACATAAGCTCGGATGATAAAAATAGCAACTTTATCAATTATCATATTGGAATTATTGACTTCATATGAATAAAAAGGTTAGTAGTATAGGATTTTACGCTAAAGGCAATGTATTCAAATATCCTCACCGCATGAAGTTCGGAAAGCACTTAATCGCTAAAAATTAGAAAATTGTTACTTAATAGAATGTTTCTGACAAAAATATTTGAATTTTTCCTCTTTTTATAGCTTTAGATTTAAATAATTTCTTCATTACAGGTTGTTTAGTAATGTTTTCTATTCTGAATGGTTCATTCTATTCTAATAGTACATTCCCATATTCGACTCTAAAATGTATTAAACTTGTTTTCCTAAAATTTTATTATTCAAGTTTTACCCGCAAAAAAAAAAAATGGTCAACTTCGGCCTGTCAGCTTTACAAACTGCTGTAATTTTTTATTACCTTGTCATCTAGCGTTTTAAATTAAACTTTCGAACGTCGTCGGTAGATAATACCGGGAAAATTTGCATAGACCCATTTGCTTTGTTATGTAGATTTTTAATCGAAGTGTGTGAGCTAACATGGCGATATAAAGAGCTGGATTATATCGATTTAAACTTACAAACCAGGAAAACAGACACGATCTTTGAATGTAAACATATACTCCAGAAACCTAAAACCTCTCTAAATGATACAAATAAGTTTGAGTAGGAGTGTAACCAATGTACTTCGTATTACATTAATTACACTCTCTTTGCCGAGGATTCCTGAGTTGTTTGAACAAATGTCTGTAGACGCCTACGCCATTTAGACGATGCGAATTTAATTGTTCTCGGAACTATTTTGTAATGCTCTATTACTCCCGTCATACAAAAGCGCACGGAACTGCATCGAATTAGGGTTATACGCGTTAAGGTCTTATGCAGTATATTACGATTCCTGTGAGATTATGCCGAAATTAGCTCTGCTGCCATACATCTTAACATGTGGTATTAACCTATAATGAACTGTTTGTACTACTGATGACTTCCCCAAAATAAACATGAGATTTCTCACTGACCTATCATAAATGGAACATTATATTTTCATTTTCACCCTTTCTTCTACGTACGTCTCCTCGCACCCCTAATTTGTTAGTTTTTAAGGTGTTAAAAATGGATCGTAAAACGTACGTACACAACTTCTTTGGTTATTCAATTGTAGTTGTGCTAACCACAGGAATGGTTGCCAAAATGTGATTCCACTTATTCGAGTAAAATTGTTTTGTTCCAGTGACAGCTTGGTAGTTAAACATTTCGTACCTTTTGTTTTGCTGTATGCATCTCACAAGGTACTTATATGACTTCAACACCCGAACAATTAACACTCTAAACACTAATTAGTAAGTTGTAATAGTGCAATGTACACACCAAATCACGATCACAAACAAACGATTTTGTACAACAAAAGCCCTCAAAGCAATCAACGCGAACTGGTTTTCTCTACCTGTAAAATGTCTAACGTGTACCGTGTCCTTGTGATTCAATTACGAGTACAATTCAAAATCTCTACTTATTATGGATTTTCGTATGACTGTAGTATTACAGCAAATCTCTTTAATTGTGCTCCTTGCGAATAATGACACCTGTACATGGGCTACTCTACTCCACAAGGGTACACAAACCTCTGATTTCGGCAAAATTTGAATATCTGGAGATATTTGTACATACAAACATTCGAAAAAACACATACACAGTGAAGGGATAGTCAACATTTTTCGCAGAATTCCATGTACATATGTGGAAAATCCAATGAACTGAACTTATTCGCCCATTTATGCATTTCGTTGATTCAGAGATTTTTTTTGTGTATTTCTATTGATGAATCAAACCCATATTTCAACCCCAGGAACCTGTGAAGAGAAATGAAATTGGATCTTCTTTATTTTTATTAATATATTCAATAAATTCAATTCACATTCGTATTTACTCGAGTTCAACTGAACTGATCTGGTTTTGAATTTCCGATTTTAAGACATAGGTTTTTCGTTACTAGCACGGCAATAAATAGTTACTATTTCAAATTTCTTATAATTAATAAAAAACCAAATTCTATTTTGAAAATGGCTATTCAATCAAATTTTCGTAGAAAGGTTCGTTTATTTTATAAGAACCTCTACTATTAGATCCGCTAATTTCAAAAATTATTGATTCAACTTATTCAAATTAAAGAGTTCATTTCACAACACTTAATATTTATGATTTATAGATATAAATTTGTCTTAACTCATCCTTTATGTAAGAAGGATCAAGGACTAAGGTAGTCGGGAAGATTAATACTACCAGTTCTCTTTCAAATTGGTCTTGCTGTAATTTCAGGACCATTTGTTATACATAAATAACGTTTATTGGCAGATGTTATGGGTTAAATTCTTCTCGTAAGGGATTTAGCAAATGATTATTTCAGATATTAAATTTGATCCTTGTTGATGATTATTAATTGACTCGTAAGAAGAATCAAATGTGATCCGAAATATATTATATCCCGAGTAAATTAATTTTTTTGGTCATACGTAACCAAATCCGTAGCAGAATCGAAAACATGTTCCACAAATAAATAAACTATTACTTAAAATATCGATTTAATTATTAAGTACGTGGGATAAACACATAAATAAACGAATTAAGAAAAAATTTAAAAGTGAGACAGAGGTGTAGAGAATGGGAAATTCAAACATAAGTTCCGACTAAGAAAACAGCTTTTTGATGCAATGGTGAGAGGGAGTGTTGTTGTATGGAACGGAGATGTAGGGATGGAAGGAATTGGATGAACTAGAAGGAATACAAAGAACATATTACAAATAGATACTGGGACTAAACGGAAGGACAACACTAAATTACATAGTAAACGGAAACAAATATGAAGAAAGTAAGGATAGAGTCGGGACCTAGTGAAAATTAAGAGGAGAGAATTAAAAGCGTTCTCAATACGAAAAAGATTAAGGTGAGACTTCACCCGACTCCAAAATCTCAAGTCGGGATAATTTGTCGCTTTTGATGATGCGGATAACCTACATCTGGCAAGAAAAAACTCTGACAAAACGTTTCTCGTTTGTTTGTACCCATTAAAAGGATGATCTGGTTTAGATTTGCCTTGTTGCTCCGCCCCCACCCCCGCCAATGGCGTGTCACTAACGCCCCAATTATTAGGTCACACACATAAAAACATTAGAAACCACATAACATAAGTTATTAGTGCAGTTTTCGTGAACACCAAAATGAGGAGATGGTGGTACACGCCATGCAATAGTCTCATGGAGGCCCAAATTGTGCAAAATTTTATCCATTTAATTTTTACACTTCTTCGAAAATTGCATCGTTTCTAAAGACCTACAAATTTCCTTTTGTTTTTTAAAACATTTTTCCAATTTTGATCCACATTTGAAACGTTTTGACGAAATTTTGAAAATTTAACTTAAACACTCCCCGAAGTGTCTAGTTAAAATACTCCTTCCATCCAAACTTCCCGCAATCTGTTCAAAACCCTTATTTTTCAATTCTTGTCACAATTTTTCGCTAAGTTTTTTAATTACAAAAAAGATGTGTCTTAATGAGATCTACAAAAAAAAGGCTTCTACACTTTTTGCGTCGGGTTTAAAATAAAGGCGCTAGAGGGCATTTATTAATATTATACTATGAAATATTATACCTACTATGACCAATAGTATATTAAGTATGGAGAACGGTAAGGAATTTTTACCGTTCGAAGACAATTGTTTGGAGGAGGAGCGGAGCGACGACTCCAATTATTGTCTGAGAACGGTAACCCTTAACGTTCGACGTGCTTATAACATTTTTTGCGCGATCGAAATTAAAATTATACAACCAATATAAATATGCACTAAGAAATTAACGAGCAGAATAAATTGCAATGATCGAAGTGGTATGGTGTACATCACTAGGTAACCAGTTTATTTGTCAAAACTGAAATTAATAATTTCTTGTGCATGTGTCTGATGTAGTTTGCTAGCTTTGCACTTCCGTTATAACTTTATGAGCGAGGTATTCGCCGGTGGCCGAATGGTATGTCGAAGATTTTACAGAACAAAATTGTAATTGGAATGGATTAAGAAAAACGAAAGCACAACTTTAAACACATTGATCTCTATTGCTTCAGGTTTAAATGACGTGTTCTTTGTATACGAAACATCAGCACAAATTGTACATTTAATGTAACAATAATTAAAGATTAAATGTAATATTGAACTGATTGTTTTTAAAAAGGCGTCGGTAAGTATTTTTGCTGTTCTGTTTTTAGATCGGTAAGTAATTTTGACGTCGTCGTAATCATAGCAACTGGTAAATTCAACTTACTGTCATGGAAACACACATGGTAAATAGTCAGAAATGACCGATCGCGCAAAAAATATTAAAAGTATTCAAGTCAGGAGTTCACCTGACAACTAGTTTTAAATTTCCAGTTCACCAAGCTTAACTTTAATATTTGAAACACATGGAAAACGACTAATTGTACACTTTTTGATTTTCCACATTTCTGTTGTTATTCCATTAACCTACTGTACGATAGTCGTTGCAAACTGTGTTTGCTTACTCCATTGCTTTGCAATTGCCAGAATAAGATTACTGAGCTGAGTGGAAAACTTTATTAATCTCAATCTTACCCACTTTCATTGTATAGTTTTCCCTGCGGTTAGGCAAAAATGTTCGTTAGGTATTAATTGTGTTTACTTTTAAACTTAGAAGCCACTCAAGTTTCGTCCTTAACTGCCGCACTTTATTAAACTCGCCGCCTTTTTGGACAAACAAGTTGTATATCGAAAAAGTTGTCGTATAAAGAACGAGAATCGAAGGAACTTTTCATATAAATAATTTTAAACGACGAAGCTAAACGAATCTAAAATTAATTTCGAATTTCGAATTTTATAAATTCTAAAAGGATGTTAATCCATCACTTTGCTCTTTGTGAATGACTAACTTTCTATTTCTGGGCATTAAGTGAAATCTTAGCTTTTTTTTCTCCGAGCGCGGAGAAACCCAATGCTCCAATTGGGAAGTCCTTTTGTTTTAATTTCGAGTTAATTACGGTTGAAAAATCTTTGCGAACTGAGGAGCCCCTGACTACTCCCACGAAATATTCATTGTCACCGAAACGCTTTAATAAAAAATCACTCTACAATAGCTCAAACCGCAATTCTGTATGGGTTGCATAATCCAATTTGAATAAGAAGCTAATGGTATCGATCTTACGGTTTTCTATTAAGACTATTAAGACACCACAATGTTTCGTCTTAAAATACGGCATATTTCCTATTTTAACAAAATAATATGGCATTAATCATTTTAACACTTTCATTTTGCTGGCATATGAATTTAGGAAGTGATCAATTATGTCGGCAGTTGTATTTTTACAACGCAACATTATTGCACTTTTATAATGTAGAATGAGGAAATACCTTTTTAAACCACGGTTATTCTTAAAGTGATTTATTATGTGCGTGCTTTTCTAAGCAAGTTGGGAGATTTTATGGTAAACCTATTTAAAATTTCCATCTCGCTGCTAACTTGTGTTAATCATAGAAGAAAAACTAAAGAAAATATGGCAAAACAATTGAGAAAACTGGAAGAAATAATAGCAGTTTCAAAATGGACCAGATTTTTTTTGTGTACTTAACTTACAAATCAATAAAAATTCTGTGTCGTATAAAAAACATTCCATTTGTGTACTTTATGGATTTGGCTCTTATATCAATTTAATTTTGAAATGTAATTCTGGGATTTCTCCACCATTTCGGTTTACATTGTGGTGAGGTCTTCATTAATTATCTATTACTTACGGAAAGTAACTGAGACGCATCTGCATCACAGAGTAAAAAGAAGATAACGGAATGGTGCACGTCTACCAACTTTCCCAGCTTGAAACTTTGTGTACCTATAAGAATTTCCAGTAATAAGTTTAAATCAATTTTGTGCGAGTGATGCAACTAATTGTATCTTAAGATGAATTTTTCATTATTAATTTACTACCATCAGGACTTTGCACGATAATTTATGTTGAAGCGTACTTTGTATCTATAAAACAGGCTCATAGGAAATTCTTATGGAAGTTGCTAACCTGAGTCTGAAATTTTCATGTAGGTTATAATGACAGGAAGTGGTGACGATATTTATTGTGTGATAGCACTTAGTCCTCGACTTGTTCATTGAGAAGTAAAAACATTTTGCGTCATTCTATTTCGCAAAATAAACGATTGAATCCTAGAAAACCTTAATCAAAGGCATTAGTATGCAGCTAACGATGTTATTTATTTAACTTCTCACTTTCACTGATAAAAATGCAAAACTCAATTCCCTTTGTTCCAACGACAATGAAACGGAAAATGAAACCGAAAATTCAGGTCCGTACTATTGAGAAGATGGCTGGAGGGACAGCAAACCAATTTAGATAATTTTTTATGAATATTTCGTTGAATCTATTTTGTGTGTCGACGCGATGCTTTGCAAGTGAAGGGTGGGTTTAGGATTTTTTGCTAGGTACTATTATACTACATCGTTTTTCCTTTCAAGAATATGTTTTCGTTAGTCCTACTTTATAGGGTTGAATGTTTCGGGGAAACCCAATGGTTCAGTCGAATATACCGGACTTCGTATTAAATTGCTATTCTGTTACTGACTACAACTAGAAGTGGTTGACGGAAAAAAGGACAAATATAAATAAATACATAAAATCAGCCTCCTATAACAACAATAACAAGATAATCCTCACTCAAATTCATGATATTGAGCTACAAAACCGGATTACAACTCACTTTGATTTGAATTTACCAAACTTTCTTAGAACAATTTTGATGGTCAAAAACACAGTTTAGACAAAACTCCGACATTATAAATAATAATAATCCATCTCCACCGCTTTAGTTGGAATTAACTTTTCTTATTCGCGACTTTTGACAGGCATGAAGGGAGACCCATCTAAAATTTGAATTTCTAATGAATGAGTTCCCAGAAAATTAACAGGTGGCGTAGCAATTCCTAACTTTGATTTTCATTTCCATCACATTGGCTCAATAAAAATGGTTTAAATTCAAATAGCCAGGTGTCTAGTTGTCCCCTTTTGTTTAATTAAAATAACCCATGAGAAAATTATTCACAACGAGAATTGCCAAACGTGCCTGCACGATTTGAAGCATTTACTGATATCGAAATTAATGCAATGAGTATTACCACACGAGTCATCATGCCACTTAAAATTTTAAAGAGAGAAAGAGATGAAATGTAAAACTTGAAAGAAAGGTTAACTTTGATCCTCTTTTGTTAATTTTCCAGAAAGTGATATTGAGCAGTGAAAATTTTAGTTGGAGCACCTGCTATACTCTATCTTTGCCATAATAAGTATTATAAGAGGTACCTAATTCACCCTTAACCATTATGGATAACTTTGTCTTCCTTTGCGTGATTTTCAACAAACATAAAGTTGGATATTAACAAACACACTTTAGACAATTATAGACAGAGAGATAACGATAGATTTTGTACAAATGTTGTAGTAATACATAAGAAACGTCCTTGTAAGAAATATGAGGAAGATATTAATAGCCCAAACTGACAAAATACAATCGATTCTCTGCTTCAAAAAGTAGGCTATAAAACACGGAGTACCTACCTCATATGAAAATAAGTATCTATAAGTGATCAAGAAGAACAGCAAAATTGTAAGAACTGCAACAGAAATTACGATTACATTGCCATACGATCCCAATTTTGCTATACTTCAGAGCATCCTCCAACTGATAACTTTTTATAGATATTGACACATTGAAACTATTATTTGAAAGCATAAACACGACATGAACAAATATAAAGATACAGGTATCTCTTTGTGGCATTAATTTTGCTACTCATGTTGGGTCGAAAACAGTAGGAGGGTAGAAAATTTAAAAAAAATTACATTCCATCTATTGTTTTTAAGAGATACATCATCAAGTTGAAGTTTCGAGTTATTTTATTTAATTTTTGAAACAAACAGACCCAAAAATAATTTTTTTGGTATAATTTAATTTATATATTTTTATATGTATATACCTAATTGATTTGTTAAAAATATCTTTTTAAGTCCAACAATGTAAAAGATTGCATATTTTCAAAAATGGATAAAAAACGAAACTTTAAATTAGTGTATCTCCTAAACTATACATGCTAGGGGACTAACTATACATCAAATGAAAGGTACATTATACTCTACATCTATTTTTTTAATAAAGCATGATTTATCTATGTATTTACTTTTCCCGCTCTAAGTCGCATTGGCAAATTTGGTTTTTTCTCTCTCTTTACCATTTCAAAAAGTCGGAAAAATACAATCGTCTACTATACCTTTTGTAACCATAAAAGTACAAAGTGACTGAACTATTTCGCAGTTTCAAAACTGCGAAATTTGGCATGAATTCTTCTACAATTTTTTGAATAGTTGTTACATTTTAAGTGGTTCAAGTAAATCTGCTAATCTGCAAAATAATGGGTTTGCCGCATTTGCTTTATAAAAAGTCCTTTACTTTCAAAAAAAAGTGTGAGTAAACTTCCACTAGGTATAGTCGGAAGTGGTTAAAATTGAATGAATTTTGGCCGAAAGGGCCCATAGATTTTTGTACAAATAAGTTTGTCGCACCTTACATAAATAACGTTATATAAACAGTAACAGAATTAAAGTATGTTTTTATCACTATTCAACTTGCAATTACAGTTTCAAATGTTTTTTTACAAAGAAAACGTAATTCTAAAATGAATGGTTCCATTTCTTTCGAATTGTGACGATGGAGACATTTAAAAAAGGAGCCAACCCTTCGAAATTCATTAAATGTCTTTACCTTTGCAACTTCTCTGTAATTGAACTAACAGTTAAAGTGAAAATGATACATACTGGGGTGGGGAGGAAATATTGAAGTACGAGGCCCCAAGCCGAGTACTTTATTTTCCGAGTCAAGTACTGTCATTTTACTCACGAGTTTTGTATAAAATTTACCCGAAATCGTATGTTAATATAACATTTCAATTTTTGTATAGAACTTTTGATTAATTTCAAACCGTCAGTGATGACAGGAGTCATTATAGAAATTTAGCAATAATCTCACAGGTGCGGCCAGTAGAGTGACGGTGTGGCCGATGCATTTAACAATTTAAATACCATGAATATAAAAATTTGGGCAAAACTATACCTATCTTTCGCATCGTGGCCAAGCCCCCTTTTGTAATGCAGTAAGTTCAAAGTTGCTGTTGCTGGTTTTTATTTGCTCGAAAGACGAGCAAACATAGCGTGTGGGGTTGCATTATTTAAATGTGTACGTAACAACAAAATGTATATTCACTGATTTGGAAATTTTTGAAAGATATGATAATGAGATGTACGGAATGGAAACATTGCAAGGAAATGAAAAACACAACTATCAAGAAGTATCATATGACAGAAGGAAGACGAATTTCCCTTTCATAAGCAAAGATTCTTCTCAGCTATTACAATTGAAAATTTTTATTGGAGTTCCCGCCCAAAGAAAAAGTATCAGGTACGTTTATAGCTAATAGTTCAATGTCTATTCCATCTGTCTCTCGTATAATCCCAGCACTTTGTTTTACTAAGAAAGTTACTGCTGCACAATAATCTGTAAATGCCCGATGCAGAGATGGAATCCCAACTTCTGTCTAGACCAGCAGTAAAATAATTGAAGCGTAAAAGCAGCATATGTTACAGTCACACATAATACTAATATCAATCAATTTTACACAATTAAGGTTAAAATAGCCTAAGATAAAAAAAGGCGCAGAAAATTGTTCAATTTCCACACATTTTTAAAGAGTTTTCAACAAAGAAAATGAATGGCTAACAGCAATCCGTTCAAAGTGCTAGATTTTAATGGCCAATGTAATTAATTAACAAACCTGCAATCAACTCTTGTTAGTTTTGAATTGAATGGCGTTTGTTTGCTTGCAAACAATGTTTATATGATTCACTTATAGCATATCCTTCGGGAACCGCTCCTAAAATTGATGTATGTGACTTACAAAGTTATTAGTTCCTTTCTACAAATATTAGTAAAAATAGAAGACATTTTATTAGTCGAATCGGGGAGGTCCCCATTAAATATTATTTCTTGCACGGAAATCTCTTGAGCTTGAAATGTTAATTCGCCGTTCGAATTCCTAACATACGGGCATAATTTTGTTTTTTAACACATTTGTGCCTACGAAATGTTAAATCACCTTAAGTAAATATTTTTCTAATTCTGCTACAACATGATTGCCGGAAGAATACTTCATTATTTATCATTTCGTTACCTCGTAAATTCCGACTTTAAATTTACCTATTTCATTAGGTTAACGCTTGTTTACATAGGAAGCTTTTTGTTGCGGTAAGAGAGCTGCCCTTTTGCCATCATTTAGGTATCGATTCTTTACAAAATTTAAAGTGCGGATTGGAAACGTCCAACGTTCCCGTTTAGAAAAGCTCCGCTCGAAAGCTTCAATTTAAATAAAGTCATTTAAATTTTTTACACTCGCTACTTTTTTTAATTGAAACTTAACTGCCGATTAGTGACTTTTTGTGACATTTAAATTTGAATATAGTAGGAATTTATGACACTGGGAGGCGTTATAAATTTCGTGTTTTCAACCAAATTAAAATAAGAGAAGTGATTACAGCTACTAGTGTAAAATGACATTTATTTTGAAAACCCGGATGTAAAGTGGAAAGGAAGATCGTAAAACTTTTAAAACTTTAATTCCGTTACACGCGAGTTGTTAAAGTGGAGTGGAGAAAATTTTAGATTTGTGATGTTAAACTGCAATAAAGGAAATTTTATTATTGTGTCATGTACCTTCCACAAAGTTTAGAATACAAACTTGTTTAAATCAGGTGATTAACAACCGGTCAAGATGCTCTTAATTTTCTTCAATATATGCCAAGCACATGTATCTAAAGAATCTACTTTCAACACCTAGAGCTTTTATAAAGTAATTCAGCTTGGAGCGCGTATTTTCGCAGCAATAATTACATAAAGTCCGTTTATTGGGCATTTTGTGTATATTACCGTCATAATATGGGAATCTATGTGACAGCTGTTGTAACAATAACAAACAAGAAAAGAAAACCTGGGAAAACGCAACTCACAGTTTAGTGATAGAATGAGGTAAAGATGCTGGAACACTCGTAAACCCGGCGGTTCTGCAAATAAATTCCTGCAAGTTGATGTTGCATCGGCAATGCTCTTCAAAAATGGGACAAACCGATACTTCTTGAGATTGACTTATATAAAGGGTCGAAACGTAGGATAACAGCGTGGAGAGCATCACCACAGCTGCTAGCTGATGCAAACGCATGCTGTCAAGCACGCGAAGAATTCGCGCTTGCTCTCACTTGCCCGCGGTTGCCAGTCTACTGATTCTGCAACCGCTTTCATTCTTGCTTCCTCCACTACATTTTCGCCTCCAGGTACGGATTGCCAAAGAGTTCACTTCCAGTTGTTTGGTCCACTTACTTTTCATTCCTCCTTCGGTTACTACGTCGCAATTCTCAAAAAAAAAGCGTTCATTAGCCGAGGAAGCGCACCAAACTCGACTACCAGAGCTTAAATTAGACTACCACCTGCGACAGTTATACCACACGCATTAATTCGGCATGTCAACGAAAGTATTCAAAACTAACACACACATGTTACGCACGAATCACGGACAGCGGCGCCTACTTACTGCCACATCAAGCCCCAGATCCTAAAACTCAAAATAAAGAAAGTGCGGTCCTGAATGACGCGTCGACGTCACAGCGTGTCGCTTTTTCGGAGTCGCGGGCATCCTTATCCACTACATTTCACATTAGTGCCTTACCCCCGATAACCAAAACGACAGGGAAACCGTACAGATTTGTTCCGCGTTAACTCAAAGGTAAAGCTCCGTTACAGTACGGTTGCTGAAATTTCAATTGCTGAATGAATGATGTAACAACGAATCAATATCCTACCTACGTAAATGTTTCATTCAAAAGTCTAAATTTAGCGCCGTCCGGAGTTCAATGAAATTTGTACTGAGACGGGGGATGTTTTATTAAAATGTTTAACTTTAAATAAGAGGATTAAAAGACATTGTGATCGTAAAATTTATACAATTAATAGGATTTGCTTGGCGAATTTTTAAGTGGGACTTTCTTTCAGATTCTTATGTGTATGACTCTTCTCTTGTTAAAGACAATTAGGAAATTAATCTAAACTTAGAAAATCAAAGCACATTCTCCTCCTTTCGGTTTGGATTTCTATCCTGAAGATGTTTTCACAATATACGTTTACTGCTACACGTTACTATTTTCTTTAAAGAGTGCAGTAGTTGGGCCGGAAAACTCGGTAAGTTCGCCCTCAAAGACTGGCATTAGCCTCAAGAACCCCCAAACTTGGAGAATTGGAATATTTAGTTGCGGAAAAATGTGACCTCAGAAACCTCGCCCCGAAAAGAATTCAATACAAGCTAATTTGCCTAGCTATATTTGCTTACAAGAACTGGCCCTTTAACATCCCACTCTTAAAAAAATTAACCTCGGGAAAATTCTCCCCGGATTATCCGTATACCGTATTATACTGAATGGTGTACCGCAAAAGGTCATTGAATTGCCTCAACATACCAATACGTGGAAGAATCCACCCCTAAAAGACTCAAGATGAATGAAGGAAACTTTAGTAAAGAATTCTTCTGCCTATGATGCATTTCGTGATCGTCCCATGAACCTGCATTTAGCTTCAACCCTAAAAGCACTACAAATTTTATAACAAGGGTCTGCATCAGAAGAGCATATTCATACTCAACTGCAATAGCTATTTATGGGGTGTGCGGTAAATTCGCCCCGGAAGACTCGCCCCGGTAAATTCGCCCCCGAAAATTCGCCCCCGGAATATTCGCCCCCAAGTAAATTCGCCCCCGGAATATTCGCCCCCAAGTACATTCGCCCCCGGAATATTCGCCCCAAGTAAATTCGCCCCCAACAAATTCGCCCCCGGAATATTCGCCCCGACAAATTCGCCCCCGTAGCATTCGCCCCATAACATTTATTAACACTCGGAAGTAATAGGTTGGTTTAAATTAATTAAATAAATATTTGCAAAAATTACGATATTTGGAACTCAATACGGCGAGACTGACAACTCGAAATTGTTCATATTCAATCGTCTCTCACCTGTTAAAGGCTGATTCAACGGTTCAACGTCAACCGTATGTTTACAATACATTTTACAACAAATTGCGTTTACAAAGGAGTCTAATTACTCAGCCATTTATGGATGTATTGAAAGGTTTTTGGCATCAATGTACAAACAAAGAATGATTCTTTCTTTAGACTTACATTTGAAAATTGGTCCAGATTTGATGTAAATTTGTGTTGAAAAACACCAACATTGATGAAGTTTGCTGAAGTATCAAATCATAATTAAAATAATCTAAAAAAATCTAATTCGAAACATCCCATTTCTTTAAAATATAAAAAAAAGTTTGCTTATATATTTATTAGTTAAGTAGCAATTAGTCTGCTACGGTACTCTTGTACTCGTTCCAAATTCAGCCCGTCGGATCAGCCTTAAATTTGAGAATTTTTGTAAAAAATGTGCAAATGCCATAAAAGTTTTAAAATGTCCAAAGTATCCACTTGAGATCAAAAAATGTTGAACGTTGACCATTTACCAAAAATTTAGACCTTAAAAAGACAATGAATTTAGTATATACTTTGTGTCCTCCTACTATTATGTATAAAAATCACAATACAGACACGTATTTATTACTGATGCCATAAGGAGTTCCTTTTTTGCTGTTGTCAGTTTGATTTTCAGATTTTTGTATTTACGAAAGGTGAAATATTGTGTTTGATTTACAATAAAATAAACTCTTCGTCTATTAGGATTGTAATATTTAAAATCTTAGAAAATTGTGCACAAAATTCTTTTTTTTAAGTAAATCTAACTACCTAATTAAAAAATAATACAAAACTTACCAGCACCACGTGAAACCGATCTTCTTCAATACTCAAAACTATTTTTTCACACGGGTTTACACCAAACTCAAAAACCGTGTTCAAGCCAAGTATTGATCCGAAAGTTAAAAAAAGGCCGTAGAATCGTTAACCAAAAATCAAAGTTCGTATTCGCGCCAAAATATAACAAGTAGCAACATAAAAAGTTTCAAAACAATTACACCACCAATGACCAAACGAGCCATCAAACGTTCTGTTAGGAAGAAATGAAGCTAACAACTCAGTCAATCAAAAATGTCATTTAAATTAGATTATATATTACCTTCTTTTGTAATACAAGAGTTAAGGTGGATTTTCCATATGTCATGTCTGAAAATATAGAAGTCATTAAATCATTGTGAATATAGGATTTATTTCCTTTGGATGTCAAATCCTTTGCAAATCACCCTTACTTTATTCAACCTTATGTTAATTACCTATTCATATTTTAGTTAACAGGTATTTGAGTGCTATTATTCTACCCCCTTTATGTAGGTATACACAGGTATTACAAAAAAAATTAAAATTAAGCAAAATTCATTTTATGAACTGCTAGCCCTGTTACCTCCGAGGATTAATAAATCTTATGGGGCGAATCCTACGGGAGCGGAATCGCCGGGGGCGAATCTTCCAGGAGCGAATTTGTCGGGGGCGAAATTGCCGGGGGCGAATTTTCTGGGGCGAATCTTACGGAGGCAAATAGTCCGGGGGCGAGTTTTCTTGGGGGCGAATTTTCCGGGCCGAATCTTACGGAGGCGAATAGTCCGGGGGCGAATTTAATTGGGGGCGAGTTTTCCGGGGCGAATTTTCTGGGGCGAATCTTACGGAGGCGAATAGTCCGGGGGCGAATTTACTTGGGGGCGAGTTTTCTTGGGGGCGAATATTCCGGGGGCGAATTTTCAGGGGCGAATTAACCGGGGCGAATTTTCGGGGCGAATCATCCTACAATCATTTATGGCACATTATAAGTGAATAAAGACAAATTTTATCCACGAGAAAACATTTTAGTTTAGCGTATGAGTCGAAGCCGAATGAGTAATGTGTTTGAGTGGATAATTAAATGATCAATTGACTAACGACTTGGATCAATTTTCCTTAAGGTAACTCAATTGATCATTTAATTATATTTCGAATTACCGTTCTCGAATTACACTAACTACTTGTAGGTGTTCGAAGAGAATGGTCTGGAATTATCCGTATTTGTACCTAACGAGAAACACGTAAATAGTATAGGTAGTATTAATATAACTTACTCTAAGAAAGAAACAAATCAAAATACATTCTTAATACATAGATATACCTAAAACTGGTTACAAGTGGAATCCACTGAACCTAAGATCCCTTTAGCAAAATCTGTAGGATCTTGTGACAGGGGTCGATTGTAAAATCTCGCAAACATATTAGATTTTTGCGTCCAGCCTGGTCTAGATCTGGTAACCCCAATGGAAACTCCTGCCCTATAAGTTGCCGAAGTGGCTGCATGTCGAGTACTATAAGCCGAAAAATTGGTGGAATTAAGGCCACTAGCTGCCAGTTAGTCTCTGTGTTGACACTTGACGAAAAAGCTTATTGGCAGGTATGATTAAGACGTCAGTTTCCGCAGGACGAAAATCCTCGGTTACTAGTATACCGGGTGGTGCTTAGCGCGATGTAGCATAGGGATTTCAATGGTAATTTCTTTATAGTCTATTATTAGCTCCCCTAATTATTTGAGAACAAAAGTCTAAATAAGTTTTTTTAGAGAAAAAAATACTGTATCTGTTCACACTATTACTTATAATTTTCCGTTTTTCAAAACCGTAGAAAACGACAAAATAAAAAATTATATTTTTATAGATCAGTGATGCTTCGGAATCTTTTAACAAACTACAAGCGCATCGCACCTACTTGTTTGACGTCGAACGATTTTCAAATTTAATTCTATTTCTATTTCCAGCATAAAACAACGTTAACGTTTCCACTTTCTCTTCCATTAAATACATGATAAGCAATTTTATCCTATAAACTGGATAGATGTAAAAATAGTTTGGTACCTTGGTCTAGATTTTTTTGGTTATAAATACCTTTTAAACAACGTTTTATAATACGTTTTTATTTAATTTTTCACTGAAAAAAGTAGGACTATAACCGCATGTTGTGAATTAATCGTTGAATAAGATGCGCCATCTTGAAATTGACTAAAAAGGCTAAAATCAAATTTAATGAATATTGCAAAGGGTTATGATTTCTTGTGCCGCAGAAATCCCACCATTTTCTTAAGTATGCAGTATACTGTTTTAAAGTAGATGTACTGATTGAACAGTAAATAGCCTGAAGTCCTACTGCTGGGACACCCCTTCTGTGAAAAGCCTCCCTGATAGAAGTCCAATCTCCAGGAAAAGGCTTCGCCAAATTGGATGACAATCTCTGAAAGGAGAAGAAACTAAACTTAGATTCGGTGTACACACTAAAGAAGTTTACGAAAGATGCTGCGTATTCCAGCAAGGAACCACTATACATGACTATTCCTTGGGCTTTTTCCGAATTAATCTTTTGTAAGCATTTTAATTCAAGATTAAATGGGTGAAAGGCACAGAAAAATTCACCCTCCCAAGAAACGGCGAAAGCATCTACATCTCTGGGCTGACAGACATAAACACTGCTCCTAATTGTAATAAATGAGCAATGCCGCCCTCTAATTTATATATCTCTTTCAGCGTAAAACATGGTTTTGGTAAAAAAATTTGTACTGGTTTTTTACTAAATGGAAGCTTATAACCAGAAACCCGAGAGAGAACAATACAATCATTAGATAGTGATTAGAGACCATTTATCCAAATAATTAGAAAGGCTGTTACAGGTCCATTTTTACTTTATTTTTGCATTATTTATATTGATTTTTAGGTTAGGACTTTGTTTATTTTATTTTGAATTTCATATCATAGGCGTACTCATTTCATTAAAACTCTTCTTTTGATTTCTTCGCTTCTTTCGATTCTTGCCCTCTTCTTACGATTGTATCTTCCTTTTCACTCTCTAAACGCTTCTTCTTTCATTACTGTTTTCACTATTCTAATATTCTAAGCTTATGTGTCAATGTTAAGCCACTGATTCGTTTTCAGGGGAATCTGTTGGTATTTTTCGTCTAAACTACGCTATTCTTTCCCGCTCTTTTCAAAAATCTATTCTTCTTTTCCCGCTAACTTTGTAAGTTCCTTAATTATTGGTATTACTGTTCGTTTTTTTTTAATCTTCTACGTTTTCGTTTTCCGGTTTCGATTATTGTCAATCCGAAATTTTTATAGCCGCATTTATCCAAAAATTTTGGGATTATTACCCTCTTGACATTCACCCTACTCAACAAAAGGATTTAGTATCCGTCCTTTTAAACCCTATTTTGGGGATCAAGAGTAGAGGAGAGGCGCACTTGTGTTTCCGAGTTTTCATATACAACCTATATATTATATTACCTCTTGCTCGCCGGATTTCAACCCCTTTTTTGTAAGTATTCGTGTTGTTGTATCGTTTTCTATTTTTTCATTGCCTTTTAGGATCCGAGCGTTCATTTGCTACCACCAAGTTAATTAAGCACACAAAATATTATATTGTCTCTACGTTTAAGGCCCACGCCATCTCATAAGTAGCCTGTTCGTACTAGAGTTACGTTGTGATTTTGGGTCTTTGTTTTAGGGCCTTTTATTTTCACGTTCTAAAATTGTAACAAACATACAATAAATATTTTAAAAGTTATAATGACTGACAGAAATAAAACGAATGGCTAAGTTTTTAAATGTTGAAATATTAATTTAGGTGGTAATGTGTATCACCATCATCGCCCTCACTCAGACGCGAAACCAGACAATTACTGTAAAGAATAAAGTCTGTGCCAGAAAGGAATATTACAAGGGTAGAAGATTGAAGATTCAGTAGTAATTTGTGAATGGTTCGAGGCAGAAATAAGTAGCAATATTTACGGTTTGTTTGGGATGATCAAGGAATTTAATTGAAATATTCAAAATTCTCATAAAATCAATTAATTCCTCAATAAATTCACAAAAATATGTCTTGTTAGTTTTATTACCGCAGGTCTTCGTATAATCTATTCGATCAGACATTTTTACCGAAATATTATTACCTGACTCTCGTAATACGGTACAAGCTGGGCGGTCGTTCTAACTTGAGAATTTTTATAAGCCTAGTTCTTACCTTTTACATAAAACTACCCACTAATTATACTTAACGTTTTCATTTGCATAGTGACGATGTATTAAAAATAATACATACCTATAGGCATACACGCTTAACATTTTAAAATAATCGTTAGGGAGATAGGAAGAGCGCTTTTCCATAAAACTCATAATTCCTAAGATAAAGCCGAAAAAGGCAATATAGAGAATAAACGAGTTCCTTGATAACCCTTCGCACTAAAAGCAATAGTTTTTATGCGTAAATATAGTTAAAGTGTATTGTACTGGAAT
Organism: Photinus pyralis; assembly: GCF_008802855.1. Taxonomy (NCBI): domain Eukaryota; kingdom Metazoa; phylum Arthropoda; class Insecta; order Coleoptera; family Lampyridae; genus Photinus; species Photinus pyralis. The sequence continues at coordinate 20,071,765 of NW_022170511.1, read as the reverse complement.
TTTGCCACCACAATCAAAAACAAAAGAATTTGTTAATTTGTAAACAGCATTTCTATCAAATTTCGATTTTTATGTTTTGTGGTACCTATGGAATGTCACTGTCTCTGCGGTCACAATTTAATGCCTAAGTACTAACATTCCCAATTGAGTTCAATTAGGTACATTGTGAATTGTGCGCTAGTTCAGTACTTATTTTCATTTTTTGTGCCATTCCACGTTCATTGTGCTCTCCTCTGAAACACAAGAACCAATACATGTTAAGTTTTGACGGAAATATGAAATTTCAACCTTATGTACATTCAAATCAATCATCTCACCCCATGGTGTCAGTTCCAATCAACCTTTTACTTATATGAAACTACGTCCTGATGATGGACATATCTATAGTCCGAAATCGATCACCTAAAAAATAGATTAAATAAACACTCCACGTCCACGAGGGACGGTAAATTTTAATGAGTGCGATTGAAGTCGCTGTGAAGCTCGCATGCTAATCGCTGGTATTTAACGCGCACCACTACAACCTTGTTAAAAGGTGCCTAACTATTGTCACTTACTCACACCTACAAAATGGCGTCTTATTAATGGCATTCATTGATTTGTTTGCTTCGTTCCTGCCCCACGAGTTACATGAGAGTCTAGAATTTAAATGACACAAAAAACCGACGTCAAACTTTAATTGAAAACTTCGAACTTCCTTACAAATCTAAATTTACTCAAATTTTTGAAATTACCAAGCCCGTACTTCAACCACCATGTGTACTCTCTGTTATCAAACTTATAAAAATGGACTCACATTACCTAACAAACCTCCCAAACTTCAACTTCATAAAAATTTGAAAAATAAATCGAAATTAAGAGCTACCGTTACACTTTGAAGAATATTTTTTCTTCGCCAACTAGATAAGGCAGATTTTGCAAATATTAGTAACATTTTTCGCCCACAATTTTTCGACGGTAATTTTTCGGCAGCAGTCTAGAAAGATATTTTTGAAATACGTTTCAGAACCTGTAAACATTTTCGAGTTTAATTTAATGGGTTGAGAGCAGAGCTGGGCAGTATTCGATTTTGTAAATACTTTTTACTATTCAAATCCTTTTTAAAGTATTCAAATACTTTGTAATTAAACACTTTTATGAAAGCAGTAGGTATTTGTATTTGTAACTCAAATACTTTCACAAGTATTTAGTATTCGAATAATATTTGAATACTTAACCTTCCTTTTTTACCATGTTTTTTTTACCAAAAATCGACTGCACCAAAATTTCTCGGGAAAACACTTTTTCTTATTAATTTTGGTGCGTAGAATCCAAAACGATTTTTTCCGGGTCGATCTGAGACAATTTCTTTTTCGGGGCTCAAAAAAAGGCAGTGTATACCCTTCCTTTTTTACCAAAAATCGACTACACCAAAATTTCTCGGGAAAACACTTTTTCTTATTAATTTGGGTGCGTAGAATCCAAAACAATTCGTACTTTTTCGATCAGACTTCTCAATCAAAAGTTATAGACTAGAAACCATTTCGAAAAAAAATTCAAAGGGCTGTAACTTTTGAACTAGTAGCCCAATCTTGGAACTGTTTGAAATTATGGATTCTACAGGCCAAATAAGTTACGACACTCAATGCTGGAACCAATCTCGACAATCAACTGTACTGTAGGTTCGGACACCTCGGGACGTGTTACCTATCTCGGGGGCGAGATTCTATTAATTCTGTTAATAAAAACTCTTCAGTGTAGAATCTATGTGTGATATATGAGCAGCAATTCACTGATTTCCACATATTTTGTTGTAATATTGAATTTTCCCTACAAGGCCATGTAATTCTCCATCTTTCTCTTAACAGAAGAATTTTATTGCACAAAAGATGAGAAATGACGAATAAGATTTTCTATACGCAGATACTTTTCTCTGTTTTGTTTCTGCCACAAACCCTATAATCAAAAGATCGTAACCTTACATCATACATCAATTTTTAAGTCTAAAATATGCATAAGTAAATTTTTTCCACTATTCAAGGTAGATATCCACAAAAACCAATGCGTCAAATGGAAATGGAAAAATATTGACACCAACGTTGGTTCACGTACAACATTTTACTGCAAATAGGCAACTTGTTCTACGAGCTGGAGCCATGATTCTTCGAAGTAAATTCAAATATACATAACACCATCGTTTTGGCACAACCAAATTATTTACACTGTACATGGTAATTTAGTACGGTGATTTTTATTGGTCTGCGAGTTTCCAACACTAAAAACTTTAAATTCCTTAGATATCTCATGAATTGAATGTTTAAAATCTGCGTTGTAATTATGATTAACAATTCATATTCAATAATTCAATAGTTTCAGGTAGAATTTCAGTAATTACCTTGTATCGTGTATGTTGTGATAAGAATTATGGGCTGACTTAACACAATTGTGGGTTATGGGTGTGCACAGTCATAAAAGTGAAAATTGAATTTTGTGTTCGAATATCACAAATTGCCCGTGCCTATTTTTGCCAAGTATACGATTATTGTTTCCTCATACTTAAATTAAATTCTTGAAAATTAATATCAGCGGCCCTGTACATTTGTTCTTGCTCTATGGTTCATGCAGAGCCACTTCCTTGTTGACGTATTTTACTTAGAGGTTATGTTTTCAACCTAACCTCTACCGTGTGGTAGCTTAGATGAATTTAAATATAGAAATGACCAAATTGACTTCTAAATCTACTTAAAAATACAATTATACAAATATGAGGACTGTTTTAATGGTAGCCGAAAAACCATCCTTAGCAGCTTCGCTCGCGACCATTTTAAGCAATGGAAAAAACAGTTCAAGAAAAGGTACGTTAATGTCATTTGCCCCCGCAACTTATTCCGAATTTTCAGGCTTTAACGGAGCCTGCTCCATTCACGAGTGGAACGGGACGTTTCAGAATGTCCCCGCCGCTTTTAAAATGACCTCAGTTTGCGGGCACGTGATGGGTGTCGATTTCTTGGGAAAGTACAATAATTGGGCGAAAGTTGATCCCGCCGAACTATTCACGTGTCCGATCGAAAAGAAGGAGGCAATGCCCAAACTGAAAATGCCTCAATTCCTGTGGCAGGAGGCGAAGGGATGCGATAAGCTGGTCTTGTGGCTCGATTGCGATAAGGAGGGTGAAAACATTTGCTTCGAAGTCATGCAGGCGGTTTCAGGGGCTTTAAGTGGCAATGTGTATAGCAATAGTACGACGTTTAGGGCCCGTTTTTCCGCAATCACTGACAAGGATATTAAAGCAGCCTTTCATTCCTTAGGTAAATACGTTGATTATATTGCAGTGTTGATAATCCATTTGCAGTGTACCCAAATGAAAATGAGGCCAGAAGTGTTGATGCACGCCAAGAATTAGACCTGAGAATAGGCTGTGCTTTCACACGTTTTCAAACGAAATTCTTTCAAGATCGGTATGGGGATTTAGATGCACTCTTAATATCATATGGCCCTTGCCAAACTCCCACTTTGGGTTTTTGTGTGCAGAGACACGATGAAATACAAACGTTTAAACCTGAAACGTATTGGGTCTTGCAGGTTACTATCAATACGAAGGATGGTCAAGAGATTGTGCTCGATTGGGAAAGGGTTCGGTGCTTTGATAAGGATATTGCCTCCATGTTTTTACATATGATTCGTGACCAAAAGGAAGCCAAGTAAGTACATTTTGATCCATTTTGTTTGTTAGAGCAAACACAAAGTAAAATAATTGCTATAATAGTCTCACTAATTTATTATTATTAAGTAATAAGTAATTAATAGCACGTTCTGTGCTATAATATTGAAAATCAACTGTGTTATACGTATCCGCTATTTACACAGATGCTAATTTTTAGTGAAACATATAGTTTTGCATAGGTAAGTATTTGGAAAATGAACATATTTTGTACCAAAATGTTCCAAATTGAATAATAAAGACCAAAAAACATGTAGGTTGGAAAATGCAAAAAAAAAAGGTTTCATTTAATGTATAGTTTGTCCCAGAAGGAAGAGGAGTAATAAACCGCATTGGGTACAAAATTATGAAGGAGTACTGCACAAAACCGTTGTACATCAGACACGAACTGGACATTTTGGCAGTCTAAATCTGACAGAGGCCGCTGTCAGTTTAATTTATTGCTCTTTCATCTATGCTTCTAGCACTTTACTCTCCACTTCACCCTTTGTTTATTAAAACCATTAAAAGCTGTGTTTTATTTAAGGTTTAAGGTGTTTAAAATATTACATTGCCTTGACAGGAAGTAAACGTCAAGGATAAGGACATAAGGTCGTAACCAAGTGTAGGGGAACATCTCTTTCCAAAATTTGGAAAAATAGTTAAAAATAATTATCAAAAAGTACAGGGTGTCCAATTTTTGGCACATATCTTATATGGTATCTCCGGAATTGTTAGTTTTTGAGTCAAACATTAAATGATCAAATTAAATTTTGAAAATATTCGCTCGCTTAAGACCTCTGAAGTATCTACGGGGGAAAATTAAAAAATATTGGCAATGTAGGAATGGCCATATATTTTATTAGTTAAAAGAGATAAAAAAAATTTTACTACAAAAGTTTGCCGTGTCTAAACCAAGTAGGTATACCAGGTCAGGTAAAAAGTTATAACACCTAGGTAACCTCATTTTTTTAATGGAACATCCTCGTTTAAATTCTCTTTTCAAAATAATTCTAATAACATAAGGGATGAAATTAAAAAAAGATTAAAATGATTCAAAAATATTAAAAAGATTTTCAAAAATTTAAAAAAACGTTCAACGGATTAAAAAAAATACAAAAAATGGTTTTTGAATTTTTTTAATCTTTCTGAATTTATATTGATGTTAAATGTACGTTGTACTACAGTTTAAATTTAAAATGAAAGATTGTTACATCAACTTTAAAAAAACGATAAACAAAAGCAAAAATCTAAATTGCGTTACTTTGGGTGGCAATTTTACTACAGAAGGAAACTTCCAGAGTTACCAGCGTCACTTGCAAACAAATGACCAAAACACGCCCACTGGCACTAAATACAGTCGAATTAATGCGTGTTGCAAGTTCCGGCTTGGGCATGGGCCCACACCACGCAATGCAAATCGCGGAAAAACTTTACACGCAGGGATTCATCAGTTATCCTCGTACGGAAACGACCAGCTATCCCGAAAATTTCGACTTAATGTTAGTATACTCTTTTACACCAACGTCTGACTAAATTCGTATTTTAGAGGTGTTTTACAACAACAAGTAGGTAATTCAGACTGGGGGAGAGACGTTTCCGAAATTTTATCGCAAGGTATCAACAGACCAAGAAAAGGTCACGATGCTGGTAAGTTCCGAAATGAGCTTAGACCAGAAATAACTTGTACTCTAAGGTGACCATCCGCCGATTACACCAATGAAGGCTGCTTCCAGAAATACGTTGGAAGGGGATGCATGGCGGCTATACGATTACATTACTCGACATTTTATTGCTACATTAGCGAAAGACTGTCTGTATCTTACAACAACCGTTACATTTTCGGTGGGCCAGGAAGTATTTTCGGCAACTGGAAAGTCTCTAATTGATCCTGGGTATACGTCGGTGATGATATGGCAGGTAGGTACATCTTTGATGGGTGAACTACTGCAAATAATTGCAAAGGTTTGTAGGCGTTTGGACGAAATGAAATCCTACCCGCATTCACCGCCAAAGAAATGGTTCCCATAAGGGATGTACGACTGGCCGAGCGTCAAACTGGTCCTCCTGATTACTTAACAGAAGCCGAACTTATTACTCTTATGGAAAAGCACGGTATCGGTACTGACGCCTCCATTCCGGTTCACATCAATAATATCTGCCAGAGAAACTACGTGACCGTAGGAGGTGGAAGAAAACTAGTGCCGACAACGCTAGGTATTGTACTGGTTCACGGTTATCAAAAGGTAAGTTAAATACTCAAACTACACTTCTAAAGATCCGCACTTGAAGATTGACCCACAACTCGTACTGCCTACCATGCGTTCAGCCGTTGAGAAACAACTAAACCTAATCGCGCAAGGTAAAGCGAATTTCACCGCCGTTTTGAATCACACCATGGAGATTTTTCGCTTAAAGTTTCAATACTTCGTCCTAAATATCGAGGGCATGGATCAACTCTTTGAAGTATCCTTTTCTCCATTGAGTGCGACGGGAAAGGCTCATTCCAGGTAATGTAGAACCACAGTCAACAGCTAATCCAACTGATTTACTCAGGTGCGGGAAATGTCGGCGATACCTGAAACTGATCCCGGCAAAACCAGTTCGGTTACACTGCCCACATTGCGACGAAACTTACAACTTACCACAAAATGGAAATATTAAAATATACAAGGAGCTGAAGTGTCCCTTAGACGATTTTGAGCTGTTAACGTGGTCCTCGGGATCTAAAGGAAAAAGTTACACTTTCTGCCCGTACTGCTTCAATAATCCACCTTTTAGGTAAAGATGCTCTCTCTAACTGTTTTATTTAGTTTGCGATTTTAGGGATATGAAGAAAGGGTTTGGTTGTAATACATGCACCCATCCCACTTGTCCTCACAGTTTGAACACAAACGGAGTATCGAATTGTGTCGAATGCGATGGCGGTATACTGGTCCTAGATCCTTCGTCTGCGCCAAAATGGAAGTTCGGATGCAATAAGTGCGATATTATAATTCACATATTCGACGACGCGGCGAAGGTGTACGTGCAAGACGATACCTGCGATTGTGGATCTCAGCTGGTTAGCGTCGAATATAAGGAAGATAAGACTAAGCTGCCTAATAATCTCACCGAGTTCACCGGTTGCGTGTTCTGCTCGAAGGAGTTCTTTAACCTGGTAGAAAAACATAAAGCTGTGGCGAGTAGACGTGCCAATTACGTCAGCAAATCTAGCGGAAGGGGGAGGGGTAGGAGAAAACCGAAGCCACCAAAGGATAAAATGTCTCAGCTGGCAGCCTACTTTGTGTGAAGTGTTAATTTATTGTTCGTTTCATTATTAACATTATTAATTTGCTAAACTTAAATACGAATAAAGCCTTATTACTTTCTTAATTTATTTGTTTATTTTCTATTGAGTTTCCAGACGTTTTTGTTTAGATATTGACTCTGAAGAACGAGACACATTTTAGAAATTAAAAAATATGTAATGTAATTTGCCCTTTTGTGTTATTTATTTATTTATTTGCGTAAACTACACCGGATTTGAAAGGGCATTGATGAATGGGCTTTTTTTCTCGGAGACGATCTCATGGAAATGAACGATGCTAATAAGATGGCGCTTGGTGGTTGGGTACCTAATTGTGGAGTTCATATTCTTAAATTAGGCGCCAACAGGATTACCGCCAGCTATTTTTCATATAGATAATTCGTATGACATATAATGTGAGTTGTTAATATTTTCAATAAATGTTCAAAGAAATTGTTGATATACACGACAAAATGGCGCAGTCGATATAAAAATTACGCGAAGATCGTGATTGTGGTGTTAAGCTGATGCTTTTATCTCACTTGTGTTATCTCAAAAAAGCGAGAAGTGAATTTCTAATTCTTGGTTGTGAACAATTACAATGACGACCCCCAACGAGAATCCTAATTTGTTCGACCTTCAACGTCAAATAGCAGATACACGAAGATGGTTGCAGTGGATGCAAAATTGGAATGGGAGTTTACCGTATAGTTGAATTCCGCAGTTCTAATTTAATAAGCGTGTACCTGAAACCATAAAACATTTTTTTGGACAGTAAAAGTTTATTTAAAAATAGAGGCTGATTAGCAAAAAAATAATGAACATGTGCGGTTTTAAGAGTCTTCTGTACCCACTGCACCCAATGTAAATTTCCATAAGAGCGCCCGCCATAAAAACTCTAGTTGTTTTTCAAAAAACAATTTTTTTTAAGAACTATTTTATAAATTTAGACCTTTATCTACAAAATGTTCGGACTATTTTTTTTTTAAAGTTTATAGCAACTGAATACCGATTGTTTAAAGATTAGATGTTTCGCACCGATTATTGCGCTAATCTGTTTTATTTTTTTACTCTCGATCAAGACGATTTATGGAAAAAGTAAACCGACAGTTTTTTAGATAAGTTACTTCTAAGCATGACCCCAAAAAATGAAATCATAATTTTTGTAAATAAAGTCTGTATCTTGGCGGGCGGTAAATCATCAATTTGAGTGTAACAAGTGGCGCCGCTGCACAGTGTCGGTGGGAACTAACTAAGGACCAAGACAGGAGTTGACAAAGCAAGAAATTCATCTTATCTCTTGCAGCTATAATCATCTATACACTATAATGTAAAAAAGTTGCGCTTAGGTAAAGAAGACTCTTAAAGGTTTATTCAAAACGATATGATTGTGGCGGGCTCTGTGACGTAATAAGCCCGACCAATCAGCTCCTAGAACCATTCAGATGACATAACGACTTGGCAATGTTGCAGGAGAATGGCATTTATAACTTGCGTCATCTGTCACAGGCACTTGTCACTTTCGTGCTAGATGCAGTTAAACATCCTTAGACCATATAGTACATGGACTGCTATTAGCCCTATGCTTTCAATACAAAATGGGTGGTCACGGATAGAGGGCACTGTAGTCGTGGGTATGTGAATCTCAGGGTAAAATAAAGTCGTATGAACACCACTTGGATTGCGTAAAGAGTAGCTTTTATGGTAACCGCGTAGTACGAGAAGCTTTAAATACTCTTGATTTTCTTCTATACGTCCACAAATAAGGACAGGTTTGCTTTTTTTGCCATATGTAGACGATTAATTAATTGACATTTGTCAATTTATAGCATTGAATTTGATAGTTATAAATTCAATGTTTATAGGTTGACAGTCTCAAATCGTGTCTCATCGGGCAATTTCGGACAGACTCGTTTACCCTGAAACTCACATACCCAGGCGATGTCCTTGACCATATTTTAGTTACAATTAGCAGTCCATGTACTATATGGTCTAAGTAAACATCCCTCTCAAAACGTCAAATGTGACAAACGTCAGACCCTCGCGTAAGGTTGCCAGCTCACTCCTACGTGATTGGTTGTAGGTTTGTGACGTATTTAGTCTGAAGCGTTTCAAATTCGGACTAAAAACACAGCTTTTCAATAATTTATTTTGGGTTTATTTTACTCGCAAATAAAAATTGAGGACACACGGGTCTTTTTATTTTTAATGTACTTTGTGGATCAGAAATAAAAAATGAAGGCGGGATGACCCCATTGGACTCTGGTTGTCCTGTCAACATTACGGCTCAGAGTCAGGGGGCAACCTTTCACTCTTTGGAGAGGACCGTCCCTCTTATTGGGCCCTGGGATGGCGCGTCTGAAAGTGCAGAGGCACATCCCTAGGGTAACCTAGGTGATATCTGTGTTATACGGGCTCCCGGATGACAAGGGCCACTAATCTTAAAGCGTCTCCAGAGGCAAAATCCATTTAACAACACCACGTTCGATTCAATTAGTGAGGCTAAATGAACACGAATAAAAGTTTTACACATTTTAATGCTTAACCTGATAAACATACTAATTAATACAAACTTTAATTTTTTTAGTAGTCATAGATGGCGTTGGCACGAGCTTTGGCATTTTTAAAAAGGACAAATTTTTCTCTGTAGGTATAACGATATAAGGCTTGCTAAACGTACTTTATTAAATAAACGCGCTGCAGAAAATTTCGTATTGTTGAGAGATAAATAAACAGAGTTTGCCATGGAAAACAATATCTTGTGAGGTAGTTAATAGTGTAACTGTGGCACATTTGACACATTTCAAAGCCATCTTCGAAAATTCACTATGAAAGTGAAATTAATAACCATATTCATTACACTAATTAAAAGTAGATCGTATCATGCCATGGAAATATCTTCATTCTTGAAGGCCTCAAAGAAAACTTGGATTAATGTTTGGTGTGAAATTATTGAATCGCGAATTCTTGGACGTTTCATTTACGACGAAAATTTGACAGGACAACTTTATCTTGAACGGGTATGGGTTTTGGATGACAATTACAGACTTCAAAAATGCTTTTTTTCAATCCACAATAATTATATTCGCAATTCCCAAAAAACCTAACTAACACCAGTGTAATAAATGCAAGGTAAAATTTAAAAGCTAACCACTTACCTAACACCAGCCTTATCACTTCAATTAATTATATAAAAAATCTGGTAAAAATTGGCCTAATGGCTGTTTTAAGATCTGAACAGTGAGTTGAGTTGTGCAGGTATATAGACGTGTTTTCGCGAGCGCTCTCAAGTTTACTTTTAATTAAGCGTGTATATTAGTGCAGCTGACTTTTTCGAAATGCCCATCTTTAAAAATTGTGGAACGTGCGATAAAAAGATCAATTTTGAAAAGGAATTAGTTTGTGTATGTGATAAGTGTCATCTGCTTTATCACTCTATATGTTCTGGCCTTTCCCATGCCGATGCACAATTACTATCAACACAGACAACATATACTACAGACGGTCAATGCAATGCTATAGAAATAAACGCAACACCTAATAGAGTACGGTTAGTGTGTTGTCTACCTTGAGGCAGTTGAAATAATTTGTTATAAAATGTGGTAGACGCACAGAAAACTGTTGTGTGTGGTAAAAGTGTGTAATAGATGGAGTCATTTTTGTAAAAATAAAATACATATACTCAAACCTTATTTCCTCGGCTTCAGAACGCCGGCCTTTACGTAGATAAGATAAGCGCTCACTTGTATACCTATCATAAATTACATGAAATAGGACACATTTTAATTCTTCATTTTTCTCTTTTCTAAACATTTAAAAAATTGATGGAGCGAGTTTGGTTATACAAGGGCGGAAATTAAATTTGGCCTCCACATATAAAATTATGAGGTTGGGCAAGGAAAGATTTTATTAGAATAATAAACATAATTTTTGTTTTTCCATAATAAATATATGATTATACCGGGTGGTGACTTGAACAACGCACCATAGGAATTGCAATAGTAATTTTTTCATTTCTGATCAAACATGGCAAATGCAGGCGCTTTTGTTTGATTTCGTAACTCCATGGAATTACCGACTTTATAAACGCGACAGTTTTTAATTTTTAAATTTTTACTGATTCTGAATTTTATAAAATACGAAATAAGAGTATGTACGGATTCGTTTATATAATTCGAGGTAAATGTTTCACTCGCCCCCCAGACTTGGCGTCCAGGGCCTAGGCCCCCCTCGCACGGCCTTGCCTACCTATATGTATCTTTGATAATGCCATCACAACATTTTTTGATTAGGGGAGAGAGCACTGAACGAACTTTATTTATTTAATGTGAATGTGTAGGGTCAACATATTCCAGTCAAATTAGCTCCAAAAGTATTCTAAAATGGATGTTGGAATTTCACACAACGAAACCAAGTGTATTCTATGTAGTTCCCTGCCCGGAAGCTCCCGGAACATATTACTATACACAAAAAAAACAAGAAAAAAAGGAAAAATGCAGTTTTTTTCGCATTTAACTTCCAATTATCTCGTCAACTATTGCTCGAGCTCATAGAAATGAATTTGTTTAGAAACAAATTTTCAGTTGGTACAGAACCGTTCACTTTTAAAAGTTATTGTTTTTTCTGGAAAAATACAAAAAAAGTAATCCCAAAAATTAACATTTATTTTTGTCCTGGTTTTTGTTGATACGCCCTTCTCGATGCTTTGTCTTTCAAACTGGATGACTCCCAGAGCGTTTTCAATATTTTTATGGATGGTGGAACCGTAAAACAACCTATTCCAACAATTGTCTGTTGTCCCGATGAGTTTTGCAAATCGACGGACTGTGGAATTAGTTTAGTGGAAACCCCAGAAGTAGAACAAGAAAGTAACTTTATAATAGGCCCTTGGCACTCTGTTTAATAAAAATCATACCAACTGTATCTGATAGAAAAATCGATTCTAAACAAATGTGTTCTCTTCATTTTTTCCGTAAGAGGAATAGTTAACGAGATACTTAATTAAGTCAAATGCGAAAAAACATGTTCCTATTTTTTCTTCGTTTTCTTGTGTATAGCAATATGTTCCCGGAGTTTCCGGTCAGCTAGACTGTCATTTACGGATTCAGGGGATTTTTTTGCATACAATACACATGGTTTCGTTGAGTGAAGTGACAACACACTAAACCGGCAGACAGTAATAGATACAAAACTATAGACCATCTCGAAGATCGCTATTAAAACTTTGCTTTGTGTATGCGCACATCTGATTTTTTACTATATGCGATATATTCGCCTTTACTACAAGTATCTGTGATTAAAATTTCAACAAAATATATTAATAAATAAAAAAGTTAACATTGCGCAGTCTGCGCATGCGCAGTTCAATCGTCAAGATTTTCTTTGACTCAGGTGCCACAGCGATACGCTACCGAATGCAAAAAGAACGAACTAAATATCTTGCAAAACTGTAGTAGTTAAGGCCTCGGACAGACGGACAGACGGGCGGACAGAGAAAGTGGCTGCAATAGCGCACCGAACTTCGTTGGAAAATGCGCTAAAAATTATCAGGTTTATTTTGATGCACGAGTGTAATTACTTATAAAATTGTTAAGTGTATTCCCATGAAATGTGCAATTATCGCAGGGCTCTTTCGTTTTCTACAATGCAATTACCGCTGTAATTGACCGATAATTGCACACCTCAAATGGGATTTATTACATATGAGGCAAATATTCATTCGAAAATTTGCTTACGTTTAGGTTTTCTTTATCCAAGTTAAATGAAGTTAAATTGCTGATTGCAAGATTTATTCCACAAACGGAGAGACAAGTAGGCAAGTAGAGTACGTAACGTAGGTATATAAACAAACACGGAGATTACACTTTTTTTCGAGAATTCGAAAAGTGGTGCAAGTTAGATATATCGTTTCTTATGCACCCAAAGACAACGAGTAATACGTAATTGCGAATATAAAGTGATATTTGCTTTGTATGTGATGTGTACCTGCAAAGATTATCAGCACTTCGCCTCAGATGTAAATATGGGGATTTCTTGTGGGACAGCTTTCTAACAATAAAGTATCAATACTTCTTTCCCTAGACAATTTGCAAAACCATTCCAATAAAAGAAATCTGTAGAAGAACCAACACATTGTTGTATGCGCTAATAGATGGAGCAAAATAGAGGGATAGCAGGTTTTTAAATAAGGGGACATTTGAAACAAAACTTAGCGTGCTTTTTCCCCTTAAGATTGACCGTCTGTAGTATATTGTTGTCTGTGCTATCAACAAATAATATCCAACGTCCAGCTTTCCATTGTGATAAATGCACTACCGAAAAATCACAAGTGACTGACCTATTGAAAATAATTACTACGTTGCAATCTGAAATTAGTGATCTAAAACAAAAACTTCTCACCCCGCAACTAGAAAACATATCCCCATTGTTAACAGAACAACTAATCAGCGAGATATCTGATAGAAATAGAAGAGCTTCCAACGTTATTATCTTTAACATTGAAGAATATGATGACCTTAACAATGCGGACAACAGTCGAATTACTGAGATAGTTGATGCAGTTGGAAACATTGATATTTCAAAATTGTGCTTCTTTCGGATTGGAAAACCCGCACCTAACAAAAATCGTCCTATTAAAGTAATATGTAATAATGAATCAGAATCTAAGTACATGTTAAAAAACAAAGCCAAAATTTTGGATAAATTTAGGGAGTACCGTATTACCTCTGATCAAACCCCGGCCCAACGCAATTACATTAAGGAACTGAGGAACACCTTGCGTAGCAGGCAAGAAAACGGCGAAACCAACATTACCATTAGGTACGTACACGGAATCCCCAAAATTATTTCTACTAATCAAAAAAACTAAAGTCTCACTTGGAACTAAATTGTTATTATCAGAATGTGCGAGGTTTAAACACTAAAGTGAATATATTTTATCATGAAATCATTGTCAGTTCTTATGATGTAATATGTCTTACTGAAACTTGGTTGAGTGATAGTGTCAATAGTGCGGAACTATTCCCGGATAATATGTTCACCGTCTTTAGATGTGATCGAAACTATGATGAACTTAATGTTTCTCGAGGTGGAGGAGTCTTAATAGCCGTTAGACATAACACAGCCATTGACGTTTCTATTTTGGACCTAACTTTTCTCACAAACATTTTCAACTATATAGAAATTGTCGGGTGCAAATTGACTTTTGGACATTTACAAATGTATATTATTAATGTTTATATTCCTCCCAACTTATCGTTTAACGAATTTAGTGATTTTATTGAATCATTGTCTCATCTCAATCAACTTTGTGACGACAAAATAATAATTTTGGGTGACTTTAATCTCCCTCGCTTTTGCGAAGAAAATAACCACCTAGACAACAAATGTTACCAACTATTACAGTTTCTTGATTATGTTGGTTGTTCCCAGTTAAATAATATTCGTAATGTGAATAATAGAACACTCGATTTAGTTAATAGTAAGTTGAATTTGCAAATCGTTAAAAGTCAGTGTACTGTTCTACGTGAAGACGAGCATCATCCGGCGTTGGAATTTCATATCAACTTAGAGTTCGAACGTAACAATAACTTGAAATCAAAGTTTAAACCAAAACTGTATAACTTTAAGAAAGCAGATTATCACACTCTGTACAATGACATTATGAATTTAGATTGGCATTTTCTAACTTCTATTACTGACATTAACACAGCGTGTACTGAATTCTATCGGGTATTAGGTTTGACGCTTGACAAAAGTGTACCTACATATACTAAAAATCATGAACATAAATTCCCCCCCTCTGGTTTTCACAAAATTTAATTCAACTTATAAACAAGAAGCAAAAAGCGCACAAAAAGTATAAAACCTCTGGTATGTTGTGTTATCAAAATGAATTCAAACGCTTACGAGCATTAATAAAAAAAGAAACACGTATCTTGTATAAAAATTTTACTGATCGAACTGAACAGGTGCTTACGACAAATCCGAACAAGTTTTGGTCCTATGTACGTAGCAAAAAAGGAGTAACACGTATTCCAAGTGAGGTTGAGTGTAAATCTCAAATTTATAATACTCCTCAAAATATTGTTGATATTTTCGGTTCATATTTTGCAAGTGTATATGAAAAAGGAGGCCCCTGTGCCAAAATTAATAATGTTTACATCAACAGCCCTTATATTCATATTAATTCTGTTTCTGAACAGGAAGTCATTGAAGCCATAAAAAGCTTAAAAAACAAACCGACCGCCGGAACTGATCAAATACCTGCCTTTTTAATTAAAGATTGCTCTTGTATTCTAACATATCCCTTAACAATTTTGTTTAACTTATCTTTAAAACAAAGGACTTTTCCAGCTGTTTGGAAAGTTGCTAAGGTGTGCCCGATATTAAAAACAGGTTTGGCATCTAGAGTTGAAAATTATCGCCCCATATCTATTCTATGCAACTTCTCCAAAGTTTTTGAAACAGTACTATACAAAAAACTTTATCAACAATTTAACACGCATTTGTCTAGTTACCAGCATGGTTTCGTTCCCAATAGATCAACTGTTACAAATTTGACTTGCTTTGTGCAATATTGTTCTGAAACACTAGATAATAGACAGCAAGTTGATGTTATTTACACAGATTTCAGCAAAGCCTTCGATAAAATTGATCATAACATTATTTTAAACAAGCTTGTCGAATATGGTTTCAGTTGCCCTATTGTTCATTTAATAAAGTCATATCTAACTAACCGACGTCAATTTGTTTCCTATAACGGGCATGACTCACAATCATTTATTCCTACATCTGGAGTGCCGCAAGGGTCAACTCTTGGTCCCTTTCTCTTTTTAATATTCATTAACGATTTACCCTCCGTAATTTCATCTCAGAGATTATTGTTTACGGATGACTTAAAAATTTTCACTAGGGTCACAAGCCACAAGGATTGCGAGAGCCTTCAAAGCGATTTAGAAAGTGTTTATAATTGGTGTAACGCAAACAGGTTGTACCTGAACATTGATAAATGCAAGGTGGTAACTTTTTCACGCAAGCGTCAATTAATCCGATACAATTATCAAATTCAAGATACACCCTTAAAAAGAGACACTCAAACAAAGGATATAGGGGTTCTGTTCGATAACATGCTAACATTTAGCTTACACATTGATACAATTGTTAGGCAATCTTTTAAAACCTTAGGTTTTATTATACGCATTGGTTCAGATTTTGCAAATTTGTCAACTATTATACTACTTTTTTCCACATTTGTACGAAGCAAGCTTGAATATGGTGTACTAGTATGGAATCCAGCATTTAAAAAACACGAAGAATGCCTAGAACGTATACAACGTCGTCTTTTAAAATATGTAGCATTTCGTTGTGATGGATACTACCCTACAAGAGGTTACCCACAAAATCTACTGCTAGAAAGATTCAATCTTTTACCCTTAAGTAGCAGACGTAAAAGAATAAGTGTGTCGTTCTTGTACAAATTATTATGGAATGAAATTGATTGTGTCACATTACACAATTATTTAAATTTCTCTGTGCCTCGTTCTTCCTCCAGACATTTCCTAACTTTTAAATTACCCTATTGCAGAACAAATCTCTTACAAAATTCCCCAATTTATCGATTGTGTCATAATTATTACTCGGTATGTGATACTGTTGATATATTTAACACTAATTTAAAATTCCTTATAAGTATGATCCAATAATTTTTGTCTTTTTCTTTTTTGCTTTTGCCATTGCACTAATACAATTTCTCGTATTTACCAATATTGTATTTTGATTTATGACTTTGTTTATTCTATAACTCTGTTAATAATTTTCTTTCGCTTTAGTTATAAATCTATCATTATTATTTTTGTTACATTTTTGTTAATTTTTCTATATTTCTGTGCGGCTTTTATTGAACAATATTTAAGTTTGTCCTGTATTTAGACTAGATAGTCTGTTTGGACAATAAATTATTATTATTATTATTATTATTATTATC
>NW_022170511.1:20012236-20054712 GCF_008802855.1 Photinus pyralis | reverse complement strand
AAGGACAAATTTTTCTCTGTAGGTATAACGATATAAGGCTTGCTAAACGTACTTTATTAAATAAACGCGCTGCAGAAAATTTCGTATTGTTGAGAGATAAATAAACAGAGTTTGCCATGGAAAACAATATCTTGTGAGGTAGTTAATAGTGTAACTGTGGCACATTTGACACATTTCAAAGCCATCTTCGAAAATTCACTATGAAAGTGAAATTAATAACCATATTCATTACACTAATTAAAAGTAGATCGTATCATGCCATGGAAATATCTTCATTCTTGAAGGCCTCAAAGAAAACTTGGATTAATGTTTGGTGTGAAATTATTGAATCGCGAATTCTTGGACGTTTCATTTACGACGAAAATTTGACAGGACAACTTTATCTTGAACGGGTATGGGTTTTGGATGACAATTACAGACTTCAAAAATGCTTTTTTTTCAATCCACAATAATTATATTCGCAATTCCCAAAAAACCTAACTAACACCAGTGTAATAAATGCAAGGTAAAATTTAAAAGCTAACCACTTACCTAACACCAGCCTTATCACTTCAATTAATTATATAAAAAATATGGTAAAAATTGGCCTAATGGCTGTTTTAAGATTAAATAGGAGATACCGCTTTTAATGAACGTTACCTGCGCAATACGTAAGTCTGATATTCTAACTTGTAAGTATGAATAATTGTACGTACTATCAGAAATTGAATAAGGCGCCAACTTTGAATTTAAAAAGTTGAATTTAGTTAGTTCAGTCTGGTTACGGTACTTGTGCTACAATCTTCATTTTCTACCAAATGAAACACGACGACGTAATTTACACTGGTTTCAACATAACGGTGCCCCGCCGCACAACCAACTACAAGTACGAGAGCACCAAAACCAATTATTTCCAACTTCATGGATAGGTAGGAACGGGTCGGTCCAAGATCACCAATTTTACATTTTTTTCTTTTCGGTGTCCTAAAAGGGTTTAATTTATCAGCGAACTTCTGCGACAAAAGAAGAACTATACGTGATGTTGTGCTGTAAATTCTATTGCGAAGAGATGCTGCTTGTGTGTAAATAATTTTGAACATTTGCCGAGACAGATTAGTTTTTTGACATGTAATTACTTCAAAGTAGAAATTTATTTGTGTCCCTAAGGTTTTAAGTTAAATATTATAATTGACTGAGTAATTAAGAGGACCATTGACCAAAATGGTTCCCATGGCAAACTCTGCTTTTACTACTCTCAATAGTCTCAATAATACAACCAGTTCTGTATCATGTTTATTTGTCAAAGTAAGAATCTTATATCACTGTAAACAGAAAAAAATGCACTTTTTAAAATTGTCACAGCCAAGTATGGTTGGCATTTAAAGAAATGTTATAACTCGAAAATTATAAAAGAAGAATGGAAATTAATAAATGTATCAATTATTAAGCGGAAAAAAATCTACAATTTTTGTTCTTTGCATATTTCTGTATTTCTAATACCATAGTATAATACAATAACTAATACTTACTAAGAGTCTACAACATTTAAAAGAAAAATCATTAACTCTGTTTTTCGCTCATATCTAGTATACTGTGGATTTTTTTCAAGAAACAAAAGCATATCTTGAATAAGCTCTTAAAACTCTTTCCTCATTTAACCGAATCTCTATGTCTTACGGTTTTCGAGACCCTAATGGTTAAAATGAAAAAAAAACTCACCCTGTATATAGTATTTTTTATATTTAAAGATTGTGAAGTTGAGTCCATTTTAAGAATTTCCATAAAAACAATTTATTTTAATAATAATTTAATTGATTGTGCAATTAATTCTGAATATCCGGTTCATAGCTTGCTGAACCCATGTTTAAAATGGGCATTCATTTATAATTATGCACGTTCAAATTCGCATAATAGTATTGAAGAAAAAATCAGAAATTTTAGTGGGAATTACGGTATAATTTTAATTGCAAATTTTATCTTTCGTTTTACCTTTGCACTGAGCACTTTTCAACCTATGGAATCATTAAGACCTAAGTAATCGTAAAACGGGTGCAAACACCTCCATAATAGTTTGCGAGAAAAGGCCATAATGCAACTAAAATTGCAGCTAAAATTGAACTGGGGTGATTCGTCTATATTTCTTGAAATTACGATTACGAATGCTTTATACCAGGGCTGCTCAACGTTTTTAACGAGCGGGCCAAACGAACGATTCAGACATTTTCAGCGGGCCACTGGCGGCGATCGTTATTGTAAAGGGTGTTTTTTACAGGTATAGAACTTTAAAATGAAAAAATCCGATACAACTGAATACCGAACGATCCTCGCGATCTTCACACATACATCATTTTTACAACACACCTTAAGGGGTTGATTCTGTCCCACCAGAAAAGAAGCCCTTTTTTGGAGAGCAGTTTTTGGGCTGTAACTTTTGGGTCCGTTAGTCTACGAAGCCGAAAAACAATAGCGATCTTTCGTATATCCTAAAGAACAAGTGTATCCATTTTCAAAGCGATCGGACGTTTCCACACAAAGTTGTCGTGCACACGGACAGACGGACAGACAGACAGCAATACAAAATTATGAATGATCTCGAGGATCGTTAATAAAGCACATAAAAATACTGATAGTGGCCACGGTATCGCCTTTATTGGAATGATAATTTTATGCCATTAGTGTTTAAAATAAGATTTCTGGCGTATGGGCGCCGCGGCTGGTCCAACGTCTGTGGTTTATTGGCTAGCCTTGCGATTTCACATATCCCCACAGAAAATAATCCATAGGGGTGATATCGCAAGATCGTGAAGGCCAATTCACAGGTTCATTGCACGAAATTATGCTCTCATCGAACGTTTCCTGCAATAAATTGATTGTCTCGCGCACTGTGTGGCATGTTGCGCCGTCTTGTTGAAACCTAAACCCTTCCACATTAACACCATTCAATTGTGGCAACGAAAAAGTCAAACCATAAACATTTCTATTGTTAATACCCTTTAGTTTTAGGGGTTATGCAATAAAAAATGCAATCTGTATTCAATAGGATTCAAGAAACGTTAGAGTTTTGGCGGCGCCTGTGCGGGCCATTCGAAATTTGTCCGTGGCCCGCCGGCATAGGGTTGAGCAGCACTGATTGTATATTAACTTGGCGTGTGAATTTAAAATTCAGAGACAGAGAATTATAGTTATTTTATTGCACCCATAATTACAAATAAATGCGTTAATATTTATTTAGTTCATTTTTCTGTACCTTTCCTACTTGGGATTTTGGAATAGAATCCACGAAAGATACTCCTCCAATCAACTGCTTATAATGTACAACCTTACTCTTTACAAATTCCTGAAATGCAAATGACGATACGTTTGAATCTCGTCTACGAACCACAAATGCCTTGGGCACTTCCCCAAATTTTTTATGAGGGACTCCAATCACGGCAACGTCGTCTACGTCTTTATGGAGTCTTATTAAATCCTCCAACTCAGCCGGGGCCACTTGGTATCCATTTACCTATCAAATTGTTAGTAGCTAACATTACTGTCTCATTAGTGACAAACCTTAATGAGATACTTCACTCGGTCTGTAAGAAAAAAATGACCATCTTCATCATAGTAACCCAAATCTCCTGTTTTGAACCATCCATCCTTAGTAAACGCAGCGTCGTTGGCATTTTTATCTTTGTAATATCCTTTCATCACCTATTACTCTCTTGTCAGAATGCGCCGATTCAAAGGGTTATATATATACCTGAGGACCACGAAGGTACATCTCTCCCACCCGGTTAGCGGCGACTTCATTCCCGGTAGTGGTCGACATAATTTTGGCCTCAGTTGAAGGTAGCAGAAAACCGATTCCTCCTGGTTTCCTATGATCATCTATTTGTGAACTCTGAACGTGAGTCACACAGACTTCAGTCTGACCATACATCTGGAAAATATCTACTTTCCCTTGTAGTTTCTCGCTTAAAGCCATAATATCTGTGGCTCCCAGAGGTGCAGCCGCAGAGTTTATACTTTTCGTCTTAGTGAAGTGGGACAAGTTAAACTTGTTGCTATTTAACATCATGTGAACTGAAATCAAACTGTTCAGTCAACACCATCTTTTAATTTTTTCTTGTACATATTGGTGGCACCACATAGAGGACGGTTGGTTTGTACGTTTCCAAGACATTCACAAAGAGTTCTGATGAAAATTTTGGAACGATTACTAACTTGCTTCCTTTCAACAAGCCATGGAGAAGGTTAACCACCAATCCGTATATGTGGAACATTGGTATAACTACTGGGACAACCTCCTGCTCAGATTCTACAAAATATTTACCGTCAGCAACCTTTGATTTTTCTCTTACCGCTCGTTTCGGATAGACGATCCAGTTTGGGTGCCGATAATTGGTGCAGGCAGGATACCAAACCTCTGCTGGTAATCTCAACTCCCTTTGGTAAACCTGTTGTTCCACTTGAAAATAACATTAATACAGTGTCATCGTGACTTCTGCGTAAGTCAAAGTTCGCGTCGCAATGATTTCGAGTAATTTCCTCGAAGTCGATTGCCCCATGTGGTAAGGTAGAATCGTTCTGTAGACACAGATCACTATAACTCCATTCACTACGTGAATAGTATACCTTTGCTCTAACAACAATGGTTGGTATGTGAAGTTTGCTTAATTGCAATGCAATTTGTACAGTTTTATAGGTTTCAGGTGTTGCAAATATTACTTTGGGTTCTGCACGTATCAATTGGTAACTCATTTCGCCTGTAAACATAAATGGGAATTTTACAATAACACTGTCAAGTGCTATACGAGTAGGTACAAAATATTATATTATGATTACCTACGATACAAGAGTGAAAAGTAACTGTTCAACCACGTCAATGAAATACATGGGGGTCATGGCCGCCAAATTTTTGCTTACCTGAAGGGGAAGGGGTAACATCAGTTTAAAAAGCGACTGTGTAGAAATGAATATTCAAAAATGCTGAACAGGCTGAGTTAATGGGCAATTATTAAGTCTACACTATTGAGTGCACTGACCGTAAAGGAGTGCAATAATTGTTAATTTGTTGGGCATTTAATTGTTTACTGCCACTTCCACTTCTAATTACCCAAATGACTCTTTAGTTCCTCAAATGAAAGGGCAAACACATTGTTTTAGTCCATGGAGTACAAAAAAGTATGGCATACGTACCCGAAGTATATAAAGGATTTAGAGTGGTTACTTTGCAACCTGCCTGAATAACGCCTAGTACAATAATCGCATATTCCGGAAGATTGGGCAGTGCTACAGCAACTGTATCAGACTGTTTTAGTTTATCCAGGTTGCACAAGAAACTTGCTAGTGCGTTGCTCTTTTTGTGCAATTGCAAATACGTGTAATTGCGATTGGTTTGCGCACATACCTGAAATTGTCATAGTATTGTTACGATTAGTAATTTCGATCAGATTACCAGAGCAGTCTTATTGTGCCACTTCTCTAAATTTTTCCAAATGCACTCCTCCAAGTGCATATTTGGTATAACAACATCGGGGACCATGGAGTGAAGCTTTTGCTTTAAAGTAAAGCGGAATTTCAAAAACAACCTGCTAGTTACTTTTTGCGACATGGAAAACATGTTTAACACTTTATCCACGTCTGACTGTTAAGAGAAAGGCTAAAAGACGACAATCGAAATATAAATATAAATAGAAATTTACACTATTTAATTCACAGAGAATAATTTGAATAGAATTTAAATAACCCGAAAAGCATTTTTTAATAGCTTTGTATAAATTACATTTATATTTTATCCATTCCAAGAACATTCTTACAGTAACCGTATAAATAGTTTCGGTTTCTTAGACTATTTATTACTGTGGGCATTATCTTGTGGTTTAATTGAATTTATGATTGATTTTAGATTATTGGACGCAAAAAACCATTTAAAATATTTATGTTGTGCAAAAATCGAAAGCAGTAAGGCAACTTCATGTCGAGATAGGTACTACTACTTAGGTTTTGTACACTCACAACTAACAGACTTTTTGGACCGGGCGTTCCCAACAACATTGATGCACAAATAACGATTTTGGCTTTTTGGCCGACAACATTGTAATGGAGGAAGGAATAATATTTGATGTAACATCATCATTACGATAGGCCGGCGGACAAACGGACGAGTTTTAGAGTTTCCACTTGGTTTCCAACATGATCTATATCAGCAATAGGTACATAATTAGAACAAAGGCTTTATTTTCTTGTTTCCGGTGGCATCGTCCTTCGAATTACATACGTATCTAATAAAAATGGAAAGTACTTCGTAACAATTTACTGTCGAATTCGTTATTGACTAATTGATTTTAAAATACGGGCACTTCTAAATCGAACCTATTTTTAATTCCTTTATCTTCATCTTATTCCAATTCAGTTGGGCATTTCTGTAAATGTTGATTTAATTAAATCAGACTTGCACTTGCTAAGTTATAAGAATTCTACTTATCGTCCGTCATGTTTGAAATAGTTTCGAGGGGAGGTCGGGGGAATAAAAATGTGAACGCATTTGCAACATTAGCCGATAAAAAATCAGTTAGTTTCATAATGGAAAATAATAGAAGCATAACTTCCGCAAGTCTCACTATACGATATTCTGCGCAAAATTGAATAACCCATAGATGCCATCGGGTTTGCCCAGAAAACGTAAGCAACTTATTCCTAATCCTATTCGTTATTTTGAACGAGGAAGAGATAATTGTGGTCCACTTTTACCAGTCGCAGCAGTAAGAGAGGTGAGTGGTTATTTTGGTAAATTGGTATATGTAACAAGTTTTTCTGCGGATGCATTAAATATTAGCCTGCGAGCTGTTACTTTTATTTCACAAATTTCTAAATTGGGCAAACCTCTAGAAAGTCGTAAAAAACAAGGCATTGTAAGAAACACGTTAGTAATGTTAATGGTTTCACTCCATCTACGACTGTGCAAATATTATATTATATTAAATGAATCCTTTTTGCAAGTTAATCCAAGAAAAAGAGTTACCCAATATTGTACAAGAGTCAATTTTTTAGATGCGTACGTAAAAAATATTCAATCTGAAACGACGCCAATATGTAAGTCATAGCAAGACAGTGCAAAAAGCGTAAAAAAATTTAAGACATGCCAAAAACGAGAATGGGTTTATTGCGGAGCATCTTTAATTTTTACTACAAAAACAAATGATGCAGATTACCATGTAAAACTTCACGACATAGACAACCTGTACAAATAAATAACGAAACATTCTTTAAGTAATTGGTCAATAGAAGTTGTTGATGTAATGGGTATTCTATCCACAATGCAGCCCTGTCTGTAGGGCTGCCTACATACGTATTTCCTACCATTTTTTGCATGATGCTATGTAAACATACTGAAGGAATAATAACCCGACGATGTGGAAAAATCCTATACCATTGTTTATAAAGTATTTAAACAATGCCTATACGGATTATGTAAAAAAACGATTCCCAACTTATCTTCTTAAAACAAATAAAGATCTGGCTGTCATATTAATTTGAATATTGTTGCTTTGGCTTCACACCAAATATATCTCTTAAGCTCCTTTAACTGTTACCGGCACTATACCATGTGGAAATATCAACTTTTACTTTAGTTGAATATATCGCACACAAACGAAAATTAGAATACGGAAGTCAAACCGATAATAATGAAATTAATTAATATGACAGGCAGATCTACATTTGTTGTAGGTAGTTATTTTGGTTGCATAAAGTTAGGCGTCCTTCAGAAGACTTTTTATCCTATAGGAAGTCCCTATGTCTACTTCTACATGAATATGACTGTATATACATATATGTAAGCAGAAATGTAACAAAAATTAAATTAAATTTGGGAAAGACAAATCAAATTTCATTTAAGTACATCCCAAATACGAGACTATGGATCAACCACTGTACTATATATATAACTTAAATTGCACTTACAATTTCCCAGGCTCTTTAACTAACAAGGAATACAAACGAATCCATCTGGCTATATCCTGCACATTGTTACCTAGTCCCTAATGGCATGGACTAGTTATTATCTGCTACTGAGAGAGCTGCTTGGAACATCTTTTTATAACACCCCGAACTGCTTGAAGTGGGAATATAAGATTTTACAAAAGCAAGAAAATATGCATACGCATGTGTATAGTATCGGCCAAAGCAAGAAATGATATATCAAATTTAAAATACCTCGACTTTTATCTATAATTCCGTAAGTAAATAAACGTTCAATGGACCCAGCGCAATCGCATCGGCCATCGGCTATAAAATAGGCAGCAAGAAGAGTCAGTGAAGGAACACAAACTGTTCAGGAAGCAAATGAATTCGATTTTACTTCTAATTGATCTAGTTGATCTTTCCCTTCAGTGTTTCGAAATTGTTGCAACTTTTGCTACATTTCGTACAAGATAAAGACTTGATGTATGGGGGTAGGTACACCGACAATACATGCCAGCGATAAAAGAAGACATCTGCCCTTTTGTAAGAATATCATTTCTTAAATACAGTCGATTCTGCTTAATTGAACCAAACTAATAGATTAATTAATCGTTTAATTGGAACAACATTTCGCGTAATAGAGACCTCAGCCGACATGAGACTAATTAAGTATTGGTAAGTACTGACATGGCGGTAGGTTGCGTGCGTCGCCTATTTAAATTCTGAAGTCTCCTAAAATTTTGCCATTCGGTGAACATTCGGTAAATGCCGAGGTAATTTTTTTCTGGTAAATCTTTTTATGTCGACTAGCTCACCCCCATACGGGCTCGGGGCTTTGATATTAAATGGTCAGCTCGTAAGAGGTTTCATCTTGTGATCATAGTACTTACAGGTAGGTATACAGTGTGTTCCAAATCGGGTGGGATTGCATGGGTAACTTTGTTATTATTAAAGATAGAGAATGGGGAATGTTTTGCAGTTCTGGATGCTTATTTAAAATTTCCTTATGGAAATTCAAAATGTCGCATAGGTTCGACGTAAATTCAAAAAAACTAAAATTGGTCATTTCCTTGAATGTCTTATATCATCGAAAGTATAAGAGATATAAAAAACAGTTTTATATAAAAGTCTGTCTTTGATACGCTTAATTTAGAATTGATGTCAAAAAAAAATTCAAGATGGCCACTTTTGAGGAACATTTACCAACTTCCTAAAGTTAAATGGGCGCCATATTGGATTTTTAGATTACTTGATAGATTTTTAAATTCTCTTTTCAACGAACTATTATAACATAATATTGAAAATAAGATACCAGTTATATTAACGGTTTTTGTATTTTAATCAAGTAGCCTGTGACGAATAAAAAAAAACAAAACGAAATCTATTCGAGGCAACAAAACAATGAAAATAATTACACCAGATGTTTAAAATACTGGCCATAATTAGTGAAACACACTTCAAGACAGTTTAGTTTAGGCAACGTGTTGCCATTGATGATTATTATTATTATTATTGTAGTGGTAGCTACTTCCACTTTACTTTTGTGTTTTAATTAAGTACTTACTTTTATAATTTAATGTACTGTACATAATTCGTGAATTGTGACCTGAGCAGCCAGTTTGTTGGTAGGTAGCATAAACCAACCCTTCCTTCGAAACATACGTTGTCGAGAAAAATCCTTTAAGGAAGTTTATTGGAGTATTTGTAAATAATGGTGAGCAGTTAAAGATCCATCGAAGATTACCGGTCCAATTACATGACTTCCCATTATGCCATAAAATACATTAATTTAAAAAAAAATTACTTGATTTCGACGTGAATCTACAACATGTAGGTTTTCCTGTGACGAGTAGTGTTAATAATGTCGATACACTTCGCAGTTAGAAAAATAAGATTTATCTGTCCATATTACTCGGACTGGTAAAACTGTTATAATAGTTTCGATATTCTTGCGGATAAACCACCTACAAAATGTGACCTGGGACAATGCATCATTGGTAATACATTGTGTAAAATAAAGCGGTGTCTTTCAATGTCTTTAACTGGATAGCATGACTTTTTTCGAGGGGATAGTTTGTGGTTATACCACCATTTCTAGGTATGTAAGTATGGATAATAAGTCAATAAGTAATGTTATAAAAATCAAATTTTTCTAGACCGCTTATATAAAATTTTGGAGTTGGAGTTGTAATGCCCAAACCCCCCTCTCATGAGTGCGTCCCTGATTTTTTTAAACATCTGATGTAATGTATGACAAATATTGCACATACATCTCTGTACTGAATGTACTGGCAATATACAAATACAAATACAAATACAAATACAAATACAAATTATTTTCATTGTTTTGTTGCCTCGAATAGATTTTTTTTTGTTTTTTTTTAATTCATCACAGCCTACTTGATTAAAATACAAAAACCGTTGATATAACTGGTATCTTATTTTCAATCTTATGTTATGATGGCTCGTTGAAAAGAGAATTAACAAAATCTATCAAGTAATCTAAAAATGCCATACGGCGCCTATTTAACTTTAGGAAGTTCGTAAATGTTCCTCAAAAATAGCCATCTTGAATTTTTTTTTACATCAATTCTAAATTAAACGTATCAAAGACAGTAACTTTTATCATTGAATATAGTGTTTTTATTCAATGCTTTTATATAAAACTTTTTTTACATCTCTTATACTTTCGATGATATAAGACATTCAAGGAAATGACCAATTTTAGTTTTTTTGAATTTACGTCGAACCTATGCGACATTTTGAATTTCCAAAAGGAAATTTTAAATAAGCATCTAAAACTGCAAAACATTCCCCATTTAACCAATTCTCTATCCTTAATAATAACAAAGTACCCATGCAATCCTACCCGATGTGGGACACACTGTATACGCAATCCATAAATTAAACAACTCGTTTTTCCATTCAACCGCAAAGTAAACTTCTAAAGTTGCTCATTGTTTTCAAAAATCGGAAGTTTCCTTACTAGTTCTCTTTGCAGCTATATTTGCTTCAGTTGTAGATGAATTTTATCAAAATCACCGTCCTAGGAACACGACATCGTCTCTCATTTTTTAAAAACTCAAGTTTTGTTGGTAGTTCTGATTACACCCGCAATATTCTGCAGTTCTCGACAGGTTCCGTAAGGTTACAGAAAAAATCATGGTCATAAATGAAAATTCAAGTTTTTACAAATTCAAATGCACCAGATTTTATCCGACAGGGAGATGCAGACACTTTTTTGTCGTATTCAAAAACAGTTCGAGGGGTTTGTTTTTAATCACACAACAAACAGTGGTTTAACAACCTGTTGTTATCGCAATGAAAAATATACCCTGTTTAATTTGGAACTTCGACGTTTAGTTCTTCATTTTCATGAAAACATTTACTTCCTCGTGTGAACATTTTTTTTCTTGACAGAATTGGATATTAAAACTTACGGGAATTAGAAAACAAAAACACTCATATAAGATTTGCACAAGAAAATAGATTAACCAATATTTCCTTCAAATAAAAAATGAAGTATGTCGGTGTTTTTCATGGCGTGCTTGAGTTTCAATGCTAAAGGGCATTAAAAATTGGCAGACTCCTCCTAAAGCTTTATGCATAGAAACGCAACAGATGTCGCCAGTCTCCCTATTCCTACAACAGTGTTAAAGCTGCTCCTGCCGTCCTTGCGACCTTGCAGTCTATTTGATGTTTTACCCTTTCGGAGAGTGGAGTTGTAATGACTATCTATAAATAGTGAATTTTTAGACTATATCCTTGTAGAACAACTGAATTGAATAGATTATAAGTAGTTCTGAGATTAGACACAAATCTCTAATGTTAATACTCACCAGACGCTTACATACCAAATGCTATCTGGAGTATATTCACATCTGTGGCTCTATCAAAGAGTGTGAACGGAAAACTCACGGAAGCTTTTGGCCTACGTGTATAGGGTGAAACGAACTGATACTAATTCGACGCACACTCTACCTCTAAGGAACCCACGTTTTTGCCCATCTCCTTCAATTATCCAATTTAATTCCCTAATTGGTTACTTCAGACTAAACTCTTGATCTATGTCTCAGTAGGTTAGTGCGGTTAGTGTCACGAGTTCAAATTGAACCGATAGTCATTTATAGGTCAACAATAATTAATTATTTATTGATAAGGGTAGCTACATTCTCGACGGTTACAAAGCAAATAGGTAAAAAGTGCCATTGTCGTTGTCGCACTTTAAAATCCAATTCGCGGTTAGTATCTGAAATAACCGTTGCGCCTTTTAGTCGGCGCTGCCGTAGTTTTCGATTTTCCGTTTTACAAACAAGAGTTTCCGTACAGTAGGTTACATTCGGTGAATCGGTGATGTGTAGTTTTTTTCCAAAAAAGCTTTACCCGAATGTCTGCACGTTTCAGTAGTATGGTAATGAAGTGAGCGATGTGAAAACTTAAAATACGGCGGTTTCGCTAAATTAAAGCAATAATTAAAAGTATTTTGATGTGCGTGTTGATTATGTATGCGCAAATATATGTAAAAATGCGTTTCTTTTACGAACACTGCACTCGCTTAACGAATTTTGAGTGTTTAGTTTTTAAAAAATAATTAACAACATGCCAAATAAATTGCGACACATCGATTCGGGTTAATTTGAAATTTAAGTGAAAAATGATCGGTAATGTTAAATGTGTTTGGTAAACTTGAAATGCACGTTTTTGTATTGCTAAGATGACAGGCATATGTAGAGCCTCTTAGTAAACCAAAATGCCCGGTGGACGTAGGGGCCTCGTGGCCCCTCAAAATACCTTCCTTGAAAACATCATTCGAAGATCCAATTCGCAACGTAAGTGAATTTTGTATTACTCCTATTTTAACAAGTTTAATCGATATAGTATTAACGACGATAGTTTGATATGTTTAGCCCAGTGTCTGAAAAGCTCTCATGACCGACAGACCACAGAAAACTTGACTTTTTGCTTCTTTGCCAAGGTTATCAGTGCAATAGTGCAATGTCTAGACATACAAGTAACTAGATCGATAATTTGCATTTTCACCACCCACAAACATTACCTAACCCATTTTCTTTTATGTTAACCATCTTATTGATCGTTTCCCATTTATAAGGTTTCTTCTACTTACAATACGGGTACCACCACTCATTGCCATACGTAGTTGCAATTGCTCGGACACATTAATGTGAAAGTCAAAAATGAGAAGACTTATGGTTCACTTTATTACTTCATTAAGGCATAGAATTTGCATATGCGTTACGAGATGATAAACGATAAGGACCAGTAAAAAGAAGTACGCCTATAATTTGCGGAAGCGTTTCACATTATGGATCATTGGACCAAACTTAATTTTCCTACAAATGTCTAAAACGAGGCAAATATCGGTCGTTTAAAAAGTTGAAAGGCCTGTGATCAAATATATCGAAGGTAGGGCTCACAATTCCCTTTGTGACCGTATGAAAAATGCTTGCGTGCACAATAAATACTCGTGCAACCAATTCTATAAAAGTAATTGTAAATTTCGCAATGCATTTGTGAGCGAATTAGCATTTACACATATACCAGTGAAGAACACGGACATCATAGTCTCAGCGTGGCCAAAATGTTACCAATATCGATGTGGAACTTTATGAAATCAAACACTGACTTTTTTGTAGTAAATTGTTTTACTTTTAGGGATTTCGTCATTAAAATTTTCTGTAAAAAAATGTGTCGCACGGAGAATAGTGTTCGTCTGCCAATTTCAAATCATCCTCCAATTACCCATGTATTCCACACGTTCCCAATTCCAAGAGCACCGGTTAATAATCCTCTGTGAATACCTCGAATACGTTTTCTTATATTTGGAAAGGTTAAAAACTTGGAACGATTATAGTATATTAAGTATGGAGAACGGTAAGGGATTTTTACCGTTCGAAGACAATTGTTTGGAGGAGGAGCGAAGCGACGACTCCAATAATTATTGTCTGAGAACGGTAACCCTTAACGTTCGACGTGCTTATAACATTTTTTGCGCGATCGAAATTAAAATTATGCAACCAATATAAATATGCACTAAGAAATTAATGAGCAGAATAAATCGAAATGATCGAAGTGGTATGGTGTACATCACTAGGTAACCAGTTTATTTGTCAAAATTGAAATTAATAATTTCATAAAAATGTGCATGTGTCTGATGTAGTTTACTAGCTTTGAACTTCCTTTATGACTTTATGAGCGTCTTGCTATAGGAAACAACAGCAGAAATTGTACGTTTAATGTACCTAACAATAATTAAAGATTAAATGTAATGTAAGACTGTTGATTTTTAAAAAGGCGTCGGTAAGTATTTTTGCTGTTCTGTTTTTCGATCGGTAAGTAATTTTGGCGTCGTCGTAATCATAGCAACTGGTAAATTCTACGTACTGTCATGGAAACACCCATGGTAAATAGTCAGAAATGACCGATCGCGCAAAAAGTATAATTAACAAGGCTTCTATTATTAACCTGCAAAAAAAGGCGTTAACTAGTAGTTTCAAAGGTATTTTTAAAAACATTCGTAAGAATATTTCCGAAACGGTTTTTAAAGAAACTTCTAAGGTATTTAAGACAAGAGAACATTTATCAGAAGATTTCGTACGAGCTTGCCAAAAAGACTATGTTTTTAGTAGAGTAATATCTACAGAGCCGAATTTGACCTTTATTTTGGGAGTTATTGCGTGTTCTGCTACAGATAGACGTATCAGGCCAACATTTCTGCGAGTGCTAGAACAAAAAGTAATTAGTGATTAATTAAGACCCAATTTAGTGCCTCAAGTCGAAACTCAGCTAGCTATATATATGGAAGATAAACAATACAGTTTAAGATATTTGCATTAGAAACTGTAACCCTATTGACAAATACATCGTTCACACGATTTATGATTTGCGGATATTGCCCTGTTACCTACTAGGACGTCTTCCAATAAGAAGAATAGGAAAAGGAATTTTTCTAAAAAGCCTTTTTCGGAGGGGACCTTAAAAGCGTTTTTAAGAAAATTTCAAGAAAACGTAAACACTTTCTGAATCTGCAGAGTACGTCTCTAACGAGGTCATTAAAAATATTTCTAAGGAAGTACTACAGGGACATTGATTACTATTTCCTAATGGATATTTTTGTTATTATACACTGGCATGCTCTCGGGCGTACTGTGGTACAAATTAGTTATTTATGCATCAAGGGCATTAAGGCGATATTTATGCCGAGGGCGACAGAGCCCGAGGGCCTCCGGCCCGAGGGATTGTAAGTCGCCCGAGGGTTAAATATTGAGTAATGCCTGAGGTGCATACAACATTTTATTTTTCATCATTCCAAAGAATGCATTTCCAATATACAAATGTCATGATTATTGTTTGCCCAACATTAAAGTGCTCCATACGAATCAAGTTGCATTTTTTTATGACATAATATAACTCCGTCAATCAATTTGACAGGCCATTTGAGGGCATAATGAGATGACAATCCATTATGCCCTCTCATTATGCCCTTGCGCGTAATAGACTGCTTCATATGTCACATATGACAGATATAATTGACATATAATAGGCAAATGAAAAATAAAATATTTTTTAATAAAACGCCCTGTACCTTAATATAAATTTACCTTCGTAGTGCGCATATTTTTCTGAATTAAAAAATGATCTCTAGTTTAAGCTATTGTTGAGTTATTAAACAGTTAAAATTGTGGTTATACTTCTTACTTGCTCCTTGGAAAATTATTACCAACAGGAAAGATGCAAACGCATGAAAATAAACCAGATTACGCTGTATTTATCGTAACTTTTACTATCATTTTCGATCAATAAAATGCGTCAAATTCTTAGAAAAAAGTCTGACGACCAACACTAACCATCACAAAAGTTAGGCGCACTGAAACATAAAACATCTTCGACTATAAACTGTTAGTACGTAAGTAAGAAAATTTAAATTGGTCTACAAATACGGTCACTTATTTACGAAAATGATTCATTTCAAATGTAATGAAAATAATGCCATAAAAAGAATTTTATTCTACAATATCTTATATATGAAAGAGCCAATATTCCAGCTGAAGCACGAAAGATACTGGTCAGGCAAAATGAATCCTCGGTCCTATTTATATTATGTAATTTATTCGAATAATTTCCCTTGTGTTTGGTAATAAATATTAACCTCACAGTCATAACAACCCTTCAAAATGACATGCAGTAGAAAGCTTAGAAAATAAAACAAGTTGTAAAGCAGCATATGCATGATGAAAGCGCTTTTTTGGTAATACAGATCATATTTTATTAGCAAAATCAAAATAGACTAGAGTCTGCACATCTACACTATAGCAGAAAGCTTTTAGTGGAAATTTTAAGTCCCTAGCTATTTTGTAATTGCTGAGATCTCAGCCGGACAACCAGCCAACTAGCCAGCCATAACGAATATAATAGCGTATTTTTTTTCACGACCGCCAATTAGACTAAGCCTCTAAGGCTATATATTCACTCGAGCGTTCAAATTCGTGACTCACAATTGGGATCTCCGTAACGGTTGAAGATACAGTGTAGGTTAAATGGGCGCAAAGAAGTTGCCTCTTTTTGTGACTAAAAAATGCATTAAAAATTTTTCACAAATTATTGAAAATATCTGAGATGTCTCAAAAAAACTGAAAATGGCAAATTTCGTTCTCAGATTCTCTAGCTTAAACGGTCAGAAATATAAAACCAAGTCTAAACTCCGCCTGTAGTTCAATCTTTCTGATGATTCTATATTTAAGTAACTCTAAACTACCCTAATAAAGCGATTGTTGTTAAAAAAAAGTTTATAGTGTTAGCGTTAGCTACTGGATAATTCTGGTGGGAAAGTAAGTGCTGATCACAACAGTAGAGCAGGTATCAGCGAAGGTAGCAGTAGAGTAGTAAAACGGAAAACAAACAAAGCTCCACCGATGATGAGTTAAGAAAATTAAAAAAGGGGGTTATTCTGTCAACCAGCAACGAAGAATTTGACCCGTATTTGCATAACAGAGGCTACGATGACTTACACTCACTTACATACACTTAAACATTCAAAGGTCGCCTGTCATACATTCAAAATCTACGCTATAATGCAAGAAGAATTAAGCCCTTACAAAAATTCTCCGAAATACTCCCTTTTCCCCACCAACATTCTCCAGATAATCACAATTGAGTTTTTACATAGCCAGCAAATGTGTCTCGTCTAGACTCGTCGTGACCTGGAATTTACAATGGTCTACTGGAGCAGTTTTTTGTGTTTCTGTTAACCAAAGTTAAAAGATATTTTTATCGAGTTTTGGTCAAAATCAGCTCATGAGTTTTATGTAAAATAAACATAAGATAGAGTAGTGTCTCTAGTTTGCTTATGTTATGTCTATGGATAGACAAGACAAAGAAGCAGATATTTACAAGTAATTTAACGACTTAGTTGACTTAGTGACTGTTTCCACCACTTTTTTTTCTAGGAAGACATCGTCAAACGTACGCGGATAAGCTTCTACTTTTAATTTCCTTTTTCTAAACAAAACTCACTTGTAATCAACAAATACCTATACAAAGAAACTGAGTATGATTGTGACCTCTACGTCACTTGCTAAACAAAACCAAAACTTGAAGTGAATATATAAACTGTATTTTTCCCCCCAAATCTGCCACCCCTAAAATTCGTTCTAGGCGTGCGCCTAATCCGCACCTTATGGGAAATACACCCCTGACCAGCCTCGTCGCATGTTCTTTAGAACTTTCAGCTTGATGTCCAGCATGCATCGCAATACCGCATCTGTAATAAAAAAAAGAATTAGAATCACTGCAACAGAATAGGAACGAAAACAAAATAACTGAAGTAATGAGGAAATAGTACTTTGTGTACCAAGGCGGGAAAGTGGATGTTTTCCGGGGCTAGTCGATAAAACATCTACAAAGCGACAGTTTCACACAGATCCTTTTTTCGTCAAACTTTTTACTGTACATACCGACACAAAGGTCGGATTAAATCATGAGCGACACTAACATTGTACTTAGTACAAAAATTTGCAACGTTAGCAGAAAATTAAAAAAATTGGGATAACCTTCAAAAGGCTATGGTTTGCTAGCGAACTTTTTACAGCACAAACCAGAAGGGAACAAGAAGGTGACATAATAGAATAGGTAAAGTATTGAGGGAAATAAATTTCTCCTTTCACCACCCACTACCACACACACATTTCCCACTCGCAGATCCACCCTCAGTTTGACGTGCAGCATAAGGTGTAATTCTCGAATCTGCAATTCTAAGAAACAAAAATTATAAATAGGACACAAAAAGTAAGATAGTTAAAATTTTCAAAAAAATAATTTCTAGGAATGGGCACGAACTCCGACTCGGCTTGAGGCCTAGGCGCCTCGTCCGTAAAACTTCCGACTTGTCAGCGAAAACTCACTTCTCGTCCTTGGTAAACAATATACTATTCCAATTTTTAAAAATAGTTTTCATTGTTTATTTGTACACATGCGCGCATATATAATGATTTGCTTATATTTATTCAACTTATTAAAATTACTTGATGATTTAAGTGTCTTATAACGTTCAATCTCATTTGTAATTTGAATTGTTTTGAATTAGAGCCGAACTTATTTTTTTCGAGCCGAGCTTGAGATCCATAATTTCGAGCCGAACCAAGTTTTTCAAAAGTTCGGCTCGATTCCATCCCTAATGATTTCTATTCCCTAATATACCACCCAATTTCAGTGCAACGCAGTAAGAATCTGCAATTACAAGAAGAAGAATTATAGAATGACTGCAAGAAGTAGTTACGAGAGAAATAAATCTGTAATTATAAGAGAAACATTACAAATAAAGAACAAGAGCAAAGAAAAAAGGTAATTGTTTCAATTAAAAGTTACAAAATCGAATTTTCGTTTATGTGAATTCGGACGATTTATAGGTAATTAGATAACAGGAGAATTATTTAAAGCGTTATTAAACCTAAATCTACTAAGTATAGGATATTGCATTCATTCGTTCATTTTCATTTTATTTATTGTGCCATATTGTGCTTAAATAATTACATAGTAATTTTTGCACTCGTCCTATGATTACTTTCTCTTACAAAATTGTCTAGAAACACTATTTTAAGTTTTTCACAGATAAAAAGAGAATTTTTTTAACCGTTAGACATATCTAATGCGAAATTTTATGCTCCTAAATGAAAAGTTTTCTTTTTTCAAGATTAGATTAGAGTGCGGATCATTGCAAAGCTGAAGATTGTATAAAGCTTGAATATGTAAAAATTTCGGTTATCCTACTCAATTAAACCATACTAATTTGACATATATTTCGTCTTTCTACCAACGAAGATATACAGTGTGTCCCAGATCGCGTGGGATTGTATGGGTAACTTTGTTATTATTAAAGATAGATAGATAATTAAAAAATAAAAGTAAAGTGGAAGTAGCTACCACTACAATAATAATAATAATCATCAATGGCAACACGTTGCCTAAACTAAACTGTCTTGAAGTGTGTTTCACTAATAATGGCCAGTATTTTAAACATCTGGTGTAATGATTTTCATTGTTTTGTTGCCTCGAATAGATTTTGTTTTGTTTTTTTTTAATTCATCACAGCCTACTTGATTAAAATATAAAAACCGTTGATATAACTGGTATCTTATTTTCAATCTTATGTTATGATAGCTCGTTGAAAAGAGAATTAAAAAATCTATCAAGTAATCTAAAAATCCCATATAGCGCCTATTTAACTTTAGGAAGTTGGTAAATGTTCCTCAAAAGTAGCAATCTTGAATTTTTTTGACATCAATTCTAAATTAAGCGTATCAAAGACAGTCACTTTTATATAAAACTTTTTTTTATCCCTCTTATACTTTCGATGATATAAGACATTCAAGGAAATGACCAATTTTAGTTTTTTTGAATTTACGTCGAACCTATGCGACATTTTGAATTTCCATAAGGAAATTTTAAATAAGCATCCAAAACTGCAAAACATTGCCCATTTAACCAATTCTCTATCTTTAATAATAACAAAGTTACCCATGCAATCCCACGCGATTTGGGACACACTGTATAATATTACGTGCAATACTAGGGGATTTTACTGGTTAAAACGAGAAAATTTGTAACTTCCTTCCACAACTTAAATAACGAGTATATAAAGTCAACGAAACGTGAGAACAATCTGCACCTCTCATTTTACACGTTTAACAATGTCTAAATACTAGGTAAATACTTACCCACACTGCGGAAATATCGCAGAGAGTGCGCTCCTTTACAAATCGACTTCAACAAGCTGTCTAAACCTAGGTTTTATTGACGATGTACCGCAAGTTCATGCAGCAATTCGTTTTATACCTTCAGCGGTGGATTGTATCCGTATACGTAGTTTGCGTGAAAAATGTAAATTTAAGCAAATAACGTGTCGTGACATCTTTTTGTTCTTCTCCCTTTCTTGGCAACGCGAAAGGTTGAACAATCAATCGATTGTTTGGTACCAATTACGTGTGCATCAGGTTGTCCCTGCTGAGCACAATATGAACAACTAAAAATTGTTTAACTCGGTATGAATGGTCGACTCTTTTTTACTATTTAGATATATTGGCTCTTTCCTCCGTAATTCCAAATTGGTAAATTCTATCCATACATCTAAAAATTAGAGTCACTAAATGTCACTAAACAAAACACATAAGATAGACGGATGAAATGGAAGCCTCATATAAAATTTTCCAAACGTGCTCCTCTCACGTTTGAGATGTGAAAGAAACATAATAGTTCCTCTAAAACCGGTAAAATCCATACATTTCTAAGTATCACGAACAGTTTACCACCATATTTAATAACCACCGATAACTGGAAAAACATTCTCCAATCACTGGTTAAAACTAAAGAGGCAAAATTTGGATGTATTTAGTTACACATTTTCGACTTCCTTAAAATTACTCAGAGATATTTCAATGCGAAAGTTTAAATTTCAAACAGAAATGGCATCTTGCGATTCTACAACAAACGTTAATCGCAAATTTCGTAAAATATGTATGGAACAAGGAGCAACTTTGAGTTAAATAAAACCAAACTGGTGGAAATAAATGGAAACAGACACTTTTATACACGAAACGCGAATACCATACATCTTAATCTCCGAGGGTGAAGTAAATAGTAGTTTGTACTAAATATTAATTAGAGGAAATTTGAACTTCACTCGCAATACGAGGCCGCCTCCCAGTAGGCTGTAGATAATTTATGCGATTTGCGGAACACTAGAAGAACGTCTTCGTAAATATGCAAATTGATCATAAAATTAATTTTTGTAGCAATTAAGTATCTGGAGAGCTTTTTTATTACCCCAAACATTTCTTGTACGAGTAATAAAATTCTTCATCGGATTTTCTTTTATTGTTATTAATTTCGTCGTTTTTTAGCAAAAAGAAATGTAAATTATTCACGGAAATTTTAAGATAAGAACGAATGATATTTTTTTATTGAAATGCAGTCTTTCATTAAAAGCCTTGTTTGCTCATGTTATGTTCAATGGCAGTAAATATGTCAGTAGTTGCAGACAGAGTGATATGATCCCATTGTTTTACTGATTGTGAATCGCAAGGGATATATGTGCGCTACAGTTTCATATTAAAAATTTGCTAAGCAATAGATGAATGTCGTATGTTTCCAGAATAAGCTTTTTTTTCTGATGAAGAGTCACGTCGCGTCATTACGACCCTCTGCTACGTATAATTAGAGTATTTTTTGTTGCTCACGCTGCTCCACAGATACTTTTCGGCTCATTTGAAAGGACGTTCTTAGTTTCTATCTCAAATAGTGACACTAATTTTATTACTATCTATAGTAGTATGCCTACCTAGAAAATCTTATAGTAACGGTTCACGGGGATCGGAGTGAAAAGGTGTATATAACCCCACACCAACCGTTTTTGCAAAGATAAGTGTTGCGATATCTAACCAAGGTCCGTTATTCATGTGGAATCTTTGTGAACTCCAAAGATGTCAATTAATAATAAAGTATAAGCCAAAGGCCACGATGGGTGTGGAATAACCCTTTCAATAGCCGAGATTGAAAGAGAAGGAGGGACGGTCCATTCAAAACAGCACACCTAAACGAAAGACGAAGAGGGGCCCCGATGCAGGACCCCAAACGCATAAATATTAGAGACATGAACGACATGATAATTCAGTGAATAAAGACGATATCAAAGAAAAATGAAAGACTCGATGGACTCATCTCAAGAAACACGGCGAAAGACATCAACGAAGTGACCCTAGAGTTAAGGAGTGTTGCATCTCAGCTAGCAAACGTAGAAACAATTTATTTCATCCAGAGCGCACCTTGCACAAACAACTATCCCATTAAATCATCGATAATGAAGCAGCGAAACAAGGAAATAGTTTGCAACAAATTAATACAAAGCTAGGATTAAAGGGGGGGACATTGTAAGAACCGCATTGAAACTGCCAACGATTGGGAAGTGGCACAGAGAGATTGGCCGAAGGGCCGAGCTAGAGGACAATGAAGAATGGGTAGTAAACGAGCTGGTACTTTGGGGCGTAGGTCTTGGTAGGAAATGGTTGGCAGACATCCAGAATTGCGATAGAGTGCAGACTTTTAAAGGAGGCGTTACCACCTTCAGGAGTTCAAGAGCGATCCTGGAAGAAGGGGAGGAAGACAAGATTGACTTTTCCCTGCAGCACTAGAGGGCAACAATGGCTCCCTGAAAAAGAGGTGGTTGCTTCGAAAATCGCTCAACTTTACGGCCCCAAAAAACTGTCTTCTTTTTGTCATGAAAAAGGCTATGCTTCAAATTTCAGACCTTTACGGATTTAAAAACACGAGTTTTTCCGGTTTTTGTCGGAAAATTATATGAAAAAGGTGTAGATACATAAATTGTTAATTTTTTTATTCCATACAAATTTTACTGCAAATAATTCGCCTAAAATTAACAGTTTTGTCAGAAATTACAAAATACCACTTAATTCCACCCTCTTCACCCCCGGGATTTGCTCGCGGAAAAATTCAGCTATCTGAATTATTTTTCCCCGATTTCGAAACACTTTACCTACATAAAAAAAACCGGTTTCGATTTGAAACTAGTTTTTCTTTCTTAAAACATAGTATATAGCCTGATGAACTAATTGGGAAACGCATAAATCGCTAGTTCCATCACTTAAGGTAGAAGTTTAAAATTTGGGGTAAACCTTAGGTACGTTTCGGGATGTTAGTAACTAACGGAGTATTTTGGACTGACAGTTGCTCCGAATAGAAATTCTTTTATTTCAACTATATTCCAACGCAGGAACGTATTTTCCCTTAGAATGGAAGTTTATCCATTTTCCCGATAATGACCCACTCTCAACTTCAACTTTGCCAACTAGAAATTAATTTAGTCAATATTGCGAATATTTTGACCGCCCCTATTGATTTCATACAACTAATTAACAAACACGGATAGAATGGAGTCTGATGTAATACATTACCGATATGGGTTTGGCACAAATCGGAACATGGCCAAGGTGAAGATAGAGGAGGTAAATTAATCAGAAGATCAAATTTGCGGAAAGCTCACCTAATGCTGTACTGTAGGCTATAAATTTTAATGAAAAATCACAACCACTTATTGGAACTACTTTATAACGAGCACAATCTATAGCGGAGAATATTGCACAGAGGTAGGGTAATTTATTTACATTACATAATAAGAGGAATGCCCAAACTGTTAATGGTAGCAATAGAAAACGAAACTAAGTTCATTCCAGAGTGAATTAAAATAGGGACAAGTAATTCATATTTCTCAGGTCGTCAACCCTTACAATTTGTATGGCTGTCTGATGTTGAAATCTCAGGCGAGAATTCGAAAACGCACGTTCGGCAGATGTGGAAAATTCAATTGATTGTTCTTATGGAATACCAATAAAAACTTGAGCTTTTATCTAAGGCATTCATTGTAAGGGTACGAGATCAAATGAAAATAACAACCAATTTTCAATAGAATTTCTGTAAAAATTTTTCCTTCGAATGAAACGAATTTTTCGCGAAATCGCGAGTACGTAGACCTTAGAAGGAGACATTCAAATGTCATTGCTTTATCAAACTTTGTTTTTATTTTTGGGCTTCGACGACTTTATGCGTTTTATACAATATTTTATGTCTTCGTATAGCGAGAGCTTTCGACGTAAGGGAAATTCGAAAACGGCTGTTATTGACATGCGGTCTATCTGTAATAACTCTATCAAGTCCCTTCACATTAGTTTCAAAATGGAATACCTTTTACGTTATGAAGTTTTCGCAGTGAAGCAAAAAATGATGCCAAAATGGAGGCGTTAAACTGATTTTATAGTTTGTGATAATTCTGTAGTACTTTTCAGCGCGCACGCATTTTCCGAACGATTCTACATTATGGCTGTTAGTGGATGTGTTTCGAATAATTTATTACTGGGCTATTGTCATAAAACAGAAAAAAAGCAATAAAGATATGCGACCATGTGTTTTAACTACATCACGCTTTTAGGGTAAAACGATCATCTCCAGCCTATTGCGGATTTAAGCATTTTTTTAAACTAATGAATGAGGGAGGTTTTCCGCAGCAAGTTAACATGTCCTCACGCCAAATTAGAGAATTCACAATTCAAATGACGTAAACGAACAATAGTTTAAAGCAAATACTTTCGGTGTAATCTTAGAAAACAAAGCGACTTGCAATTGCGCCGGCAAACACATAATTCTTGTCCCACAACTCGTAGGACTATAGGAACAAAATAATCAAGTAAACAATTGCAAAATAAACGCCAACAAACCACTACAAAACGAATGCTGCTTTCTCTACATAATTTGTGTGGTTTTTAATTCAAATTACGTTAAATGAATTGGAAGACACGATAACAAAAACGATTTAGCTTAATCCATCTATAGCGGCAAAGGCCAGTTAAAAGAGGGCCGAAGTACACAAACGAATTTGAAAATGTAGGCCTTTGCCATCAACATTCTATACCCTAAAATTTTATTGCAATAAGAACCTTCAATGCCGTAGTTCTTATGGGAATTTGTATTGATGTTATGCACATCTAAGGTAGTAACTATTTGTAAACCCTTTTATGGAAATTTAAAATGCCAACCATCACTCTGGTAGGGAGTTATTGTCATGGAGCTTCGTGGTTAAGACAAAAAAGTGTGGAAACTGTGACAGAACAGGTTCTACTTCCTTACTTTTTGGACCAGGTATTACGAAACCTTTTAATTTTGCTTAT
Source organism: Photinus pyralis (assembly GCF_008802855.1). Taxonomy (NCBI): domain Eukaryota; kingdom Metazoa; phylum Arthropoda; class Insecta; order Coleoptera; family Lampyridae; genus Photinus; species Photinus pyralis. The sequence continues at coordinate 20,029,540 of NW_022170511.1, read as the reverse complement.
ATTTATACCTTTTTCTTTTATTAGTCAAAGAAATACAAAGACTCATCTTTATGGTACCCTTTTTCAAAGCTATAAGTATGCTGCGCATAAATATAACGTGGATATTGGCAGGTTGTCAAAGTTCACTGCCTTAAATTAATTTTTCAAACAAATGCGCTCAAATATTGCTACGTTTCAATTAAAACAGAGTCACAATTAACGTCTCGTTCGATTATTCAAAACCATGTCACTTTCCATTTACTTCCTTGCTCTTTCCTATACAATAATCTACACCTGTGTTAAACTTTCGCGATAACACGTCCTTGTCTTGGAGCGATTAGAAAACTTCTTATCTACAACCGGAGAAAAACATGTGATAAACTTTTACAAATACTACGCAAATAATTCCTGACGGAATAATAATCATAATTCTGATACAACATTGTCCTCGAATTCAACTAATATAATCGAAATTGGGCTTAATCCGAAATTCCAACCAACATTTAACGTTATGAATCAATGAAATTTACACATTTTAAAATTGTTTATAAAAATTGCAGTTTGAGTTCTGTGTTAAAGAATTTTAGATGGCATTTTTAATTTTTTTAAATTTTTACTTCATTTAGTAGATGAACTCACCCTAATTCAGTAAGACAAAAATTTGGTGACTTGAACTAGGATAAAATCACACTTGAGCAATGCAAGATATTTATTACACGATTACCATTGAAATATGAAATATGTATTCGAAATCTATTTTGAATAAACAAATCGAGTAAAAAGTTATCAGTCATCAAAGGGAAGCTATGAAAAAAATCTTAGGTTAAGGTCATTTTAATAAAACGCTTACATGTTTTTATATTCTTTGCAGTTAGAACTCTTTAGGGTGCAGGGAAGGATGTTACGCAAGTATGAGTCTCTCATGCTCTGACAAGCGGACTGGCAACCGCATTTTCCTAGGACTGGAAGCTCTTTGTGGCTCGTTGGTTCAGTATGGTTTCCAGCCCACTTTGTCTGGCATTCAGAAGGAGACAAGCAGTAGGTAGCCCGCAGTGCAGGCTGATGCAATGCAGATTGCGTTGGAGGGAGGAACTGTACTAATTTACTTTTTCTACAAATGAAGTCGTTTCGCACGTTCGTAATGGATTTCTCATCTTTTGGGGCCATACAGAACGTCAGTAAATTCTTCCAAAGGTTTCATTGTTTCGTCTGTTTCCTTTGTAAGCAAATGAGACAGTATCCAAAGTTCTTTCAGTTCGAGTTACATACGATCAGAACGTCAGTACCTATCTGAAGACGACGAAGTTCTGGGCTCCATACTATGCTACTAGGTACTGTAAGAGAACTTAGTGAATCGTGAATCGAAATAGTCAATCGTATGTCAGTTTGGCACCATTGCGGTAAGGAACAAGGATAGCGTTATTGAAGAATGACCATCAAAATTCCCTACTTTCATTCTAGATGGCAAAATATGTTCCAGTAGCCTCAGGTCCTGCGGAGTTCCACCAAGAGATATATAATAACCTGTATTTCTCAGTGCAGGATTTTAGTTGACCAATCCAAATTATGCACTGCAGCTGGTAAAGAAGCAATAACCACCACCTTTACGTTTTTTCTTTCGTTTGGCATTGTCTGTTACTCCGACAAATGTACAAAAATTGAAGGACATTGTAATTCTACGAGCACATCTTAAGTCTACAAAATACCTAAAGGAATGCAAGGTTAGAATTAAACCGAAAAACAGAATGTGCACTCTTAAAAACATGGAACACCGACGGGATTCAATACTAAACAACAAACTAACAAACTGCTGCAGTGCTGCCGCTGCGCTCTTTCCCCGTGGGCCAGTACTAATGGCTGTTAACTGTTTCCCGCAACGGCGCTGGCGACCGACGGAAAAGCGCGAAGATGCCTTTTCAAATGATCCTTACCCAAAAGAACCTTGGAAACCTTGGTCACCTCAAATGCAAAAATCGGACACAGATGTTTTTTGGGTATTATTTTTGTCATTTTCGCTTTCGAAAACACCGAAAACGACACTACTATTTACTGAAATTATAAACTAAATTGTAAATTTGCCACCACTTAATACTGACATATGGACATTTGGTACCTGGATGGATACGAAAGCTCCTAGGGATTTGATTTTTTTCCGCTCTTTAGGAGTTGGACCATCTAGGGATAAGAATTGTTGCACCATTTAAATAAAATCAAAGATGAAAATAATCGATATAAATATAATTCCATCTTTCTATGTGTGGTCCTCTTAAAGGTAGCTAAATAACGAAGTACGTATTTACACGGGTAATGGAAAAATACGGCAAGCTTGCGGTTTTTCAGGCTGCGTTGACTGGATTATTAACGCAAGGTTTCCCTTTCTAGATTAAACATTTGGCGTTTTTTTCTGTTTTGAACGTGCAATGCCGTCTTTATCATAAAACTTGCAAGCAGACGTAAGGTTTTCACTACGACCACAATGACGTAGTGAATGTCCGAATTTTAGATTCAGGTTAAATAAACATTCGGCATTTAGCGGCTTTCACAGGCGATACTTACAAAATCAAATCAGTCACCCTTAAATAATCACAGTATAATCCATGAAGATACTTCACTGCGAACCGGATAGTAGTATTGTAATGAACGCCGACTGAAAACCATTCAATGGGAAGTATTTTAATTACGACAATTGATGGCACCGCTGATCCGGAATTTAGATATTTAATTTATAAATCGAAGCCTCCGCCTCTACACAAGGATTTGAAGTAAATAATTTGCAATTAATTTGTTGTCGAATAATATAAAAGAAGTGCCTGTTGTTTAGTTACTTTAGTTACTATTGAAGATTCAATAAATATATTTTTGTTGATATCTTGCAAATTTTTTTTAATATCTTTATCCATGAGTTATCTCTCTTTGTAGGAAGTTATTGGCGAACGATCATTCTACTAGAAATAATTTTTCTTTTTTGAGAGCCAATTCTCTGGGAGCGAATTCTCCGAAGAATATATTAAATTTTAACCGGCCAGAAAATAAAACTAAGTAAAAATGTACATTAGGTTTTGGAGGCGTATAAGGAAGTCCGTAAATTTTAAGAACCGCGTTTTTAAAAATTGCCTGGTGGGAGAGCGTATAAATTCAAATTAGTGCAATTTTTACAGTTAAAGCTTAAACATTCCAAATCTGTCACAGAAGAGTAACCAACATTTCAAGCGAGAAAAATATAGATACTTATCGCTCAGTAAATGTAAATTATTTGGGGAATGAGTGCAGAAATTCATATAAAGGAACGGAAACGTATTAATACATTCCGGATATAAAGGAGAGACTTGAGTGGAAACAGGGAAGAGACTTGAGTGGAAACAGGGAAGGCTATACAAATTATAACCAATTATGGATTATTTAAAAGCTATTCTTTCAATAATGGCACTTGTGAAGTGCGACCTGGGTACAGAAAAAGGGGAACATTTGGTAATATAACTGCGAAAAGGAGGAATTTGGAAGAAAAATGGAAGAAAATAGAAGGGGCAACCAAAAATTATTTTATAAAATACTAAAGAATTTGAGGAAACCAAAAGAGCACAAGCTAAGGCAGGTTACAGGAAAAAACAACAAAGTAATAACAAATGAGAAAGGAATAATGGATAGATGGAAAGAGTACTTCCAAGAACTATTGAATAGACACGAACGGCAGGAAAAAAGTCAACAAGAAAGGATACAGGCTAACATAGACGAAGGAGATTTGGGTATCGAGATAAGTATAGAAGAAGTAGTAGACATAGTGAAAAGTTTGAAGTATGGAAAAGCGCCAGGACACGACAAAATAACAACTGAAATGATTAAGCGACTAGGGAACAACGGCATGGAAATGCTATGTCAATTACTCAATAAGGCTTGGCACAGTGGTGAAGTTCCAGAAGACTGGAAAGTAGGTATAATCATTCCGATACATAAAAATGGGGATTCAAAAGATTGTAAAATCTACAGAGGAGTAACACAGCTAAGTACGGCTGCAAAAATTTACGAAAGTATATTAGAAAGAAAACTGAAACAGGCAATAGAGTATCAGCTGGAAGAATCGCAAAGTGGATTTCGGAAGGGAAGGTGCATCCAGGATCACATATTTACAATTAAACAAATCACAGAAAAAGCTCTAATACAACAGAAGGTCGTGTATTTGGCATTTGTAGATCTCGAGAAGGCATTCGACAGCGTATCGCAATCTCTTGTTTGGGAAAGTCTAGGAAGAAGAGGAATAAATGGAAAACTCTTAAGAGGAATCATAAGTGTGTACACAGAAAATAAAAATTATGTGCGAATAAGTAACATGAAGTCAGATAAATTTGAAGTAAGGGAGGGACTAAGACAAGGGGGGGTATTAAGCCCGACATTATTTATAGTAGTGATGGACGATATTATAAAAGCGACATGTGATAAAACTAAAAAAGTGCATATAGGGTACAATAAACTAAGGCCGGTTCAAATAAGTGAATGTGTATTCGCGGACCATATAACAATTTGTGCAAAAAGTGAAAAGGGCTTGCAACTAAATCTAAAAACATGGAATGAAGAACTGAAGAAAAGGAAGATGAAAATAAACCCTCAAAAAACAAAAGTAATGGTAATAGGAAGAACAAATATTACAATGGATATAACAATTGATGAAGAAAGAATAGAACAAGTTGACAAATACAAATATCTGGGAGTCCTAATTCAACGAGAGGGGAATATGGAAGAAGAAGTTAATGAAAGACTGAGTAATGCAGCAAAATTATATCACACCTTGAGCAAGACATTTTTAACAAAACGAGAGATCACAAACACGACAAAGATGGCGGTGTATAAAACGGTTTATAGACCGATTCTTCTTGGAGAAGAAACATGGAATCTCACGAATTCTTCAAAAAGTAAAATTCAAGCCATGGAAATGAAATTCCTTAGGAGGATATTAGGCCTTACACGAAGAGATAGGGTCAGAAACGAAATTGTGAGAGCGGAACTCGGAGTGGAACCAATCATACAGAGGGTGGAGAACCAACAGCTGCGGTGGTTTGGGCATTTAAACAGAATGCAGGACAACATGCCTGTAAAACAAGTTTGGGAATCACGGTCACAATCTAGGTAGAGGGAGACCAAAAAAGACGTGGAACGATCAACTGGCAGCAATTTTGAAATCTCGAGGTACAACATGGGTAGAAGCTATGAGACATTCAAAAAATAAAGAACAGTGGAAAGAATTTTGTAAATAGGACTTAATATGATTAATTACACTAGAATTAGAATTTATTTAAATTGTAAATACGTAAAGTTAAAATTGTAGTAATCCTCACACTCTAGGGTAAGAGGTTATTTTGATAATATATATAACTGCGAAAACTGTAATTGAATTCCATACGATTTTAAGTACATGGAGGAATGTTTTGACATTCAGCGCATTCGGAAACACGACTTTTAATGCGGTTCATATTCAAGCACCGATCCTTTAATTCGTACAAATCGATTGGTGAAGATTTGACATCGCTGCCTTTTTTTGCATTCTCGAGTTAGACGAGGACAAACGAACAGACGGACGGAAAAATTCCCCTAAAAATGAGAGAGAATTTTTAGTAGAAACTAAATCTGTTGTAAATTTGCCATTGGAAGAACGTTATTTCCATTTTCAAAATAAATTGACTAGTAGCCCTACCACGACTGCGGACACGGAGGGACTTTCGACTAGTGGACCAGTTTTGCTTTTGTGCACCTCATGCACGCACGAAGGATGATAATCGAATAACGGACACTAACCGGAAACACCAAAAGGCGAGAAAATAAACGTAAGGAAAATTAGCTAAAAAAACGATAGAGGACGCTACAAAAAAAACAAACAATCTGACACAGAACGTAGAAAGCAGAGTGCATGCAAAGTGTGCCTGAAATTACGGAGGATAGTAAGGGATTAAAGGAACACACGAAAAATAAATAACGGATGGAAACGGAAAAATTTGTATAAGGGAAATAAAAGAGAATTTTGATATAATCTAAGAAAAATAAAAAGAATCCAAAAGACTAGTACGTCGCAGGTATAAATGCAACTAAAAAAAAAACCAAGAAAAATTACTAATTTAAAAAAATATATCAACGCTTGAACGCTAACCTAAACAAAAACAAAAGAAAACTTCGTGTGGAGTTTTGAAGGCGCCAAAGCTAATTAGCAATTAAAGGGGGACATGGAATGTAATAATCTGTATGGAAACGCAGGATAAATCAGTATATACATACAATGGATTATAATGAAGTATACAATGTGTCCCAGTCGAGTGACTTTGTTATTGCTGAAGGTCCAACGTAGCGTAGTTTGACTCTCCGCCACTGGATGTTAATGTTTCACACAATAACAAAAAATCCCTTGCTATCAGCATGCCTCTTGCCTAATACCTGGCAATCGTGGTGTGTAAGTATCTATAGTATTGTGTTGTGAATAGTAAGGGAGGTCTGCAAATTCATATGCTCCTGCGACAGTAATTTTCCAATTAACACAAAAAAATTAGGCATGTGTTCCAATTAAAGCGATACAAATTAAAAATTCAATCAACCCCCCCAAAAAACTGGAGTTACTTCGGAGCTTTCCATTTATTCGGTTTTTGCGTACGTCATACAGAGTAAAACAAATAACTGGAGCGAGTCTAAAAATAGAACTATCCTTTGACCTGGGGGTTGCGAAAGGGTGTCGGCGGGTAGCGAGAGTATGCGAAGAGAGGTCATTCACTGTATACCTGTTCCAGAAATAGCTCTTAATCTATAAATAGTCGCGTTTAATAAGAATATTACTAGGCAACAGGAGTAGGTAACGTGCACGTTTATCAATAGTAATGCATATTTAATATTTATGATAATAAATGTAGATCACGGGGTTATTGCACCCTTGACGCATGTTTCCATAACGAGGTCTCTATTTCTCAGATTTCCCCATTTAATGTTGATGTAGGGAACTGATAATAAATTTTTCAAATTCCTCGCCGCTTGTAAAATCTCAATGACCTAGTTGCGCTAAATAGGGCCCATGCTTGATTTAGTGCAGTCTAATGAATAATGCAGCTCGATGTAAAGGAATTTTAGATTTTTCTGAAATGACGCATTAAAAATTTGTAATGCGAAGATATTTGCTTAAAAACAGAAATTTTCGCTTGTTTTTCTTCCCGTTCGAAGGCTCGGTTAAATTGCTTTAATTAATCTGAGGAAACGTTCTTAGCAGATAAATTTCGCGCAGCTTTACCGAAAAATCGCGCTCTAATAATGTTTCGGTTTTTTATCGCATCCTTGAGAAATCACTTCGAAGCTTAACGACGTGCCATTAATAATAAGGAATTAGTTCGCTTGATCTAATTGTTGAGTGTTTAAAATCGCCACTTATTTTTCTCATGCGGTGATTTATAGGGCCTACATCTATTTCCCCTATTAAAGGCGCTGTATAAATTTTTAGATTCAGTCAGCGCACCTTTGATTTAAAATGAAAATTTCATTTAGAAGAATTTTAAATTACCTACATCTTCAATTGCACAAAAGACGTTTTTTAAATGAAAAAATAATAAATATTCCAGGAAATTAATCTTGGTGCTACGAGAGTACGACGGTAATTTGAGTAATTTTAAATTTATTCCATCAAAATGCAAGAATTATTTCCTTGTTAACAGAAATGTCATCAAAATTGGAATCGTTTGGTCACTTTCGTTATTGTAATTTCTATAAAACGGCAAATGTGCAAACGTTATTGAAAACTTCAATTATCGTCTTTTTAGCGCATTTTCCAAAAGGAAAATGAACGCTATTGTCCGCACGTTCTCCGTCTGTCCCACTACTAGTCCTCCAGTTTAAGCTTTTTCGTTGTTTTTCTTTCGTATGCGGTGTAGTCGTGGAGTACAGCCCAGATACCAAAACGACAAAGGTTACTTGCATTGGTCACTTCCTTCCCGAGTTATTACTGATTCAGTGCGGGGAAAATGCGCTTTCGTCGGTCGCGACTGACCACCTTTTTAACTTATTGTTTAATGTGGGGACTAATTAGAGGATTCATGCCACAAAAAAATTAAGTATACACTGTTCTGTAATGATAGATGCTCAAAACGCAAACTTCAAGTTACATCAAAAAGCAAGCTGAACTGCTATCTTCTTTCACTTACGATCTTTTTCTATTTCTAGTTTACCCTTATTGTTAGATTATGCCACGAGGACCTATTCAATTTATTACAAATCGGAAACTTCGTTACAAGTTTTCCTTACTACACCAGATATCAATTGATCAATATTGTATGTTTCAAACTGTACGAAAAGGAATATAATTACATAATATGTTACCTATTAATCTGTCCGACAAATGTGACACCTTCCAAATACAAAAATTATAATGTAATTAATTAATCATAAATTTTTAAGACTAATGTGGCTTTCCAAAAATGACTACTCTATTATGGAATCTGAATTTAAGCGAGAAGAGACGGAAACTGGATAATTTGTCACCTGTCAGGTAAATACTTACATAATTCCCCCAAGCAGAAAGTGTAATAAAATATTCATTAGACGCGATATTACGAACCAACCTACGCAAATCGGTAGGGTTAATAATTCGGAGTTGTTTTTATAAAACACTAACCACGAAATTAGCTATTAAACCGCTAAACAACAAAATTTACTTAGCGAATGATGGTCCACAGATGTTCCTAATTACAATCCCTAGATATAACACATATAAAGAATGACTTAATTGATACATGCGTTGAGCTAATCTAATTAACATAAAGCAAGAATATTCTTCCGTAGAGGTAAACGTTAGTAGGAGAGTAATATGTACCTTTTTCGATTTAGACAGTATATAGCTTTCGTTCTTTTGTTCATTTATCATTTGGAAGCCAGGGAATAGATTTGCAATTTGCTTATTTAGAGCAGTATAAAACAACTGGTGAATAATGGTCTACCAAACCGCAGTGTTGTATTAAAGTCAAATTGTGATAAACACAAATTGTAGAATCATACTCGGTATTCGCGTTATACTGAAAAGAAAGTTGAATTTAAATGTGAGCAAAAGCTCTCGCTACTAGTAACCATTCCGGATTTTTCGTGAAAAATCGTCCCCTGTCCGCCTGTTTGATTTTAACCTAGTTGTTACTAGAAAAGACTCAATTTTCTTATAGTCCATGTATAACCCACGTAAGTATATGCTCTGGAAAGGAAATTCGAGCTAATTGAAAATGTACAATTGATTTGTTTCTTGTTAATGTAGTCCACTGTTCAATGCAAATGAAAATTTGAAATTGTGTAATTTATATTCCGAACGTGTCCGGCGGCATTAAATATTGCATCCCAGAATTTGCGGTAAAAATGCAAATAAAATCGCTCTCATGAATGTAAAGCAAAAAAACTTTGGAGTATATACCATTTTTTCATCTCCTGATACAGCATAGAATATTTACGCCCTTTATCAAATAACGCGAAAAGCAGATGAAAGCAATTTTTAAACTAAATTTGTAGCGAATAATGCACAAAGGAATATATTTCCTGGGAAATCCTACAAGCAATCTACGAGTATATTGATCTTTAATGGAATCGGGGTGCAATAAATTTTACTCTCAAATCTCGTAATAAAATCCGTTTAAATCACCCCGAAACTTTCGGCAAACTTTTTATTTTTCTTTGAAACACGTAGAAATGAACGATTGCGGAAATTTGGGATGAAGTCTAATTGTAACTATGCCGTTCCTAATAAAATCGACTGCAAGAGTGTTAAGGTCATAGAAAAAGTGGAACATTAAGTTCGATTTCCTTTGCCCTAATTTGACTTGATGTCGACGTGGTGCTTACTGTTATTTGTAAGTAGGCAATTTCAATTTCTGGTTGGTTGACCTGCTAATTATCGGAGAATTTTTCGTGCAATTATTATTTATTAGACAATTATTAGACAAGCGATGCGTTTTAAATACGCATAATTTCTATGTCGTATAAACATCGTTTCGATGCATTGGTATGTCATTTTTATAATAGTCTGTCTATACTAAAGTGGGTCATTGTGTTTTTACTCTTGTTTTTACTCCATTAGTGTTGTTTACTAAGCTACCCCACGTTGTTATTGAATACTACTTAGGCGACTAGGATTGTGTCTCATTAATGACCACCAACGTAGCCTTTCGTTCTATTATCGAAACTTCACCCTCCTCATATATTATACTGCTGCCAAAAAAATCCACGTGAAAATAGCATACGTAAAACGATTTCTCCATTTGCACCCCCACGATTTTCTATGCTGCACTGGTTTCGACGGTATGACATGATATCAATCGAGTGGTATACCTATCATTCCAAGCTACCTGAATTTGCAGTCGAAGATGGTTAAAATTGCTTGTGGTAAATGTTACAAGTTTACCATATCCATAGAGGAAATTGTATTTCCTCTATGCCATATCCCATAATGTTCAATGTATGGCAAATCTAGCGAGCGAGTAGGTCATACGAGAAAGTGTATTGCAAACCATTCCGTTATAAGTGATACATACTTTCCAACCCCCGAAGAAATGGAAAAACAAAATTGGCTCTTTAAGTTGCAGTCGTGCAGTCAATGAAATCCGAAAGGGATCTGCTCTGCTACAGTGGAACAAGGGTTGCCGGTTGTGTGATGTTGCACAAACAATCGAGACAATCACATGACACAATTTGACGCCATCAGTACGCTGTAGTACCATAGTACCATCTTAAAAAATGACAAGAAACATTACTACTACTCGTTACCTTCCAAATCTTGTTAACCAGTACAGGGTACACAAATAAGCAATACTGCGATTTTGTACTGTAAATATATATATAAATGCATATACAGGGTCATTCTTGACGAGCGTCAGTTAGAAAGATATGGAAAACCTTTGAAAATGAAGATAAACTGATAAGTTCTTTAAGGGTTTTGGCACATGATGAATTTATCTAAAATATTTTCAAGATGGCGCCACTTCCGGAAATACCGGAAGTGGCCATCAACTTTGTTATTTTAAATAGGGACCCCCTATTTTTTCTACATTTTCGGATTCTACGTGTACTACGTGTGTTGGAGTACAACGATACCCCATAGTTGACCCTTTGCTCCAAGGGCTTCGCCGATATTCAAGTTTTTATGTCAAAAATTGAATTTGCAGGGGTAATTTAAAAAATTTATTACTCGAAAACGGTGAGAGATATTGCAACACAGTTTTCACTGATTTATTAAAGAAAGATCGAATTTTCTTATGGTATGCGTAACAGTCTAAAAAAGTGAGATTACAACACTTTTTCAAAGCTCTCAACTTTTAAACTTTTAAATATCCGTAACTCCATTTTTTCAAATGGCACCCCCTATTTTGTTCTTCCCCTTTGTTTTCCTTTTTCCCAGACGTTTAATTTGATACAAAATGTCAAAAGCTGCTTCAAACGGTTTCCGAGATATTCCATGTTTTAGTGATTTCTTGTGACAAATTGATAAAAAAATTAAGTCGCTTGATGTTATTCTTTTGTTTTTACTATGATAATGTTTAAACGTCAAATTTTCGCGGCTTGAACTTATACTTCTCGTCAATAATGGCTCGTTTGGGTTACACTAATGAAGATTTTTTGAATTTAATATTAATACACGGTAAATGGAATCGAATAGCTGCCAGGACTTGCCGTCTTTTTTCCGAAAGATACCCTGACAAGGCGCAACCCACAGAGGCTACAATTCGCAAATTACTACAAAATTGCAGGAATAACGGGACCTTTCAAACAAAAATACAAAAAAGGAAGCCTGTGGTAGACTTTGAAGAACAAGAAATAACTGTACTGGCGTATTTTGCTGCAAATCCAACCGCATCGCTTAATGATATCCAAAGAGAAATTGAAATATCAAACACGAGTGCACAAAGAATGGCGCCACTTCCGCAAATACCGGAAGGATCCATCAACTTTGTTATTTTAAATAGGGACCTCCTATTTGTGTTACATTTTCGGATTCTACGTCGAATTTGGAGTACAATGGTACCCCATAGCACAGATATACGTAGCGCATATCTGTACCCATAGTTAACCCTTTATTTTAAGTTCATAATGTCCAAACAGTCATATGAGAAGACAAAACCACACATTGCAGAATCATTCAAAATAAAATTCATGACATTTTTAATAAAGTTTTAATTTGCGGATGAACAAACTCAACAAGATATTCAGATAAAAGTAACGTAACGAATATCATCTACATTTGACGTTTTAAGATGTGTTCAAATATTCCCCCCTCTTGGTTTAAACATGTTTCTAGCCGTTTTATGACATTTCCATGAGTTGCGTTTTGGATCTGTTGAGGTGTTAATGAATTCAAAGCATCTCTAACTCGTCTCTCCATGTCAGCTTTGGTTGTTGGTGGAGTAGCATAAACCATACCTTTGATGGTTCCCCAAAGAAAAAAGTCTAGGGGAGTAAGATCGGGTGAACGCGCGGGCCATGAATAAGGGCCTAAATAGCCGATCCAGTTACCATTAAACGTTCGCTCCAGATAATCCGAAATTACCCTGGAATTATGAGCTGGCGCTCCATCTTGTTGGTAAAATGCACTCGCCAATTCTTGTAATGGAGTATTTTCCAGCGCGGGTCCTAAGACGTTTTGCAGAATATCCAAATACCTTTCCGCATTCAAATTTTCATTGTAAAATGAATAACACAATATTCTATTTCCTTTTATGGCACAAAAAACATTAAATGACCATGTTATTTGATGGTGCACTTCACGTGTTACTTCCGGGTTTCTATCACACCAAAAATGTGAATTATGGCGATTGTACATACCATTTTTACTGAATTTTGCCTCGTCAGACCAAATCACATCACTTAAAAATCCAATTTGTTCTTGAATTTTTACTAACATCCACTCACAAAATTGAATTCTGCGTACATGATCGCCATCGTAAAGGCAATGCACTTTTTAAACAAATATGGGTGCCATTTATGCTTTTTGAGAATTCTTTGTGCACTCGTGTCTGATATGTCAATTTCTCGTTGGATATCATTGAGCGATGCAGTTGGATCTGCAGCAAAATACGCCAGTACAGTTATTTCTTGTTCTTCAGAGTCTACCACAGGCTTCCTTTTTTGTACTTTTGTTTGAAACGTACCGTTATTTCTGCAATTTTGTAGTAATTTGCGAATTGTAGCCTCTGTGGGTTGCGCCTTGTCAGGGTATCTTTCGGAAAAAAGACGGCAAGTCCTGGCCGCTATTCGATTACATTCACCGTGTATTAATATTAAATTCAAAAAATCTTCATTAGTGTAACCCAAACGAGCCATTATTGACGAGAAGTATAAGTTCAAGCAGCGAAAATTTGACGTTTAAACATTATCATAATAAAAACAAAAGAATAACATCAAGCGACTTAATTTTTTTATCAGTTTGCCACAAGAAATCACTAAAACATGGAATATCTCGGAAACCGTTTGAAGCAGCTTTTGACATTTTGTATCAAATTAAACGTCTGGGAAAAAGGACAACAAAGGGGAAGAACAAAATAGGGGGTGCCATTTGAAAAAATGAAGTTACGGATATTTAAAAGTTTAAAAGTTGAGAGCTTTGAAAAAGTGACGTAGTCTCACTTTTTTAGACTGTTACGGGTACCATAAGAAAATTCAATCTTTCTTTAATAAATCAGTGAAAACTGTATTGCAATATCTCTCACCGTTTTCGAATAATAAATTTTTAAAATTACCCCTGCAAATTCAATTTTTGACATAAAAACTTGAATATCGGCGAAGCCCTTGGAGCAAAGGGTCAACTATGGGGTATCGTTGTACTCCAAATTCGACGTAGAATCCGAAAATGTAGAATGTAGAATAGGGGGTCCCTATTTAAAATAACAAAGTTGATGGCTACTTCCGGTATTTCCGGAAGTGGCGCCATTTTGAAAATATTTTAGTTCAATTCATCATGTGCCAAAACCCTTAAAGAACTTATCAGTTTATCTTCATTTTCAAAGGTTTTCCATATCTTTCTAACTGACGCTCGTCAAGAATGACCCTGTAATAGTTGTGTGATTAGTTTGAAGATATATCAAACGAATATACAGAGTGGCCCAACGAGAAGTATACAGAGGGCTTTTAAGGTATTAAATTTAGAAATTTCGAAAAATCCTCGAACACGTCAATTTTGTATTCGAGGGGGGCAACTTTTCGAATATAAATCACGAACCCAAGTCTTCACCCCTCTACCTTAACCCCTAAAATTTTAAATGGAATCCTATAGCAAATTATTTGAAAGCCAATTTAATCGTGATTACTAATCTGCTTTGCTTTTTAAATTCTATTGATTCGTTGCGGAGATATTCGCATTTGAAATGGTTTTTTCTAAAAAAACCATAACAAATGCGATCTAAGTCACCTTGTATTAAAATTTTTAAATTTTAATACAAGGTTTAAATTGTGCAAAAAATAACAAATAACTTTAAACACACAACCTTTATTTCAATAAATGCTCGAATTGCCTTCCGCCTGCTTCCATGCAATAATAAAGATTTGCTTCAAAACGCTGCCATACATGTTGCAAGATTTCAGGGGTAATCGCTAGAAATTGTTGAGTTATACGTTATACCAAAGGGTAAGGGTGCTCTTTGGTTATACCATAGTGTATTCTATTCTTACACTATGGTTATACGTGCTCGCAACCCTTGTAATGTTCTGGGCGGAGTAGCATAAACTTTATTCTTTAAATATCCCCACAAGAAGTAATCTAAAGGACTTAAATAACCATTTCAAATGCGAATATCTCCGAAACAAATCCATAGAATTTAAAAAGCAAAGCAGATTAGTAATCACGATTAAACTAGCGTTCAAATAATGTGCCATTTGCCATAGGATTCTATTTAAAATTTTAAGGGTTAAGCTCCCTACGTAGAGGGGTGAAGACTTGGGTTCGTGATTTATATTCCAAAAGTTGCCCCCCTCGATTACAAAATTGATGTGTTCGAGGATTTTTCGAAATTTCTAAATTTAATACCCTAAAAGCCCTCTGTATACTTCTCGTATAAGTGTACTTCCAAAGAAAATTCGACTCTCCTTACTAAAACCAAACATTTTCTAAAACTTTTGTGAGGGGGATCTACAACAGTGCGTCGGTGCGTCGTGCGTCATTTGTTAACCTCTACAGTGAACGCTATTCAAGGTTTGATTTGTCAATGTTGCCATCTAATTAATTTTTTTCCAAATATTTTCCCATAAAAAACCTTCACTTTGATAAATCGTAACAACCTTGTTTTTTGTAGTTACGAAATTCCTTTGAGCAATCATTTTATTCCGAATAAAGGAGTACACCTTGATAATGAGATGGTTGGCTTTAGTGATACAGGGTGGTCACAAGGAAATGGTAAACTTTCCAAATTTCAAAGTGCCATAACTATTTTTGGAACCACCACTATTTTATCGCACTAGTGGATAGTCTTTTGTGTTTTGCTCAATCTAAACAGTGTAGTTTTTAGGTTGTTCAATATTTTACACAAAATTTCCTATTCATAAACTAATGCTTATGCATCGGAGTAGGTCGTGATAATAAAAAACAAAAGAAGTAAATAAGCGTCACAAATTTTATTAATTTAGTTTCGACTGGAGTACTTATATTTAACTCTGGTTAATGGGCTTACCGTTGCTTTTAAATTGAACGAGACCAATAAGACCTTGAGTGGCTTGAATTTTTGCCATATAAGCAAAAATTTACGTTGAACTCGCCTACAAGAAAAATTGTAACCCATGGATTGTAAAGATGGGCTATTACTGCATTTAAATTGAGAAAAAACAATAAAAACTGGATGCCCACATACCTCTAATACATTTTCAACGTGTTCAAAAAAGGGAACCACCACTTGTTAATAACAGGGCAGTAATCGGTCTCGGAAGCCGAAACTATTTATACGGTTACTGTAAGAATGTTCCTCAATTCCACTATTTCAAATACGTAAAATATGAATAAAAATCTATTCAAGGCTATGAAAGTACTTCAAATTCCACATAAATTATTCTTTGGGAATTTTACCATAGCCGTTTTATGATAATTGTAACTACAATGGTACAATGCCTAATTTGCAGTCTTTTGATCTATCTCTTAACAGTCAGACGTGAATAAAGTGTTACCCATGTTTTCCGTATCGCGAAAAGTATCCGACAGGTTGTTTTTGAAATTCCGCTTTACTTTAAAGCAAAAGCTTCACTCCAGTGTTCCCGATGTTGTTATTCCAAATATGCACTTGGAGGAGTGCATTTGGAAAAATCTGGAGAAGTGGCACAATAAAACTGCTCTGGTAATTCTATCGAATATACTAATCATAACAATACTGTGACTATTTCAGGTATGTGCCCAAACAAATTGCAGTTACACGTATTTGCAATTGTACAAAAAGAGCAACGCACTCACAAGTTTCTTGTGCAACCTGGATAAACTAAAACAGTCTGATAGAGTTGCCGTAGCACTTCCCAATCTTCCGGAATATGCGATTATTCTACTAGGGGTCATCCAAGCAGGCTGCACTGTAACAACTCTGAATCCTTTATATACATCGGGTACGTATGTCGTACTTTTTTGTAGTCTGTAGACTAAAACAACTTGACGTGTTTGGAATTTCAGAGTCATTTGTGTTACTAGAACTAAGAGATTAGAAGTGGCGTAAACAATCATGCCAAATAGAATTTAACAATTATTGCAATAGTTTAGTCAATACTCGGTACCGTAGACGTAATAATTTCCATACCATGGTCACCATTTTTGAATATTCATTTCTACACAGCCCCTTTTTAAACTGATTTTGATTTGTTCCCTCAACTTTGTTTCAAGCATACAAAATCATCTCCATGCTTTGATGCATTTTACGTGCTTTTCAGTCTGGTATCATAATCATAATTCATAATGTTATGTACTTGATATTGCTATTGTAAGATTCCCATTCATAAAAATGTGTTTACAGACGAAATGAGTCACCAACTAATAGTCGCAGAAGCCAAAGTAATATTTACAACACCTGAAACATATAAAACTGTACAAATTGCATTGCAATTAAGCAAACTTCACATACCAATCATTGTTGTTAGAGCAAAGGTATACTATTCACATAGGGAATGGAGTATAGTGATGTGTCAACAGAACGATTCTACCTTACCACATGGAGCAATCGACTTCGACGAAATTGCTCGAAATCATTGCGACGCGAAGTTTGACTTGCGCAGAAGTCATGATGACACTGTATTAATGTTGTTTTCAAGTGGAACAACAGGTTTGCCCAAGGGAGTTGAGATTACAAACAGAGGTTTGGTATCCAGCCTTCACCAAATGTCGGC
>NW_022170511.1:19887513-20012136 GCF_008802855.1 Photinus pyralis | reverse complement strand
CGGTGGATGCTGTAATGAAATTTACAATTAAAATATGAAACAACTTTACAAAAATAAAATGAACTTACTTTTACAGTGAGATCAAGGGGCTGAGATTGCTCTCCTTGAAGATGATGGATAGTGGGTGACGGAACTTCATTCTGTACAAATAAACAACATTTAGAAAACGAAACTTTAAAAATTAAATAAACTTACTTTCACACAGAGGTCGAGGGGCTGCGACTGCGGATTGTTTGCTATAGCAGCAACGTGATGGGAATTCTACAAAGAAATTTATATTTAGAAATTTATAAGTGTACAAATATTAAAAACTTACCACATTTTGTTGAAGCAGGCGCGTTTGTATTGCCCCAACTGCTTCGCGAAGACGCCTGAAGCGTTCAATGTCTGCGGCGTCGGGAGTTACCTCCCCGGAAGTTACCATTCGGAGCATATAATAATATGCCTCCACCATATCGTCTTCCGACAGAAGACCACTCTCAAAAACACGACACAACAACTTGAAATGGGCGGCCATTGCAGAAATTTATGCACAAAAACTAAACACTCACAATAAAAACACGCAAAGCACGAGAAAACACGTACGTACAGATGTAAGAACGCAAGTAATTTCGAGTCACGAACATAAGCTTTTTTATATCAGGTCAGGTCAGGTAAAACAGAATCCGCCCCCTTCCGAACATTGCCGAACGTTCTATTGTTCGCCTAAAACCGGTTTTACGCTTGATTAAACACGATCTATTGTTTAAAATGCATGACTCATAACCCGCTAAACCTGTTTTCCGCGTGAATAGCCACATCTTTTGTGCTTGGGGCCGCCTTTATGGCACCACATCAATCATTTCTTTTGTTTCTACATCCGGTTACATGGGAAAGCACTTAGTTCACACTGGGCGGATAAGTGCTTTCTTTTTGTTCAGGACACCTGCACAAGTATGACTCTTAACTCGCTAAACCTGTTTGCCGCATGAATAGCCACATCTTTTGTTCTGTGGGTGACTTTATGGCACCACATCAATCAATTTCTATTGTTCGCAATATGACTCATCGATTTGGTATTTTGATTTAATTCGCGATTATAGTGACGTATTAGATTTACAGTTACGCGCAGTTTATAAAAGCTACTGTGTGTGACGACTCGTTCTCATTTGTGTTCAGTTCAGTGTCCAACGTGTTATTGTGTCAGCGTCCAAGTTTATTGCAAAAGTTACAAGTAAGTTCAACCCTCTTTATTTTTCCTAAATTGGTTATTAAATAATTGTAGGAATTTGTTTTCTAATTTTACTTTTTATTACAGATCATGTCTTCATACAGTAAACCTTATTCTCGTCCATCAACAAACCCCAGAGATCCTCGTACTGCTGAAAAGTTGTCGACGACACTCAATTACTACAAGCCTATTGCATCATTGCCAGAATTCTGCTACACAGAGGATGATCACCGAGCATTCGACAGGGAT
The DNA here is from genome assembly GCF_008802855.1 of Photinus pyralis. Classification (NCBI taxonomy): domain Eukaryota; kingdom Metazoa; phylum Arthropoda; class Insecta; order Coleoptera; family Lampyridae; genus Photinus; species Photinus pyralis. The sequence continues at coordinate 20,010,677 of NW_022170511.1, read as the reverse complement.
GTTATGAAGGAATACAACATCTCATCTTACAATAATCCAGTGCCCAGACACGAAGATTTCTGTTTATCAACACAAGACCGTAAGCGCATACATAACAAGTTTATGGATAAAGAACGACAGCAATTACTCAGTGAGTCGACATTTAATCTAAATAATAGTGGATCCAAAATCCTGAAAGTGGGTCTAGACGTATTTGAAGATTGCCCCTGTGTCAAGATACAAGGCAAGGATCGGAGCATATATTTTTCAAAGAGTGCATTCGAGAGTTTTTTAAGCGAATTAGAAGACATCGCCGGAGCAGTAAAGTGCGAGGAAGAAGAAGAAACTTTCGATCTAGAAGATTTTCATGTACGGTGCTGCAGAAAATATAAAGCTGCGCGTATCATTTCGAAGAAAGAAATCCACTGTGAACTGTACTTGGGACTCGTCACCCTGGAAAAAGTGATCGCTATGGCAGACTACTTACGTCAGAAGCTTAATTATTTGGGTAATTATTTGGAAGGTAATGATTGTCCTTTCAAAAACTTTGTAGAAAAAGTTGTGGACATTCTGGATAGACGTCAGCAAAAAGATGTGAGTTATAACGATTTGTTAGTAAATTTAACTGATGAACCTTTAGTTATACATGAGTTAGTCCATAAGTATCCGTATTTTGTGATTGATAAGATAGAGGATTATATGCAAACTTATGATGATAGGTTCTTGTACAAATAAATGTAAATAAATATAAATGTAAGTTCTACATTCTTTTAATCAGTTTGGTGTTATACTTCGAGACATTACAATGGAAAATAAATTTCTTCATCCATTTTCCGCTCTTGTAAGTGGCCCAAGCGGGTCGGGAAAGAGTTATTTTATTGTAAACTTTCTAAAAAATATAACAAACATCTGCTCTGTAGTGTTTGAAAAAATAGTTTGGCATTACGGGGAATGGCAGTCATTGTACGAAGATCTAAAAGGTGTTGAATTCCATCAAGGCTTACCCGATATGTCCAGTTTCGACGGCTTAAAACCTGTACTGATAATTATTGATGATTTAATGCGTGAATCAAATGGAGCTATTGTTGACATTTTTACAAAAGGATGTCATCATCGTAACCTCAGTGTTTTCTTTCTAACCCAAAACATATTTCATCAAGGAAAAGGACAGAGAGATATATCTTTAAATGCACACTACATTATTTTATTCAAAAATCCCCGCGATCGGGCACAAATAAAACATTTAACGCGACAAATTTGTCCTGAAAATTCCAAATTTTTAGAAGAAGCGTATAATGATGCAACGTCTAAACCCCACGGATATCTGTTATTCGATTTAAAACAAAGTACACCGGATGTTTTCCGCTATAGAACATCGATATTTGAAGAAGATGGCGCTTGTGTGGTATATATACCGAAAAAGGGTATTAAAGGTTTGAATCTTGAGCAATTGGTACATTCATAATGGTTTCAAAGTTGACGAAACATTCCGAGTTGCTGCGTGCTCTCTCAAATTTGGGATCAAAGGAGCGGTTGGCGTTGATAAAATGTTTGGACGATAATCAAATTGGGTGCATATGTGAGTGTATTTACAACACTTTAAAAGGACAAGTCGATTTGACCGCTGATCAGAAGCGAAGTCTCGCTCGTCATAAAACCATCTTACGGCGTATGGTAACGTCCCGTGAAAAGATAAAAAAGAAGAAACAGATACTAATTCAAAACGGAGGTGCATTCTTGCCATTTGTGCTAGGTCCGTTACTTGGTGGTTTACTCGGAAGTCTTTTTCAATAATCATGGAACACGCAAAGAAAATGTTACTCGTACCGCAGGAAGTTATGCAGCGAATTAAATCAAGTGAAACAAGGAAAGAAGATGTTTTATCGCAAATTGACGACGAAATGTCCCAAGTATTAAATTCTACACAGTCTCCATATGAAAAGTGGCAACAATATTCTCAAGTTTTACAGAAATATTTACATTTTTCGGAACAAATGCGAAAACCTGTAAGCATAGCAATTGAATCGAAGCCTACAGGAATATCAGAAGATGAAATAATAGCTACAGTTCCACAAACTTTTAAGAAAAAAGCCGAAAATTTTCTACGAATACTCAATGCTTCGGGGGATATTTTATGGGACAATAGAGGAATTGTCACAATAAAAGGCGAAGTAATCCCGTCATCGAATATTATCGACTTAATACACGACACAATAAGACCGCGTCAATCAACAAATCCAGAAGGTGGCCGACAGTTTGCAGAATTCGTCAAAGAAATTAATGTTCCTCAAGAATTTATTGGCAAAAAACAAAGTGTTGTAAAAACCGAAGACATTATTTCGAAACGACCAAAAATTACCGTGAATCCCGATCAAGACGTTGCTGCGAAACGGACGAGAAGTGCACTTAAGCAACCGGATACGAGGAAGCGTTCCAAAAGTTCTGGTGGGCTACAGCGAGGTGGATGGAACACCGAAAACCCAAAAATTTCTAAACGATTGCATATTCCCGGATGGAAAACCTTTAAACTTTAAGTAGATGGAAAGCATATATTATGATCCTTCACATCCTGCCGGATTCGGTGGAGTTTCCTCCTTGTCTTCAGCGTTAAAAAATAAATATTCGACCGAAGATGTAAAAGCATGGTTACAAAAACAAGAAGCATATACTGTACACAAACCCATTAAAAGAAAATTTCAGCGAAACAAATACATAGTTAACAATATGTTTGAATTATGGCAGGCCGAACTTTGTGATATGAGAAGCCTAGCGAAAAACAACAGAGGCTATAATTACATACTAACCGTCATTGACGTATTCAGTAAGAAAGCATGGGCAAGACCTCTCAAGCAAAAAACCGCAAATTCTATAATTGAGGCGTTTTCGTCCATTTTTGAAGAATGTGACAATACACCTGAAAATATACAAACTGATAAAGGAAAAGAGTTTGTGGCAGCAAGCGTACAACAATTTTTTAAAAAATACAATATAAATTATTATGTAACCCATAATCCCGACGTAAAAGCTTGCATAATCGAACGGCTGAATCGCACATTAAAGACGAAAATGCACCGCTACTTTACATATAAGAACACATTCAAATACGTGGACGTTCTACAAGATTTGGTGTCTGCATATAACAAATCCTATCATTCTTCGATCAAGATGGCGCCTGATGATGTGAACGAAGAAAACATTTTGAAAGTTTGGCAGAACCTCTACGCGAAGGGTTTTGGTAAAGAAACTCGACCTATATATAAAGTGGGACAACACGTGAGAATCACCAGAACCAAATATCATTTTGAAAAGGGATATGAGAGTAACTTTAGTCAAGAGGTGTTTAAAATTATTAAAGTTATAAAGAGACGTCCGCCTGTGTACAGAATAGTGGATTTAAGCGGTGAAGATATAGAAGGGACTTTTTATGAGGAAGAACTGCAGGCTGTTACGATAGACGAAGATACAGTATTTAAAATTGACGAGATTTTGGAAGAAAAAGGAAGAGGAAAAAACAAAAAATATTTAGTGAAGTGGCGAGGTTATAGTGACAAATTCAATTCTTGGATTTCTGCGGCAGAACTCAAAAACATATAAAAATGGAAGAAGAATTCTACATTACCCTGTCGATTATTTTCCCAACAATACAACTTCACACTTTGTTACACAGTTGCCAAAGCGTATAAGATTAAGTGGTAATTGGTCCGTCGGGATAGCCGAAATACAATATCCTTGTGCGTTTGCGTCAATCAGTGAAACTGACAATTTAATTTACTACAGAGATGCGCCAATAACAGATTTTCCGTTAAATAAAGTTTTAGAAAGTGCAGCGACATTTTTCCGTAATAATCTCGGAACGTCTATGTATAAAAACGGCGGTTGGTACGTGATCAAACTTGATGCTGGTAATTATGAAAACATTGAAGATATTCTTAAAGAAATAAACAATCACGAAAATTTAGGAAAGTTAATCACAATCAAATATTACAAGATCACAAAACGTGTGGCGATCGCATTTAGGACGCCTCTCTCCGTACTGGGATTTTCCCAAAGGTTAGCTTTACAGCTTGGGTATCGTCCAGAACAGAATGTAGTACGCGATTCCATACCCCCGCATCCTGCAAGTATTTGGTCAGGCGTGCCCTCACAGATGTTCATTTATTGTGATATTGTGGAGCCGCAAATCGTAGGAGATGTGTTATCACCACTAATGAGAATAGTTAACATTACCGCCGAAAATTACATTTATGGAAGTCATAAAGATGTAGTGTTTTCACCGTCACACTATATGCCAGTGATGACGAAAGAGTTTGAAAATATCGAAATACATATAAGGACGGATACAGGCGCTCCTATGCCATTCGAGTTTGGAACATTGAGTTTAAAGCTTCATTTTAAGAAATGGACTGCCCATATCAACAATACTACGTAAATCAAGCGGGCTCGGGTATCGGTACGATTTATAGAGGTTCGCCGTACCAAAGAGGTCATGGAATAGGAAGCTGGCTGGGCGGAGTGTTTCGTTCCATATTACCTTTGTTTAAATCGGGAATGCGAGCTGTGGGAAAAGAAGCTTTAAGAACTGGTGCAAATGTACTAGGTGACATAATTGAGGAGAAACCAATTAAACCAGCGTTTCAAGAACGAGTTCAGGAAGCAGGAAGAAACCTTAAACGAAAAGCCGATGACAAAATTGATACATTAATGCGCGGATCTGGTTATAAAAGACCACACATGATCGATTACGGTCAGTTCAAAAGTGCTACGGAGAAGAAAACTACACGTCCGAAAAAAGCTCCTAAACGCAAAGTTGTCAAACCAACATTCAGTGACATTTTCTCAAAGAATGGCATTCCTTCACGCACAGTCATGTGAATGCATCAAATCTGAGTTGGATCTGTTTGCACTTCCTGCAACACAAACCAGTATCGAAGGTGGGGAATGGGTGTTTTACAAGCCTTTATCATCACTATCAGACGAAGCGCCTATTGAATTCGTGGTCCCCGGAAATGGAAATGATTACCTCGATTTAAGCCACACAATGCTCTACGTTACGGCGAAAATTGTAAAACAAGATGACGCGACTTTGGGTGCGGAAGATGTTGTAGCGCCTGTCAACAATTGGCTGCATACGTTGTTCAGTCAAGTGGAAGTATGTTTGAATCAGAAATTAGTGTCACCACCGAGCAATACTTATGCGTATCGTGCATACATTGAAACTCTATTGAATTATGGCTCTGAAGCCAAAGCAACTCATCTGGGGTGTTCACTATGGCACAATGATACTCCGAAGCAAATGGATACATTAACAGCTGATAACAAAGGTTTCGCTATTCGTCAAAATACCACAAAGCTCGGTAAAATGGTGGAAATGGTTGGTCATGTGCACGCGGACTTATTTAATCAAGAAAAGTTTCTCATGAATGGAGTTGAAATGAAAGTAAAATTTGTTCGAACAAGAGACACCTTTAGTTTAATGGCTGCTACTGGTTCAACATACAAAGTGAAAATTGTGGATGCCAGTTTACTGGTTAGAAGAATGAAGATTAATCCTGTAGTTCTTCTTGCGCACACAAAAGCATTAGAAACCACTGCAGCCAAATACCCTATTACTAGATCGGATGTGAAGGTGCTAACGATTCCCGCAGGTGTGCAACGCAAATCATTGGATAATGTCTTCCTTGGACAACTACCAAAACGCTGCATAATTGGTTTTGTGTCCAATAAAGCGTTTAACGGAGAATACGCTTCCAATCCCTTCAACTTTCATCATTACAAGATTAATTATATGTCTCTGTACATTGATGGGCAGCAAATTCCATCAAAACCGTTACAACCAGATTTCACTCAAGAAGGATTATACGTAAGGGCCTACCACACTTTATTTTCTGGAACTGGAATACATTTTTTGAACGAAGGAAATAACGTATCACGTTTAGACTATCCGCACGGATACTGCCTAATGACTTTCGATTTAACGCCGGATTTATCCGCAAACGCCACAACTCATTGGAACTTGGTAAAGAACGGTTCTCTTCGTATCGAAGTTGGTTTCCAAGACGCTCTGACTGAGACGGTGAATTGTCTCGTGTACGCAGAATTTGACAACGTTATTGAAATTGATAAACATCGAAATGTCATCGCAGACTTTAACATTTAAAAAAGTTTCTTTTGACGAGTCCCGGAATACAGTGCGTCACATAATTGCATGGCCACATGCTCATCATCAAGCTAGAAAAGGACCTTGGATGCAGTACGCAAGAGATGCCGCACGTTTCCAAAGACGCATTCATCAACTTGATTACATCATTTCCCCTGTGTTGGAAAAAAAGCTACTGCGCAGCGCATGACAGAAGGGATAAAATTATAATACTTTATTACGGATCCTCAGTTTATTAGAAAATGTTTCATGTGATGGATGCCTACGTTGATTTTCAAGGATTCCGCGGAAGCTTAAAGGAATTCATTCCGAAAGAAATATCTATCGTTTCGTCGGAGGGACCTAGTTGCACAACTCTACTGATGAAACCACCCGTCAATTATACTGTAACATCAGGTATGAAAAAAGAAATCAAATTCTTAGAAGACTGTTATCATGGCTTGAAATGGAATTCCGGGTACATTACGTTCGAGAACTTTGAAGAAGAACTACGCACGTTACTTCAGCCGTTTAATAGAATATACGTAAAGGGAGTGGAGAAACAATACTTGCTAAATTTCCTTGACAAGTTTGTAATTAATTTAGAAGACGTGGGTTGCCCTTCGCTAAAGAAGTTAAAGAAAAGTCATAGCGGTGTAAGGTGCCTCAATCATGCGGAGAACACGCTTATGTGCGCTCAAGAAAATGCATTAATATTACACGAGTGGGCACAAATTGATTCAACAAATGAATACCCTAGAACTTCAACGAGCGTTGAATCTGATTCAGAAGAAGGCTGCGCGTGCTGTTTTCGCATCAGATGAACTTATACGAGCAAGCGTACGTCGGCCATTTGCTGCAATTGTCAATACAGATGTTTCAACACGCACGGGGCAACACTGGAACGGAATTTACATAGATGAAGATGGAAATGGAGAATATTTCGATTCATTCGGACGACCACCTACCGGATTACATTTAAAATTTTTGAAAAAACACGCCCGGAAATTCACCTTTAATTCGCGAGTGCTGCAGCATCCTTTATCAACTTATTGTGGACAATATTGTTTAATGTATTTAGTTTTTAAGTTTAATAATTTATCACTTAAGGAATTTGTAGATATGTTTAATAATGATTTAGAATGTAACGATGATATAATTGATTTATTGTATAATATGACTTTTTATAAGGTGAATCTAATTGATTAATAAAAGTCTAAATGTATTTCCGCATTTTTATTTAAAGGTAGGAAAGTTACAAGAAAGGAACCTACGGTAAGTAAACAATACTGATTGTTATAAAACGTCGCCATCGTCATCTTTAACAAAAGGTCTGCAGAAACAATTAACCCAGAACCTGTACCGCATTCATAGAAAACAGGTAATCCTAGCGTCCCAAAATGGTTTGCTTATTTTTCATTAATTTTGTATTCAAAAATTGTACGATTTAAGAAAAGTAAACAAACTGTACAATATAGGGCCGTTAATGTACATGACCCTCATTTGCATTTCCCGAAATTATGTCTGGCTAAACCCTTATAAGCCACGAAAAATAAAAATTTGTTGGTTATTTTCGTGCGTTCGCCATGGAGGTTCTTCGTGACGCGATTGTGCAGAACATGGAGAGTATGTACCGCGAGATCCGCGAGATCGACATCACGGGGTGTTTGGTGTTTTTGTCGCAGTTAAGTGATTTTAACCCCGCAGTTACACCTACGACAGGTTCAACATTATCCAACATGTGTGAGTTAGTGGTACTCCGTGACAATATAGCTCTAACGGAGCTACCACGCACATTGGAACACCGCATAATGAACAAAAGTCTTATCTACTGCGATCTCCGTGCTAACATTTATACGCTCTCGGAGGAGCTGTGTAATTACATTAGACTATGCGAGAGCACTATGGGAAGTATAATGGACACTATAAACGTCCTGTGTGAGCTGGACGTGTCCGCACCTACGCCCGAAGTGATTGACTTTATGCACAACAATTTAAACATTTCAGTGCACCAGTTCACGGCGGTGGTGAATATGTGGCCGGAACTCTGTGGCTCACGCGTGGAGGCCCTAGTCCAATTATTTAATAAACTTTTTTAATTTAACCTTTATGTCCATATTTAGTTTTTTATGTTTGTAAATACGTACCGTGGATTAGGCCTACAGGGGAACACCACGTTAAAAAAAACGCGCCTTAACTCTACCTCCTGGGTGGTGTGGAAACGGGTTTGTATTGTATATTTTAAATTGTAATTTGCGCTTAATTTTTGATTGTAATGTTTTTTTTTTTGTTAATTGTTGCACCCTAGTAAACATAATTAAAACTTGTTCATTTTCTAACTTCTATTTCAGAATAGGTAAAAGAGGGACGCAATGAGTAAGAGAGAGATAGACGCAGTGAGTAAGAGAGAAAGATAGAAAAAATTTCAAATTTCCCGCCTTTGGCGGCCATTTTGTTTTTCCGCCATTTTGTTTTCAATTAGAGTTACCTGTGTGTGTAATTATTACATATGTGTAATTATTCTTGATTATACGATCAATTTAAATTAATCGATAAATTAATTAGATCAATCAAACCGCGAATTAAATTAATCGGACAGCGGATTAAATTAATCAAATCCACAAATTAAATTAATTAGAGGAAATTCCGAGAAATCAAACCGCGAATTAAATTAATTGGACCGCGGATTAAATTAATCAAACCGCGAATCAAATTAATTAGATCAATCAAACCCCGAATTAAATTAATTAGATCAATCAAAACGACGATTAAATTAATCAAGCCGCGAATTAAATTAATCGATTACGTCATCGCTCTTATCAAATGTCAATAAAGACCAAAATCCCACAGTTTTTAATCAATTAATCAAATCAAACTCCAAATTTCCCCCCTCCACCCTCGAAAACACCCCTCGTCCACGGGGGCGAACCCGCGAATCAATTTAATTGACCTTGATTGACCCCGCGAATAAAATCCAAGATGGCGGCAAAGTGCACGACTTCTACTTACGTGTAATTGCGATTGGTTTGCGCACATACCTGAAATTGTCATAGTATTGTTACGATTAGTAATTTCGATCAGATTACCAGAGCAGTCTTATTGTGCCACTTCTCTAAATTTTTCCAAATGCACTCCTCCAAGTGCATATTTGGTATAACAACATCGGGGACCATGGAGTGAAGCTTTTGCTTTAAAGTAAAGCGGAATTTCAAAAACAACCTGCTAGTTACTTTTTGCGACATGGAAAACATGTTTAACACTTTATCCACGTCTGACTGTTAAGAGAAAGGCTAAAAGACGACAATCGAAATATAAATATAAATAGAAATTTACACTATTTAATTCACAGAGAATAATTTGAATAGAATTTAAATAACCCGAAAAGCATTTTTTAATAGCTTTGTATAAATTACATTTATATTTTATCCATTCCAAGAACATTCTTACAGTAACCGTATAAATAGTTTCGGTTTCTTAGACTATTTATTACTGTGGGCATTATCTTGTGGTTTAATTGAATTTATGATTGATTTTAGATTATTGGACGCAAAAAACCATTTAAAATATTTATGTTGTGCAAAAATCGAAAGCAGTAAGGCAACTTCATGTCGAGATAGGTACTACTACTTAGGTTTTGTACACTCACAACTAACAGACTTTTTGGACCGGGCGTTCCCAACAACATTGATGCACAAATAACGATTTTGGCTTTTTGGCCGACAACATTGTAATGGAGGAAGGAATAATATTTGATGTAACATCATCATTACGATAGGCCGGCGGACAAACGGACGAGTTTTAGAGTTTCCACTTGGTTTCCAACATGATCTATATCAGCAATAGGTACATAATTAGAACAAAGGCTTTATTTTCTTGTTTCCGGTGGCATCGTCCTTCGAATTACATACGTATCTAATAAAAATGGAAAGTACTTCGTAACAATTTACTGTCGAATTCGTTATTGACTAATTGATTTTAAAATACGGGCACTTCTAAATCGAACCTATTTTTAATTCCTTTATCTTCATCTTATTCCAATTCAGTTGGGCATTTCTGTAAATGTTGATTTAATTAAATCAGACTTGCACTTGCTAAGTTATAAGAATTCTACTTATCGTCCGTCATGTTTGAAATAGTTTCGAGGGGAGGTCGGGGGAATAAAAATGTGAACGCATTTGCAACATTAGCCGATAAAAAATCAGTTAGTTTCATAATGGAAAATAATAGAAGCATAACTTCCGCAAGTCTCACTATACGATATTCTGCGCAAAATTGAATAACCCATAGATGCCATCGGGTTTGCCCAGAAAACGTAAGCAACTTATTCCTAATCCTATTCGTTATTTTGAACGAGGAAGAGATAATTGTGGTCCACTTTTACCAGTCGCAGCAGTAAGAGAGGTGAGTGGTTATTTTGGTAAATTGGTATATGTAACAAGTTTTTCTGCGGATGCATTAAATATTAGCCTGCGAGCTGTTACTTTTATTTCACAAATTTCTAAATTGGGCAAACCTCTAGAAAGTCGTAAAAAACAAGGCATTGTAAGAAACACGTTAGTAATGTTAATGGTTTCACTCCATCTACGACTGTGCAAATATTATATTATATTAAATGAATCCTTTTTGCAAGTTAATCCAAGAAAAAGAGTTACCCAATATTGTACAAGAGTCAATTTTTTAGATGCGTACGTAAAAAATATTCAATCTGAAACGACGCCAATATGTAAGTCATAGCAAGACAGTGCAAAAAGCGTAAAAAAATTTAAGACATGCCAAAAACGAGAATGGGTTTATTGCGGAGCATCTTTAATTTTTACTACAAAAACAAATGATGCAGATTACCATGTAAAACTTCACGACATAGACAACCTGTACAAATAAATAACGAAACATTCTTTAAGTAATTGGTCAATAGAAGTTGTTGATGTAATGGGTATTCTATCCACAATGCAGCCCTGTCTGTAGGGCTGCCTACATACGTATTTCCTACCATTTTTTGCATGATGCTATGTAAACATACTGAAGGAATAATAACCCGACGATGTGGAAAAATCCTATACCATTGTTTATAAAGTATTTAAACAATGCCTATACGGATTATGTAAAAAAACGATTCCCAACTTATCTTCTTAAAACAAATAAAGATCTGGCTGTCATATTAATTTGAATATTGTTGCTTTGGCTTCACACCAAATATATCTCTTAAGCTCCTTTAACTGTTACCGGCACTATACCATGTGGAAATATCAACTTTTACTTTAGTTGAATATATCGCACACAAACGAAAATTAGAATACGGAAGTCAAACCGATAATAATGAAATTAATTAATATGACAGGCAGATCTACATTTGTTGTAGGTAGTTATTTTGGTTGCATAAAGTTAGGCGTCCTTCAGAAGACTTTTTATCCTATAGGAAGTCCCTATGTCTACTTCTACATGAATATGACTGTATATACATATATGTAAGCAGAAATGTAACAAAAATTAAATTAAATTTGGGAAAGACAAATCAAATTTCATTTAAGTACATCCCAAATACGAGACTATGGATCAACCACTGTACTATATATATAACTTAAATTGCACTTACAATTTCCCAGGCTCTTTAACTAACAAGGAATACAAACGAATCCATCTGGCTATATCCTGCACATTGTTACCTAGTCCCTAATGGCATGGACTAGTTATTATCTGCTACTGAGAGAGCTGCTTGGAACATCTTTTTATAACACCCCGAACTGCTTGAAGTGGGAATATAAGATTTTACAAAAGCAAGAAAATATGCATACGCATGTGTATAGTATCGGCCAAAGCAAGAAATGATATATCAAATTTAAAATACCTCGACTTTTATCTATAATTCCGTAAGTAAATAAACGTTCAATGGACCCAGCGCAATCGCATCGGCCATCGGCTATAAAATAGGCAGCAAGAAGAGTCAGTGAAGGAACACAAACTGTTCAGGAAGCAAATGAATTCGATTTTACTTCTAATTGATCTAGTTGATCTTTCCCTTCAGTGTTTCGAAATTGTTGCAACTTTTGCTACATTTCGTACAAGATAAAGACTTGATGTATGGGGGTAGGTACACCGACAATACATGCCAGCGATAAAAGAAGACATCTGCCCTTTTGTAAGAATATCATTTCTTAAATACAGTCGATTCTGCTTAATTGAACCAAACTAATAGATTAATTAATCGTTTAATTGGAACAACATTTCGCGTAATAGAGACCTCAGCCGACATGAGACTAATTAAGTATTGGTAAGTACTGACATGGCGGTAGGTTGCGTGCGTCGCCTATTTAAATTCTGAAGTCTCCTAAAATTTTGCCATTCGGTGAACATTCGGTAAATGCCGAGGTAATTTTTTTCTGGTAAATCTTTTTATGTCGACTAGCTCACCCCCATACGGGCTCGGGGCTTTGATATTAAATGGTCAGCTCGTAAGAGGTTTCATCTTGTGATCATAGTACTTACAGGTAGGTATACAGTGTGTTCCAAATCGGGTGGGATTGCATGGGTAACTTTGTTATTATTAAAGATAGAGAATGGGGAATGTTTTGCAGTTCTGGATGCTTATTTAAAATTTCCTTATGGAAATTCAAAATGTCGCATAGGTTCGACGTAAATTCAAAAAAACTAAAATTGGTCATTTCCTTGAATGTCCTATATCATCGAAAGTATAAGAGATATAAAAAACAGTTTTATATAAAAGTCTTTGATACGCTTAATTTAGAATTGATGTCAAAAAAAAATTCAAGATGGCCACTTTTGAGGAACATTTACCAACTTCCTAAAGTTAAATGGGCGCCATATTAGATTTTTAGATTACTTGATAGATTTTTAAATTCTCTTTTCAACGAACTATTATAACATAATATTGAAAATAAGATACCAGTTATATTAACGGTTTTTGTATTTTAATCAAGTAGCCTGTGACGAATAAAAAAAAACAAAACGAAATCTATTCGAGGCAACAAAACAATGAAAATAATTACACCAGATGTTTAAAATACTGGCCATTATTAGTGAAACACACTTCAAGACAGTTTAGTTTAGGCAACGTGTTGCCATTGATGATTATTATTATTGTAGTGGTAGCTACTTTCACTTTACTTTTATTTTTTAATTAAGTACTTACTTTTATAATTTAATGTACTGTACATAATTCGTGAATTGTGACCTGAGCAGCCAGTTTGTTGGTAGGTAGCATAAACTAACCCTTCCTTCGAAACATACGTTGTCGAGAAAAATCCTTTAAGGAAGTTTATTGGAGAATTTGTAAATAATGGTGAGCAGTTAAAGATCCATCGAAGATTACCGGTCCAATTACATGACTTCCCATTATGCCATAAAATACATTAATTTAAAAAAATATTACTTGATTTCGGCGTGAATCTACAACATGTAGGTTTTCCTGTGACGAGTAGTGTTCATAATGTCGATACACTTCGCAGTTAGAAAAATAAGATTTATCTGTCCATATACTCGGACTGGTAAAACTGTTAGTTTAGATATTCTTGCGGATAAACCACCTACAAAATGTGACCTGGGACAATGCTTCAATGGTAATACATTGTGTAAAATAAAGCGAAGTGTCTTGAAATGTCTTTAACTGGATAATGGCATTACTTTTTTCGAGGGAATAGTTTGTAGTTATACCACCATTTCTAGGTATGTAAGTATGGATAATAAGTCAATAAGTGATGTTATAAAAATATAATTTTTCTAGACCGCTTATATAAAATTTTGGAGGGAGTTGTAATGCCCAAACCCCCCTCTCATTATTGCGTCCCTGATTTTTTTAAACATCTGATGTAATTATTTTCATTGTTTTGTTGCCTCGAATAGATGTTGTTTTGTTTTTTTTAATTCATCACAGCCTACTTGATTAAAATATAAAAACCGTTGATATAGCTGGTATCTTATTTTCTATCTTATGTTATGATGGCTCGTTGAAAAGAGAATTAAAAAATCTATCAAGTAATCTAAAAATGCCATATGGCGCCTATTTAACTTTAGGAAGTTGGTAAATGTTCCTCAAAAATAGCCATCTTGAATTTTTTTTGACATCAATTCTAAATTAAACGTATCAAAGACAGTAACTTTTATATAAAACTTTTTGTTACATCTCTTATACTTTCGATGATATAAGACATTCAAGGAAATGACCAATTTTAGTTTTCTTGAATTTACGTCGAACCTATGCGACATTTTGAATTTCCAAAAGGAAATTTTAAATAAGCATCTAAAACTGCAAAACATTGCCCATTTAACCAATTCTCTATCCTTAATAATAACAAAGTACCCATGCAATCCTACCCGATGTGGGACACACTGTATACGCAATCCATAAATTAAACAACTCATTTTTCCATTCAACCGCAAAGTAAACTTCTAAAGTTGCTCATTGTTTTAAAAAATCGGAAGTTTCCTTACTAGTTTTCTTTGCAGCTATATTTGCTTCAGTTGTAGATGAATTTTATCAAAATCACCGTCCTAAGAACACGACATCGTCTCTCATTTTTTAAAAACTCAAGTTTTGTTGGTAGTTCTGATTACACCCGCAATATTCTGCAGTTCTCGACAGGTTCCGTAAGGTTACAGAAAAAATCATGGTCATAAATGAAAATTCAAGTTTTTACAAATTCAAATGCACCAGATTTTATCCGACAGGGAGATGCAGACACTTTTTTGTCGTATTCAAAAACAGTTCGAGGGGTTTGTTTTTAATCACACAACAAACAGTGGTTTAACAACCTGTTGTTATCGCAATGAAAAATATACCCTGTTTAATTTGGAACTTCGACGTTTAGTTCTTCATTTTCATGAAAACATTTACTTCCTCGTGTGAACATTTTTTTTCTTGACAGAATTGGATATTAAAACTTACGGGAATTAGAAAACAAAAACACTCATATAAGATTTGCACAAGAAAATAGATTAACCAATATTTCCTTCAAATAAAAAATGAAGTATGTCGGTGTTTTTCATGGCGTGCTTGAGTTTCAATGCTAAAGGGCATTAAAAATTGGCAGACTCCTCCTAAAGCTTTATGCATAGAAACGCAACAGATGTCGCCAGTCTCCCTATTCCTACAACAGTGTTAAAGCTGCTCCTGCCGTCCTTGCGACCTTGCAGTCTATTTGATGTTTTACCCTTTCGGAGAGTGGAGTTGTAATGACTATCTATAAATAGTGAATTTTTAGACTATATCCTTGTAGAACAACTGAATTGAATAGATTATAAGTAGTTCTGAGATTAGACACAAATCTCTAATGTTAATACTCACCAGACGCTTACATACCAAATGCTATCTGGAGTATATTCACATCTGTGGCTCTATCAAAGAGTGTGAACGGAAAACTCACGGAAGCTTTTGGCCTACGTGTATAGGGTGAAACGAACTGATACTAATTCGACGCACACTCTACCTCTAAGGAACCCACGTTTTTGCCCATCTCCTTCAATTATCCAATTTAATTCCCTAATTGGTTACTTCAGACTAAACTCTTGATCTATGTCTCAGTAGGTTAGTGCGGTTAGTGTCACGAGTTCAAATTGAACCGATAGTCATTTATAGGTCAACAATAATTAATTATTTATTGATAAGGGTAGCTACATTCTCGACGGTTACAAAGCAAATAGGTAAAAAGTGCCATTGTCGTTGTCGCACTTTAAAATCCAATTCGCGGTTAGTATCTGAAATAACCGTTGCGCCTTTTAGTCGGCGCTGCCGTAGTTTTCGATTTTCCGTTTTACAAACAAGAGTTTCCGTACAGTAGGTTACATTCGGTGAATCGGTGATGTGTAGTTTTTTTCCAAAAAAGCTTTACCCGAATGTCTGCACGTTTCAGTAGTATGGTAATGAAGTGAGCGATGTGAAAACTTAAAATACGGCGGTTTCGCTAAATTAAAGCAATAATTAAAAGTATTTTGATGTGCGTGTTGATTATGTATGCGCAAATATATGTAAAAATGCGTTTCTTTTACGAACACTGCACTCGCTTAACGAATTTTGAGTGTTTAGTTTTTAAAAAATAATTAACAACATGCCAAATAAATTGCGACACATCGATTCGGGTTAATTTGAAATTTAAGTGAAAAATGATCGGTAATGTTAAATGTGTTTGGTAAACTTGAAATGCACGTTTTTGTATTGCTAAGATGACAGGCATATGTAGAGCCTCTTAGTAAACCAAAATGCCCGGTGGACGTAGGGGCCTCGTGGCCCCTCAAAATACCTTCCTTGAAAACATCATTCGAAGATCCAATTCGCAACGTAAGTGAATTTTGTATTACTCCTATTTTAACAAGTTTAATCGATATAGTATTAACGACGATAGTTTGATATGTTTAGCCCAGTGTCTGAAAAGCTCTCATGACCGACAGACCACAGAAAACTTGACTTTTTGCTTCTTTGCCAAGGTTATCAGTGCAATAGTGCAATGTCTAGACATACAAGTAACTAGATCGATAATTTGCATTTTCACCACCCACAAACATTACCTAACCCATTTTCTTTTATGTTAACCATCTTATTGATCGTTTCCCATTTATAAGGTTTCTTCTACTTACAATACGGGTACCACCACTCATTGCCATACGTAGTTGCAATTGCTCGGACACATTAATGTGAAAGTCAAAAATGAGAAGACATGGTTCACTTTATTACTTCATTAAGGCATAGAATTTGCATAGGTATGCGTTACGAGATGATAAACGATAAGGACCAGTAAAAAGAAGTACGCCTATAATTTGCGGAAGCGTTTCACATTATGGATCATTGGACCAAACTTAATTTTCCTACAAATGTCTAAAACGAGGCAAATATCAGTCGTTTAAAAAGTTGAAAGGCCTGTGATCAAATATATCGAAGGTAGGGCTCACAATTCCCTTTGTGACCGTATGAAAAATGCTTGCGTGCACAATAAATACTCGTGCAACCAATTCTATAAAAGTAATTGTAAATTTCGCAATGCATTTGTGAGCGAATTAGCATTTACACATATACCAGTGAAGAACACGGACATCATAGTCTCAGCGTGGCCAAAATGTTACCAATATCGATGTGGAACTTTATGAAATCAAACACTGACTTTTTTGTAGTAAATTGTTTTACTTTTAGGGATTTCGTCATTAAAATTTTCTGTAAAAAAATGTGTCGCACGGAGAATAGTGTTCGTCTGCCAATTTCAAATCATCCTCCAATTACCCATGTATTCCACACGTTCCCAATTCCAAGAGCACCGGTTAATAATCCTCTGTGAATACCTCGAATACGTTTTCTTATATTTGGAAAGGTTAAAAACTTGGAACGATTATAGTATAATTAACAAGGCTTCTATTATTAACCTGCAAAAAAAGGCGTTAACTAGTAGTTTCAAAGGTATTTTTAAAAACATTCGTAAGAATATTTCCGAAACGGTTTTTAAAGAAACTTCTAAGGTATTTAAGACAAGAGAACATTTATCAGAAGATTTCGTACGAGCTTGCCAAAAAGACTATGTTTTTAGTAGAGTAATATCTACAGAGCCGAATTTGACCTTTATTTTGGGAGTTATTGCGTGTTCTGCTACAGATAGACGTATCAGGCCAACATTTCTGCGAGTGCTAGAACAAAAAGTAATTAGTGATTAATTAAGACCCAATTTAGTGCCTCAAGTCGAAACTCAGCTAGCTATATATATGGAAGATAAACAATACAGTTTAAGATATTTGCATTAGAAACTGTAACCCTATTGACAAATACATCGTTCACACGATTTATGATTTGCGGATATTGCCCTGTTACCTACTAGGACGTCTTCCAATAAGAAGAATAGGAAAAGGAATTTTTCTAAAAAGCCTTTTTCGGAGGGGACCTTAAAAGCGTTTTTAAGAAAATTTCAAGAAAACGTAAACACTTTCTGAATCTGCAGAGTACGTCTCTAACGAGGTCATTAAAAATATTTCTAAGGAAGTACTACAGGGACATTGATTACTATTTCCTAATGGATATTTTTGTTATTATACACTGGCATGCTCTCGGGCGTACTGTGGTACAAATTAGTTATTTATGCATCAAGGGCATTAAGGCGATATTTATGCCGAGGGCGACAGAGCCCGAGGGCCTCCGGCCCGAGGGATTGTAAGTCGCCCGAGGGTTAAATATTGAGTAATGCCTGAGGTGCATACAACATTTTATTTTTCATCATTCCAAAGAATGCATTTCCAATATACAAATGTCATGATTATTGTTTGCCCAACATTAAAGTGCTCCATACGAATCAAGTTGCATTTTTTTATGACATAATATAACTCCGTCAATCAATTTGACAGGCCATT
This sequence comes from Photinus pyralis, assembly GCF_008802855.1. Lineage (NCBI taxonomy): Eukaryota > Metazoa > Arthropoda > Insecta > Coleoptera > Lampyridae > Photinus > Photinus pyralis. The sequence goes on along the minus strand of NW_022170511.1, from coordinate 19,992,229 downwards.
TGAGGGCATAATGAGATGACAATCCATTATGCCCTCTCATTATGCCCTTGCGCGTAATAGACTGCTTCATATGTCACATATGACAGATATAATTGACATATAATAGGCAAATGAAAAATAAAATATTTTTTAATAAAACGCCCTGTACCTTAATATAAATTTACCTTCGTAGTGCGCATATTTTTCTGAATTAAAAAATGATCTCTAGTTTAAGCTATTGTTGAGTTATTAAACAGTTAAAATTGTGGTTATACTTCTTACTTGCTCCTTGGAAAATTATTACCAACAGGAAAGATGCAAACGCATGAAAATAAACCAGATTACGCTGTATTTATCGTAACTTTTACTATCATTTTCGATCAATAAAATGCGTCAAATTCTTAGAAAAAAGTCTGACGACCAACACTAACCATCACAAAAGTTAGGCGCACTGAAACATAAAACATCTTCGACTATAAACTGTTAGTACGTAAGTAAGAAAATTTAAATTGGTCTACAAATACGGTCACTTATTTACGAAAATGATTCATTTCAAATGTAATGAAAATAATGCCATAAAAAGAATTTTATTCTACAATATCTTATATATGAAAGAGCCAATATTCCAGCTGAAGCACGAAAGATACTGGTCAGGCAAAATGAATCCTCGGTCCTATTTATATTATGTAATTTATTCGAATAATTTCCCTTGTGTTTGGTAATAAATATTAACCTCACAGTCATAACAACCCTTCAAAATGACATGCAGTAGAAAGCTTAGAAAATAAAACAAGTTGTAAAGCAGCATATGCATGATGAAAGCGCTTTTTTGGTAATACAGATCATATTTTATTAGCAAAATCAAAATAGACTAGAGTCTGCACATCTACACTATAGCAGAAAGCTTTTAGTGGAAATTTTAAGTCCCTAGCTATTTTGTAATTGCTGAGATCTCAGCCGGACAACCAGCCAACTAGCCAGCCATAACGAATATAATAGCGTATTTTTTTTCACGACCGCCAATTAGACTAAGCCTCTAAGGCTATATATTCACTCGAGCGTTCAAATTCGTGACTCACAATTGGGATCTCCGTAACGGTTGAAGATACAGTGTAGGTTAAATGGGCGCAAAGAAGTTGCCTCTTTTTGTGACTAAAAAATGCATTAAAAATTTTTCACAAATTATTGAAAATATCTGAGATGTCTCAAAAAAACTGAAAATGGCAAATTTCGTTCTCAGATTCTCTAGCTTAAACGGTCAGAAATATAAAACCAAGTCTAAACTCCGCCTGTAGTTCAATCTTTCTGATGATTCTATATTTAAGTAACTCTAAACTACCCTAATAAAGCGATTGTTGTTAAAAAAAAGTTTATAGTGTTAGCGTTAGCTACTGGATAATTCTGGTGGGAAAGTAAGTGCTGATCACAACAGTAGAGCAGGTATCAGCGAAGGTAGCAGTAGAGTAGTAAAACGGAAAACAAACAAAGCTCCACCGATGATGAGTTAAGAAAATTAAAAAAGGGGGTTATTCTGTCAACCAGCAACGAAGAATTTGACCCGTATTTGCATAACAGAGGCTACGATGACTTACACTCACTTACATACACTTAAACATTCAAAGGTCGCCTGTCATACATTCAAAATCTACGCTATAATGCAAGAAGAATTAAGCCCTTACAAAAATTCTCCGAAATACTCCCTTTTCCCCACCAACATTCTCCAGATAATCACAATTGAGTTTTTACATAGCCAGCAAATGTGTCTCGTCTAGACTCGTCGTGACCTGGAATTTACAATGGTCTACTGGAGCAGTTTTTTGTGTTTCTGTTAACCAAAGTTAAAAGATATTTTTATCGAGTTTTGGTCAAAATCAGCTCATGAGTTTTATGTAAAATAAACATAAGATAGAGTAGTGTCTCTAGTTTGCTTATGTTATGTCTATGGATAGACAAGACAAAGAAGCAGATATTTACAAGTAATTTAACGACTTAGTTGACTTAGTGACTGTTTCCACCACTTTTTTTTCTAGGAAGACATCGTCAAACGTACGCGGATAAGCTTCTACTTTTAATTTCCTTTTTCTAAACAAAACTCACTTGTAATCAACAAATACCTATACAAAGAAACTGAGTATGATTGTGACCTCTACGTCACTTGCTAAACAAAACCAAAACTTGAAGTGAATATATAAACTGTATTTTTCCCCCCAAATCTGCCACCCCTAAAATTCGTTCTAGGCGTGCGCCTAATCCGCACCTTATGGGAAATACACCCCTGACCAGCCTCGTCGCATGTTCTTTAGAACTTTCAGCTTGATGTCCAGCATGCATCGCAATACCGCATCTGTAATAAAAAAAAGAATTAGAATCACTGCAACAGAATAGGAACGAAAACAAAATAACTGAAGTAATGAGGAAATAGTACTTTGTGTACCAAGGCGGGAAAGTGGATGTTTTCCGGGGCTAGTCGATAAAACATCTACAAAGCGACAGTTTCACACAGATCCTTTTTTCGTCAAACTTTTTACTGTACATACCGACACAAAGGTCGGATTAAATCATGAGCGACACTAACATTGTACTTAGTACAAAAATTTGCAACGTTAGCAGAAAATTAAAAAAATTGGGATAACCTTCAAAAGGCTATGGTTTGCTAGCGAACTTTTTACAGCACAAACCAGAAGGGAACAAGAAGGTGACATAATAGAATAGGTAAAGTATTGAGGGAAATAAATTTCTCCTTTCACCACCCACTACCACACACACATTTCCCACTCGCAGATCCACCCTCAGTTTGACGTGCAGCATAAGGTGTAATTCTCGAATCTGCAATTCTAAGAAACAAAAATTATAAATAGGACACAAAAAGTAAGATAGTTAAAATTTTCAAAAAAATAATTTCTAGGAATGGGCACGAACTCCGACTCGGCTTGAGGCCTAGGCGCCTCGTCCGTAAAACTTCCGACTTGTCAGCGAAAACTCACTTCTCGTCCTTGGTAAACAATATACTATTCCAATTTTTAAAAATAGTTTTCATTGTTTATTTGTACACATGCGCGCATATATAATGATTTGCTTATATTTATTCAACTTATTAAAATTACTTGATGATTTAAGTGTCTTATAACGTTCAATCTCATTTGTAATTTGAATTGTTTTGAATTAGAGCCGAACTTATTTTTTTCGAGCCGAGCTTGAGATCCATAATTTCGAGCCGAACCAAGTTTTTCAAAAGTTCGGCTCGATTCCATCCCTAATGATTTCTATTCCCTAATATACCACCCAATTTCAGTGCAACGCAGTAAGAATCTGCAATTACAAGAAGAAGAATTATAGAATGACTGCAAGAAGTAGTTACGAGAGAAATAAATCTGTAATTATAAGAGAAACATTACAAATAAAGAACAAGAGCAAAGAAAAAAGGTAATTGTTTCAATTAAAAGTTACAAAATCGAATTTTCGTTTATGTGAATTCGGACGATTTATAGGTAATTAGATAACAGGAGAATTATTTAAAGCGTTATTAAACCTAAATCTACTAAGTATAGGATATTGCATTCATTCGTTCATTTTCATTTTATTTATTGTGCCATATTGTGCTTAAATAATTACATAGTAATTTTTGCACTCGTCCTATGATTACTTTCTCTTACAAAATTGTCTAGAAACACTATTTTAAGTTTTTCACAGATAAAAAGAGAATTTTTTTAACCGTTAGACATATCTAATGCGAAATTTTATGCTCCTAAATGAAAAGTTTTCTTTTTTCAAGATTAGATTAGAGTGCGGATCATTGCAAAGCTGAAGATTGTATAAAGCTTGAATATGTAAAAATTTCGGTTATCCTACTCAATTAAACCATACTAATTTGACATATATTTCGTCTTTCTACCAACGAAGATATACAGTGTGTCCCAGATCGCGTGGGATTGTATGGGTAACTTTGTTATTATTAAAGATAGATAGATAATTAAAAAATAAAAGTAAAGTGGAAGTAGCTACCACTACAATAATAATAATAATCATCAATGGCAACACGTTGCCTAAACTAAACTGTCTTGAAGTGTGTTTCACTAATAATGGCCAGTATTTTAAACATCTGGTGTAATGATTTTCATTGTTTTGTTGCCTCGAATAGATTTTGTTTTGTTTTTTTTTAATTCATCACAGCCTACTTGATTAAAATATAAAAACCGTTGATATAACTGGTATCTTATTTTCAATCTTATGTTATGATAGCTCGTTGAAAAGAGAATTAAAAAATCTATCAAGTAATCTAAAAATCCCATATAGCGCCTATTTAACTTTAGGAAGTTGGTAAATGTTCCTCAAAAGTAGCAATCTTGAATTTTTTTGACATCAATTCTAAATTAAGCGTATCAAAGACAGTCACTTTTATATAAAACTTTTTTTTATCCCTCTTATACTTTCGATGATATAAGACATTCAAGGAAATGACCAATTTTAGTTTTTTTGAATTTACGTCGAACCTATGCGACATTTTGAATTTCCATAAGGAAATTTTAAATAAGCATCCAAAACTGCAAAACATTGCCCATTTAACCAATTCTCTATCTTTAATAATAACAAAGTTACCCATGCAATCCCACGCGATTTGGGACACACTGTATAATATTACGTGCAATACTAGGGGATTTTACTGGTTAAAACGAGAAAATTTGTAACTTCCTTCCACAACTTAAATAACGAGTATATAAAGTCAACGAAACGTGAGAACAATCTGCACCTCTCATTTTACACGTTTAACAATGTCTAAATACTAGGTAAATACTTACCCACACTGCGGAAATATCGCAGAGAGTGCGCTCCTTTACAAATCGACTTCAACAAGCTGTCTAAACCTAGGTTTTATTGACGATGTACCGCAAGTTCATGCAGCAATTCGTTTTATACCTTCAGCGGTGGATTGTATCCGTATACGTAGTTTGCGTGAAAAATGTAAATTTAAGCAAATAACGTGTCGTGACATCTTTTTGTTCTTCTCCCTTTCTTGGCAACGCGAAAGGTTGAACAATCAATCGATTGTTTGGTACCAATTACGTGTGCATCAGGTTGTCCCTGCTGAGCACAATATGAACAACTAAAAATTGTTTAACTCGGTATGAATGGTCGACTCTTTTTTACTATTTAGATATATTGGCTCTTTCCTCCGTAATTCCAAATTGGTAAATTCTATCCATACATCTAAAAATTAGAGTCACTAAATGTCACTAAACAAAACACATAAGATAGACGGATGAAATGGAAGCCTCATATAAAATTTTCCAAACGTGCTCCTCTCACGTTTGAGATGTGAAAGAAACATAATAGTTCCTCTAAAACCGGTAAAATCCATACATTTCTAAGTATCACGAACAGTTTACCACCATATTTAATAACCACCGATAACTGGAAAAACATTCTCCAATCACTGGTTAAAACTAAAGAGGCAAAATTTGGATGTATTTAGTTACACATTTTCGACTTCCTTAAAATTACTCAGAGATATTTCAATGCGAAAGTTTAAATTTCAAACAGAAATGGCATCTTGCGATTCTACAACAAACGTTAATCGCAAATTTCGTAAAATATGTATGGAACAAGGAGCAACTTTGAGTTAAATAAAACCAAACTGGTGGAAATAAATGGAAACAGACACTTTTATACACGAAACGCGAATACCATACATCTTAATCTCCGAGGGTGAAGTAAATAGTAGTTTGTACTAAATATTAATTAGAGGAAATTTGAACTTCACTCGCAATACGAGGCCGCCTCCCAGTAGGCTGTAGATAATTTATGCGATTTGCGGAACACTAGAAGAACGTCTTCGTAAATATGCAAATTGATCATAAAATTAATTTTTGTAGCAATTAAGTATCTGGAGAGCTTTTTTATTACCCCAAACATTTCTTGTACGAGTAATAAAATTCTTCATCGGATTTTCTTTTATTGTTATTAATTTCGTCGTTTTTTAGCAAAAAGAAATGTAAATTATTCACGGAAATTTTAAGATAAGAACGAATGATATTTTTTTATTGAAATGCAGTCTTTCATTAAAAGCCTTGTTTGCTCATGTTATGTTCAATGGCAGTAAATATGTCAGTAGTTGCAGACAGAGTGATATGATCCCATTGTTTTACTGATTGTGAATCGCAAGGGATATATGTGCGCTACAGTTTCATATTAAAAATTTGCTAAGCAATAGATGAATGTCGTATGTTTCCAGAATAAGCTTTTTTTTCTGATGAAGAGTCACGTCGCGTCATTACGACCCTCTGCTACGTATAATTAGAGTATTTTTTGTTGCTCACGCTGCTCCACAGATACTTTTCGGCTCATTTGAAAGGACGTTCTTAGTTTCTATCTCAAATAGTGACACTAATTTTATTACTATCTATAGTAGTATGCCTACCTAGAAAATCTTATAGTAACGGTTCACGGGGATCGGAGTGAAAAGGTGTATATAACCCCACACCAACCGTTTTTGCAAAGATAAGTGTTGCGATATCTAACCAAGGTCCGTTATTCATGTGGAATCTTTGTGAACTCCAAAGATGTCAATTAATAATAAAGTATAAGCCAAAGGCCACGATGGGTGTGGAATAACCCTTTCAATAGCCGAGATTGAAAGAGAAGGAGGGACGGTCCATTCAAAACAGCACACCTAAACGAAAGACGAAGAGGGGCCCCGATGCAGGACCCCAAACGCATAAATATTAGAGACATGAACGACATGATAATTCAGTGAATAAAGACGATATCAAAGAAAAATGAAAGACTCGATGGACTCATCTCAAGAAACACGGCGAAAGACATCAACGAAGTGACCCTAGAGTTAAGGAGTGTTGCATCTCAGCTAGCAAACGTAGAAACAATTTATTTCATCCAGAGCGCACCTTGCACAAACAACTATCCCATTAAATCATCGATAATGAAGCAGCGAAACAAGGAAATAGTTTGCAACAAATTAATACAAAGCTAGGATTAAAGGGGGGGACATTGTAAGAACCGCATTGAAACTGCCAACGATTGGGAAGTGGCACAGAGAGATTGGCCGAAGGGCCGAGCTAGAGGACAATGAAGAATGGGTAGTAAACGAGCTGGTACTTTGGGGCGTAGGTCTTGGTAGGAAATGGTTGGCAGACATCCAGAATTGCGATAGAGTGCAGACTTTTAAAGGAGGCGTTACCACCTTCAGGAGTTCAAGAGCGATCCTGGAAGAAGGGGAGGAAGACAAGATTGACTTTTCCCTGCAGCACTAGAGGGCAACAATGGCTCCCTGAAAAAGAGGTGGTTGCTTCGAAAATCGCTCAACTTTACGGCCCCAAAAAACTGTCTTCTTTTTGTCATGAAAAAGGCTATGCTTCAAATTTCAGACCTTTACGGATTTAAAAACACGAGTTTTTCCGGTTTTTGTCGGAAAATTATATGAAAAAGGTGTAGATACATAAATTGTTAATTTTTTTATTCCATACAAATTTTACTGCAAATAATTCGCCTAAAATTAACAGTTTTGTCAGAAATTACAAAATACCACTTAATTCCACCCTCTTCACCCCCGGGATTTGCTCGCGGAAAAATTCAGCTATCTGAATTATTTTTCCCCGATTTCGAAACACTTTACCTACATAAAAAAAACCGGTTTCGATTTGAAACTAGTTTTTCTTTCTTAAAACATAGTATATAGCCTGATGAACTAATTGGGAAACGCATAAATCGCTAGTTCCATCACTTAAGGTAGAAGTTTAAAATTTGGGGTAAACCTTAGGTACGTTTCGGGATGTTAGTAACTAACGGAGTATTTTGGACTGACAGTTGCTCCGAATAGAAATTCTTTTATTTCAACTATATTCCAACGCAGGAACGTATTTTCCCTTAGAATGGAAGTTTATCCATTTTCCCGATAATGACCCACTCTCAACTTCAACTTTGCCAACTAGAAATTAATTTAGTCAATATTGCGAATATTTTGACCGCCCCTATTGATTTCATACAACTAATTAACAAACACGGATAGAATGGAGTCTGATGTAATACATTACCGATATGGGTTTGGCACAAATCGGAACATGGCCAAGGTGAAGATAGAGGAGGTAAATTAATCAGAAGATCAAATTTGCGGAAAGCTCACCTAATGCTGTACTGTAGGCTATAAATTTTAATGAAAAATCACAACCACTTATTGGAACTACTTTATAACGAGCACAATCTATAGCGGAGAATATTGCACAGAGGTAGGGTAATTTATTTACATTACATAATAAGAGGAATGCCCAAACTGTTAATGGTAGCAATAGAAAACGAAACTAAGTTCATTCCAGAGTGAATTAAAATAGGGACAAGTAATTCATATTTCTCAGGTCGTCAACCCTTACAATTTGTATGGCTGTCTGATGTTGAAATCTCAGGCGAGAATTCGAAAACGCACGTTCGGCAGATGTGGAAAATTCAATTGATTGTTCTTATGGAATACCAATAAAAACTTGAGCTTTTATCTAAGGCATTCATTGTAAGGGTACGAGATCAAATGAAAATAACAACCAATTTTCAATAGAATTTCTGTAAAAATTTTTCCTTCGAATGAAACGAATTTTTCGCGAAATCGCGAGTACGTAGACCTTAGAAGGAGACATTCAAATGTCATTGCTTTATCAAACTTTGTTTTTATTTTTGGGCTTCGACGACTTTATGCGTTTTATACAATATTTTATGTCTTCGTATAGCGAGAGCTTTCGACGTAAGGGAAATTCGAAAACGGCTGTTATTGACATGCGGTCTATCTGTAATAACTCTATCAAGTCCCTTCACATTAGTTTCAAAATGGAATACCTTTTACGTTATGAAGTTTTCGCAGTGAAGCAAAAAATGATGCCAAAATGGAGGCGTTAAACTGATTTTATAGTTTGTGATAATTCTGTAGTACTTTTCAGCGCGCACGCATTTTCCGAACGATTCTACATTATGGCTGTTAGTGGATGTGTTTCGAATAATTTATTACTGGGCTATTGTCATAAAACAGAAAAAAAGCAATAAAGATATGCGACCATGTGTTTTAACTACATCACGCTTTTAGGGTAAAACGATCATCTCCAGCCTATTGCGGATTTAAGCATTTTTTTAAACTAATGAATGAGGGAGGTTTTCCGCAGCAAGTTAACATGTCCTCACGCCAAATTAGAGAATTCACAATTCAAATGACGTAAACGAACAATAGTTTAAAGCAAATACTTTCGGTGTAATCTTAGAAAACAAAGCGACTTGCAATTGCGCCGGCAAACACATAATTCTTGTCCCACAACTCGTAGGACTATAGGAACAAAATAATCAAGTAAACAATTGCAAAATAAACGCCAACAAACCACTACAAAACGAATGCTGCTTTCTCTACATAATTTGTGTGGTTTTTAATTCAAATTACGTTAAATGAATTGGAAGACACGATAACAAAAACGATTTAGCTTAATCCATCTATAGCGGCAAAGGCCAGTTAAAAGAGGGCCGAAGTACACAAACGAATTTGAAAATGTAGGCCTTTGCCATCAACATTGTATACCCTAAAATTTTATTGCAATAAGAACCTTCAATGCCGTAGTTCTTATGGGAATTTGTATTGATGTTATGCACATCTAAGGTAGTAACTATTTGTAAACCCTTTTATGGAAATTTAAAATGCCAACCATCACTCTGGTAGGGAGTTATTGTCATGGAGCTTCGTGGTTAAGACAAAAAAGTGTGGAAACTGTGACAGAACAGGTTCTACTTCCTTACTTTTTGGACCAGGTATTACGAAACCTTTTAATTTTGCTTATATTTATACCTTTTTCTTTTATTAGTCAAAGAAATACAAAGACTCATCTTTATGGTACCCTTTTTCAAAGCTATAAGTATGCTGCGCATAAATATAACGTGGATATTGGCAGGTTGTCAAAGTTCACTGCCTTAAATTAATTTTTCAAACAAATGCGCTCAAATATTGCTACGTTTCAATTAAAACAGAGTCACAATTAACGTCTCGTTCGATTATTCAAAACCATGTCACTTTCCATTTACTTCCTTGCTCTTTCCTATACAATAATCTACACCTGTGTTAAACTTTCGCGATAACACGTCCTTGTCTTGGAGCGATTAGAAAACTTCTTATCTACAACCGGAGAAAAACATGTGATAAACTTTTACAAATACTACGCAAATAATTCCTGACGGAATAATAATCATAATTCTGATACAACATTGTCCTCGAATTCAACTAATATAATCGAAATTGGGCTTAATCCGAAATTCCAACCAACATTTAACGTTATCAATCAATGAAATTTACACATTTTAAAATTGTTTATAAAAATTGCAGTTTGAGTTCTGTGTTAAAGAATTTTAGATGGCATTTTTAATTTTTTTAAATTTTTACTTCATTTAGTAGATGAACTCACCCTAATTCAGTAAGACAAAAATTTGGTGACTTGAACTAGGATAAAATCACACTTGAGCAATGCAAGATATTTATTACATGATTACCATTGAAATAAGAAATATGTATTCGAAATCTATTTTGAATAAACAAATCGAGTAAAAAGTTATCAGTCATCAAAGGGGAATGCATCATCATCGCTTAGATCTCCTGTTGTAGTCGAGCTATGAAAAAAATCTTAGGTTAAGATCATTTTAATAAAACGCTTACATGTTTTTATATTCTTTGCAGTTAGAACTCTTTAGGGTGCAGGGAAGGATGTTACGCAAGTATGAGTCTCTCATGCTCTGACAAGCAGACTGGCAACCGCATTTTCCTAGGACTGGAAGCTCTTTCCATATTTGTGGCTCGTTGGTTCGGTATGGTTTCCAGCCCACTTTGTCTGGCATTCAGAAGGAGACAAGCAGTAGGTAACCCGCAGTGCGGGCTGCTGCAATGCAGATTGCGTTGGAGGGAGGAACTGTACTAATTTACCTTTCTACAAATTAAGTCGTTTCGCACGTTCGTAATGGATTTCTCATGTTTTGGGGTCATACAGAACGTCAGTAAATTCTTCCAAAGGTTTCATTGTTTCGTCTGTTATTCCTCTTTGTAAGCAAATGAGACAGTATCCAAAGTTCTTTCAGTTCGAGTTACATACGATCAGAACGTCAGTACCTATCTGAAGACGACGAAGTTCTGGGCTCCATACTATGCTACTAGGTACTGTAAGAGAACTTAGTGAATCGTGAATCGAAATAGTCAATCGTATGTCAGTTTGGCACCATTGCGGTAAGGAACAAGGATAGCGTTATTGAAGAAGGACCATCAAAATTCCCTACTTTCATTCTAGATGGTAAAATATGTTCCAGTAGCCTCAGGTCCTGCGGAGTTCCACCAAGAGATATATAAATATAATAAGTAATAACTAATAACCTGTATTTCTCATAATAATGGAAAAATACGGCAAGCTTGCGGTTTTTCAGGTGACTGGATTATTAACGCAAGGTTTCCCTTTCTAGATTAAACATTTGGCGTTTTTTTCTGTTTTGAACGTGCAATGCCATCTTTATCATAAAACTTGCAAGCAGACGTAAGGATCTATCCTTTTTCACAACGACCACAATGACCTAGTGAATGTCCGAATTTTAGATTCAGGTTAAATAAATATTCGGCATTTAGCGGCTTTCACAGGCGATACTTACAAAATCAAATCAGTCACCCTTAAATAATAGGACAGTGTAATCCATGAAGATACTTCACTGCGAACCGGTGATGGATGCAATTACTATATTGTAATGAACGCCGACTGAATTCAATGGGAAGTATTTTAATTACGACAATTGGTGGCAGCGCTGATCCGGAGTTTAGATATTTGATTTATAAATCGAAGCCTCCGCCTCTACACAAGGATTTTAAGTAAATAATATTTGCAATTAATTTGTTGTTGAATAATATAAAAGAAGTGCCTGTTGTTTAGTTACTTTAGTTACTATTGAAGTTTCAATAAATATATTTTTGTTGATATCTTGTAAATTTTTTTTAATATCTTTATCCATGAGTTATCTCCCTTTGTAGGAAGTTATTGGCGAACGATCATTCTAGTAGAAATAATTTTTCTTTTTTGAGAGCCAATTTCTCTGGGAGCGAATCCTCCGAAGAATATGAAATTTTAACCGACCAGAAAATAAAACTAAGTAAAAATGTACATTAGGTTTTGGAGGCGTATAAGGAAGTCCGTAAATTTTAAGAACCGCGTTTTTAAGTGGGAGAGTCGTCACCACAGCGTCCGCATGAGGAATATCCGATATATAAATTCAAATTTGTGCAATTTTTACTGTTAAAGCTTAAACATTCCAAATCTGTCACAGAAGAGTAACCAATATTTCAAGCGAGAAAAATATACTTATCACTCAGTAAATGTAAATTATTTGGGGAATGAGTAGAAATTCATATAAAGGAACGGAAACGTATTAATACATTCCGGATATAAAGGAGAGACTTGAGTGGAAATTATTCCCAACAGGGGAGGCTATACAAATTATAACCAATTATGGATTATTTAAAAGCTATTCATTCAATAATGGCACTTGTGAAAATTTGGTTAGCGAGTGCGACCTGGGTACAGAAAAAGGGGAACATCTGGTAATATACCTAACTGCGAAAATTGTAATTGAATCCCATACGTACATGGGGGAATGTTTTGACATTCAGCGCATTCGGAAACACGACTTTTAATGCGGTTCATATTCAATAGCACCGATCCTTTAATTCGTAGAAATCGATCGGTGAAGATTTGACATCGCTGCCTTTTTTGCATTCTCGAGTTAGACGAGGACAAACGAACAGACGGACGGAAAAATTCCCCTAAAAATGAGAGAGAGAATTTTTAGTAGAAACTAAATCTGTTGTTAATGGCCCATTGGAAGAACATCACTTCCATTTCTCAAAATAAATTAAGACTAGGTAGCCTACCACTACTGCGGCTGGGCACGGAGGGACGTTCGACTAATGGACCAGTTTTGCTTTTGTGCACCACATGCACGCAGGAGGGATGATAATCGAATAACGGACAGTAAGCGGAAACACCAAAAGGTGGTAAAATTAGTACCGTAAAGAAACGATAGAGGACGCTACAAAAAAAACAAACAATCTGACACAGAACGTAGAAAGCAGAGTGCATGCAAAATGTGTATGAAATTACGGAAGATAATAAGGGGTTAAAGAAATACACGAAAAATAAATATCGGATGGAAACGGATAAATTTATATAAGGGAAATAATTAATAAAAGAGAATTTCGATATAATCTAAGAAAAATAAAAAGAATCCAAAAGAATAGTACGCCACTGGTATAAATGCAACTAAAAAAACAAGAAAAATCATTAATATAAAAAATATCAACGCTTGAACGCTAACCTAAACAAAAACAAAAGAGAACTTCGTGTGGAGTTTTGAAGGCGCCAAAGCTAATTAGCAATATTAAAGGGGGACATGGAATGTAATAATCTGTGTGGAAATGGAGGATAAATCAGTACATACAATGGATTATAATGAAGTATACAATGTGTCCCAGATCGAGTTACTGTTATTGCTGAAGGTCCAATGTAGTTTGACTCTCCGCCACTGGACGTTAATGTTTCACACAATAACAAAAATTCCCTTGCTATCAGCAAAGAAAATTTCTCTTGCCTAATACCTGGGAATCGTGTTGTGTAAGTATCTATAGTATTGTGTTGTGAATAGTAAGGGAGGTCTGCAAATTCATATGCTCCTGCGACAGTAATTTTCCAATTAACACAAAAAAAGTTAGGCATGTGTTCCAATTAAAGCGATGCAAATTAAAAATTCCATCAACCCCCCCAAAAAACTGCAGTTACTTCGGAGCTTTCCATTTATTCGGTTTTTGCGTACGTCATACAGAGTAAAACAAATAACTGGAGCGAGTCTAAAAATAGAACTATCCTTTGACCTGGGGGTTGCGAAAGGGTGTCGGCGGGTAGCGAGAGTATGCGAAGAGAGGTCATTCACTGTATACCTGTTCCAGAAATAGCTCTTAATCTATAAATAGTCGCGTTTAATAAGAATATTACTAGGCAACAGGAGTAGGTAACGTGCACGTTTATCAATAGTAATGCATATTTAATATTTATGATAATAAATGTAGATCACGGGGTTATTGCACCCTTGACGCATGTTTCCATAACGAGGTCTCTATTTCTCAGATTTCCCCATTTAATGTTGATGTAGGGAACTGATAATAAATTTTTCAAATTCCTCGCCGCTTGTAAAATCTCAATGACCTAGTTGCGCTAAATAGGGCCCATGCTTGATTTAGTGCAGTCTAATGAATAATGCAGCTCGATGTAAAGGAATTTTAGATTTTTCTGAAATGACGCATTAAAAATTTGTAATGCGAAGATATTTGCTTAAAAACAGAAATTTTCGCTTGTTTTTCTTCCCGTTCGAAGGCTCGGTTAAATTGCTTTAATTAATCTGAGGAAACGTTCTTAGCAGATAAATTTCGCGCAGCTTTACCGAAAAATCGCGCTCTAATAATGTTTCGGTTTTTTATCGCATCCTTGAGAAATCACTTCGAAGCTTAACGACGTGCCATTAATAATAAGGAATTAGTTCGCTTGATCTAATTGTTGAGTGTTTAAAATCGCCACTTATTTTTCTCATGCGGTGATTTATAGGGCCTACATCTATTTCCCCTATTAAAGGCGCTGTATAAATTTTTAGATTCAGTCAGCGCACCTTTGATTTAAAATGAAAATTTCATTTAGAAGAATTTTAAATTACCTACATCTTCAATTGCACAAAAGACGTTTTTTAAATGAAAAAATAATAAATATTCCAGGAAATTAATCTTGGTGCTACGAGAGTACGACGGTAATTTGAGTAATTTTAAATTTATTCCATCAAAATGCAAGAATTATTTCCTTGTTAACAGAAATGTCATCAAAATTGGAATCGTTTGGTCACTTTCGTTATTGTAATTTCTATAAAACGGCAAATGTGCAAACGTTATTGAAAACTTCAATTATCGTCTTTTTAGCGCATTTTCCAAAAGGAAAATGAACGCTATTGTCCGCACGTTCTCCGTCTGTCCCACTACTAGTCCTCCAGTTTAAGCTTTTTCGTTGTTTTTCTTTCGTATGCGGTGTAGTCGTGGAGTACAGCCCAGATACCAAAACGACAAAGGTTACTTGCATTGGTCACTTCCTTCCCGAGTTATTACTGATTCAGTGCGGGGAAAATGCGCTTTCGTCGGTCGCGACTGACCACCTTTTTAACTTATTGTTTAATGTGGGGACTAATTAGAGGATTCATGCCACAAAAAAATTAAGTATACACTGTTCTGTAATGATAGATGCTCAAAACGCAAACTTCAAGTTACATCAAAAAGCAAGCTGAACTGCTATCTTCTTTCACTTACGATCTTTTTCTATTTCTAGTTTACCCTTATTGTTAGATTATGCCACGAGGACCTATTCAATTTATTACAAATCGGAAACTTCGTTACAAGTTTTCCTTACTACACCAGATATCAATTGATCAATATTGTATGTTTCAAACTGTACGAAAAGGAATATAATTACATAATATGTTACCTATTAATCTGTCCGACAAATGTGACACCTTCCAAATACAAAAATTATAATGTAATTAATTAATCATAAATTTTTAAGACTAATGTGGCTTTCCAAAAATGACTACTCTATTATGGAATCTGAATTTAAGCGAGAAGAGACGGAAACTGGATAATTTGTCACCTGTCAGGTAAATACTTACATAATTCCCCCAAGCAGAAAGTGTAATAAAATATTCATTAGACGCGATATTACGAACCAACCTACGCAAATCGGTAGGGTTAATAATTCGGAGTTGTTTTTATAAAACACTAACCACGAAATTAGCTATTAAACCGCTAAACAACAAAATTTACTTAGCGAATGATGGTCCACAGATGTTCCTAATTACAATCCCTAGATATAACACATATAAAGAATGACTTAATTGATACATGCGTTGAGCTAATCTAATTAACATAAAGCAAGAATATTCTTCCGTAGAGGTAAACGTTAGTAGGAGAGTAATATGTACCTTTTTCGATTTAGACAGTATATAGCTTTCGTTCTTTTGTTCATTTATCATTTGGAAGCCAGGGAATAGATTTGCAATTTGCTTATTTAGAGCAGTATAAAACAACTGGTGAATAATGGTCTACCAAACCGCAGTGTTGTATTAAAGTCAAATTGTGATAAACACAAATTGTAGAATCATACTCGGTATTCGCGTTATACTGAAAAGAAAGTTGAATTTAAATGTGAGCAAAAGCTCTCGCTACTAGTAACCATTCCGGATTTTTCGTGAAAAATCGTCCCCTGTCCGCCTGTTTGATTTTAACCTAGTTGTTACTAGAAAAGACTCAATTTTCTTATAGTCCATGTATAACCCACGTAAGTATATGCTCTGGAAAGGAAATTCGAGCTAATTGAAAATGTACAATTGATTTGTTTCTTGTTAATGTAGTCCACTGTTCAATGCAAATGAAAATTTGAAATTGTGTAATTTATATTCCGAACGTGTCCGGCGGCATTAAATATTGCATCCCAGAATTTGCGGTAAAAATGCAAATAAAATCGCTCTCATGAATGTAAAGCAAAAAAACTTTGGAGTATATACCATTTTTTCATCTCCTGATACAGCATAGAATATTTACGCCCTTTATCAAATAACGCGAAAAGCAGATGAAAGCAATTTTTAAACTAAATTTGTAGCGAATAATGCACAAAGGAATATATTTCCTGGGAAATCCTACAAGCAATCTACGAGTATATTGATCTTTAATGGAATCGGGGTGCAATAAATTTTACTCTCAAATCTCGTAATAAAATCCGTTTAAATCACCCCGAAACTTTCGGCAAACTTTTTATTTTTCTTTGAAACACGTAGAAATGAACGATTGCGGAAATTTGGGATGAAGTCTAATTGTAACTATGCCGTTCCTAATAAAATCGACTGCAAGAGTGTTAAGGTCATAGAAAAAGTGGAACATTAAGTTCGATTTCCTTTGCCCTAATTTGACTTGATGTCGACGTGGTGCTTACTGTTATTTGTAAGTAGGCAATTTCAATTTCTGGTTGGTTGACCTGCTAATTATCGGAGAATTTTTCGTGCAATTATTATTTATTAGACAATTATTAGACAAGCGATGCGTTTTAAATACGCATAATTTCTATGTCGTATAAACATCGTTTCGATGCATTGGTATGTCATTTTTATAATAGTCTGTCTATACTAAAGTGGGTCATTGTGTTTTTACTCTTGTTTTTACTCCATTAGTGTTGTTTACTAAGCTACCCCACGTTGTTATTGAATACTACTTAGGCGACTAGGATTGTGTCTCATTAATGACCACCAACGTAGCCTTTCGTTCTATTATCGAAACTTCACCCTCCTCATATATTATACTGCTGCCAAAAAAATCCACGTGAAAATAGCATACGTAAAACGATTTCTCCATTTGCACCCCCACGATTTTCTATGCTGCACTGGTTTCGACGGTATGACATGATATCAATCGAGTGGTATACCTATCATTCCAAGCTACCTGAATTTGCAGTCGAAGATGGTTAAAATTGCTTGTGGTAAATGTTACAAGTTTACCATATCCATAGAGGAAATTGTATTTCCTCTATGCCATATCCCATAATGTTCAATGTATGGCAAATCTAGCGAGCGAGTAGGTCATACGAGAAAGTGTATTGCAAACCATTCCGTTATAAGTGATACATACTTTCCAACCCCCGAAGAAATGGAAAAACAAAATTGGCTCTTTAAGTTGCAGTCGTGCAGTCAATGAAATCCGAAAGGGATCTGCTCTGCTACAGTGGAACAAGGGTTGCCGGTTGTGTGATGTTGCACAAACAATCGAGACAATCACATGACACAATTTGACGCCATCAGTACGCTGTAGTACCATAGTACCATCTTAAAAAATGACAAGAAACATTACTACTACTCGTTACCTTCCAAATCTTGTTAACCAGTACAGGGTACACAAATAAGCAATACTGCGATTTTGTACTGTAAATATATATATAAATGCATATACAGGGTCATTCTTGACGAGCGTCAGTTAGAAAGATATGGAAAACCTTTGAAAATGAAGATAAACTGATAAGTTCTTTAAGGGTTTTGGCACATGATGAATTTATCTAAAATATTTTCAAGATGGCGCCACTTCCGGAAATACCGGAAGTGGCCATCAACTTTGTTATTTTAAATAGGGACCCCCTATTTTTTCTACATTTTCGGATTCTACGTGTACTACGTGTGTTGGAGTACAACGATACCCCATAGTTGACCCTTTGCTCCAAGGGCTTCGCCGATATTCAAGTTTTTATGTCAAAAATTGAATTTGCAGGGGTAATTTAAAAAATTTATTACTCGAAAACGGTGAGAGATATTGCAACACAGTTTTCACTGATTTATTAAAGAAAGATCGAATTTTCTTATGGTATGCGTAACAGTCTAAAAAAGTGAGATTACAACACTTTTTCAAAGCTCTCAACTTTTAAACTTTTAAATATCCGTAACTCCATTTTTTCAAATGGCACCCCCTATTTTGTTCTTCCCCTTTGTTTTCCTTTTTCCCAGACGTTTAATTTGATACAAAATGTCAAAAGCTGCTTCAAACGGTTTCCGAGATATTCCATGTTTTAGTGATTTCTTGTGACAAATTGATAAAAAAATTAAGTCGCTTGATGTTATTCTTTTGTTTTTACTATGATAATGTTTAAACGTCAAATTTTCGCGGCTTGAACTTATACTTCTCGTCAATAATGGCTCGTTTGGGTTACACTAATGAAGATTTTTTGAATTTAATATTAATACACGGTAAATGGAATCGAATAGCTGCCAGGACTTGCCGTCTTTTTTCCGAAAGATACCCTGACAAGGCGCAACCCACAGAGGCTACAATTCGCAAATTACTACAAAATTGCAGGAATAACGGGACCTTTCAAACAAAAATACAAAAAAGGAAGCCTGTGGTAGACTTTGAAGAACAAGAAATAACTGTACTGGCGTATTTTGCTGCAAATCCAACCGCATCGCTTAATGATATCCAAAGAGAAATTGAAATATCAAACACGAGTGCACAAAGAATGGCGCCACTTCCGCAAATACCGGAAGGATCCATCAACTTTGTTATTTTAAATAGGGACCTCCTATTTGTGTTACATTTTCGGATTCTACGTCGAATTTGGAGTACAATGGTACCCCATAGCACAGATATACGTAGCGCATATCTGTACCCATAGTTAACCCTTTATTTTAAGTTCATAATGTCCAAACAGTCATATGAGAAGACAAAACCACACATTGCAGAATCATTCAAAATAAAATTCATGACATTTTTAATAAAGTTTTAATTTGCGGATGAACAAACTCAACAAGATATCAGATAAAAGTAACGTAACGAATATCATCTACATTTGACGTTTTAAGATGTGTTCAAATATTCCCCCCTCTTGGTTTAAACATGTTTCTAGCCGTTTTATGACATTTCCATGAGTTGCGTTTTGGATCTGTTGAGGTGTTAATGAATTCAAACCATCTCTAACTCGTCTCTCCATGTCAGCTTTGGTTGTTGGTGGAGTAGCATAAACCATATCTTTGATGGTTCCCCAAAGAAAAAAGTCTAGGGGAGTAAGATCGGGTGAACGCGCGGGCCATGAATAAGGGCCTAAATAGCCGATCCAGTTACCATTAAACGTTCGCTCCAGATAATCCGAAATTACCCTGGAATTATGAGCTGGCGCTCCATCTTGTTGGTAAAATGCACTCGCCAATTCTTGTAATGGAGTATTTTCCAGCGCGGGTCCTAAGACGTTTTGCAGAATATCCAAATACCTTTCCGCATTCAAATTTTCATTGTAAAATGAATAACACAATATTCTATTTCCTTTTATGGCACAAAAAACATTAAATGACCATGTTATTTGATGGTGCACTTCACGTGTTACTTCCGGGTTTCTATCACACCAAAAATGTGAATTATGGCGATTGTACATACCATTTTTACTGAATTTTGCCTCGTCAGACCAAATCACATCACTTAAAAATCCAATTTGTTCTTGAATTTTTACTAACATCCACTCACAAAATTGAATTCTGCGTACATGATCGCCATCGTAAAGGCAATGCACTTTTTAAACAAATATGGGTGCCATTTATGCTTTTTGAGAATTCTTTGTGCACTCGTGTCTGATATGTCAATTTCTCGTTGGATATCATTGAGCGATGCAGTTGGATCTGCAGCAAAATACGCCAGTACAGTTATTTCTTGTTCTTCAGAGTCTACCACAGGCTTCCTTTTTTGTACTTTTGTTTGAAACGTACCGTTATTTCTGCAATTTTGTAGTAATTTGCGAATTGTAGCCTCTGTGGGTTGCGCCTTGTCAGGGTATCTTTCGGAAAAAAGACGGCAAGTCCTGGCCGCTATTCGATTACATTCACCGTGTATTAATATTAAATTCAAAAAATCTTCATTAGTGTAACCCAAACGAGCCATTATTGACCAGAAGTATAAGTTCAAGCAGCGAAAATTTGACGTTTAAACATTATCATAATAAAAACAAAAGAATAACATCAAGCGACTTAATTTTTTTATCAGTTTGCCACAAGAAATCACTAAAACATGGAATATCTCGGAAACCGTTTGAAGCAGCTTTTGACATTTTGTATCAAATTAAACGTCTGGGAAAAAGGACAACAAAGGGGAAGAACAAAATAGGGGGGCCATTTGAAAAAATGAAGTTACGGATATTTAAAAGTTTAAAAGTTGAGAGCTTTGAAAAAGTGACGTAGTCTCACTTTTTTAGACTGTTACGGGTACCATAAGAAAATTCAATCTTTCTTTAATAAATCAGTGAAAACTGTATTGCAATATCTCTCACCGTTTTCGAATAATAAATTTTTAAAATTACCCCTGCAAATTCAATTTTTGACATAAAAACTTGAATATCGGCGAAGCCCTTGGAGCAAAGGGTCAACTATGGGGTATCGTTGTACTCCAAATTCGACGTAGAATCCGAAAATGTAGAATGTAGAATAGGGGGTCCCTATTTAAAATAACAAAGTTGATGGCTACTTCCGGTATTTCCGGAAGTGGCGCCATTTTGAAAATATTTTAGTTCAATTCATCATGTGCCAAAACCCTTAAAGAACTTATCAGTTTATCTTCATTTTCAAAGGTTTTCCATATCTTTCTAACTGACGCTCGTCAAGAATGACCCTGTAATAGTTGTGTGATTAGTTTGAAGATATATCAAACGAATATACAGAGTGGCCCAACGAGAAGTATACAGAGGGCTTTTAAGGTATTAAATTTAGAAATTTCGAAAAATCCTCGAACACGTCAATTTTGTATTCGAGGGGGGCAACTTTTCGAATATAAATCACGAACCCAAGTCTTCACCCCTCTACCTTAACCCCTAAAATTTTAAATGGAATCCTATAGCAAATTATTTGAAAGCCAATTTAATCGTGATTACTAATCTGCTTTGCTTTTTAAATTCTATTGATTCGTTGCGGAGATATTCGCATTTGAAATGGTTTTTTCTAAAAAAACCATAACAAATGCGATCTAAGTCACCTTGTATTAAAATTTTTAAATTTTAATACAAGGTTTAAATTGTGCAAAAAATAACAAATAACTTTAAACACACAACCTTTATTTCAATAAATGCTCGAATTGCCTTCCGCCTGCTTCCATGCAATAATAAAGATTTGCTTCAAAACGCTGCCATACATGTTGCAAGATTTCAGGGGTAATCGCTAGAAATTGTTGAGTTATACGTTATACCAAAGGGTAAGGGTGCTCTTTGGTTATACCATAGTGTATTCTATTCTTACACTATGGTTATACGTGCTCGCAACCCTTGTAATGTTCTGGGCGGAGTAGCATAAACTTTATTCTTTAAATATCCCCACAAGAAGTAATCTAAAGGACTTAAATAACCATTTCAAATGCGAATATCTCCGAAACAAATCCATAGAATTTAAAAAGCAAAGCAGATTAGTAATCACGATTAAACTAGCGTTCAAATAATGTGCCATTTGCCATAGGATTCTATTTAAAATTTTAAGGGTTAAGCTCCCTACGTAGAGGGGTGAAGACTTGGGTTCGTGATTTATATTCCAAAAGTTGCCCCCCTCGATTACAAAATTGATGTGTTCGAGGATTTTTCGAAATTTCTAAATTTAATACCCTAAAAGCCCTCTGTATACTTCTCGTATAAGTGTACTTCCAAAGAAAATTCGACTCTCCTTACTAAAACCAAACATTTTCTAAAACTTTTGTGAGGGGGATCTACAACAGTGCGTCGGTGCGTCGTGCGTCATTTGTTAACCTCTACAGTGAACGCTATTCAAGGTTTGATTTGTCAATGTTGCCATCTAATTAATTTTTTTCCAAATATTTTCCCATAAAAAACCTTCACTTTGATAAATCGTAACAACCTTGTTTTTTGTAGTTACGAAATTCCTTTGAGCAATCATTTTATTCCGAATAAAGGAGTACACCTTGATAATGAGATGGTTGGCTTTAGTGATACAGGGTGGTCACAAGGAAATGGTAAACTTTCCAAATTTCAAAGTGCCATAACTATTTTTGGAACCACCACTATTTTATCGCACTAGTGGATAGTCTTTTGTGTTTTGCTCAATCTAAACAGTGTAGTTTTTAGGTTGTTCAATATTTTACACAAAATTTCCTATTCATAAACTAATGCTTATGCATCGGAGTAGGTCGTGATAATAAAAAACAAAAGAAGTAAATAAGCGTCACAAATTTTATTAATTTAGTTTCGACTGGAGTACTTATATTTAACTCTGGTTAATGGGCTTACCGTTGCTTTTAAATTGAACGAGACCAATAAGACCTTGAGTGGCTTGAATTTTTGCCATATAAGCAAAAATTTACGTTGAACTCGCCTACAAGAAAAATTGTAACCCATGGATTGTAAAGATGGGCTATTACTGCATTTAAATTGAGAAAAAACAATAAAAACTGGATGCCCACATACCTCTAATACATTTTCAACGTGTTCAAAAAAGGGAACCACCACTTGTTAATAACAGGGCAGTAATCGGTCTCGGAAGCCGAAACTATTTATACGGTTACTGTAAGAATGTTCCTCAATTCCACTATTTCAAATACGTAAAATATGAATAAAAATCTATTCAAGGCTATGAAAGTACTTCAAATTCCACATAAATTATTCTTTGGGAATTTTACCATAGCCGTTTTATGATAATTGTAACTACAATGGTACAATGCCTAATTTGCAGTCTTTTGATCTATCTCTTAACAGTCAGACGTGAATAAAGTGTTACCCATGTTTTCCGTATCGCGAAAAGTATCCGACAGGTTGTTTTTGAAATTCCGCTTTACTTTAAAGCAAAAGCTTCACTCCAGTGTTCCCGATGTTGTTATTCCAAATATGCACTTGGAGGAGTGCATTTGGAAAAATCTGGAGAAGTGGCACAATAAAACTGCTCTGGTAATTCTATCGAATATACTAATCATAACAATACTGTGACTATTTCAGGTATGTGCCCAAACAAATTGCAGTTACACGTATTTGCAATTGTACAAAAAGAGCAACGCACTCACAAGTTTCTTGTGCAACCTGGATAAACTAAAACAGTCTGATAGAGTTGCCGTAGCACTTCCCAATCTTCCGGAATATGCGATTATTCTACTAGGGGTCATCCAAGCAGGCTGCACTGTAACAACTCTGAATCCTTTATATACATCGGGTACGTATGTCGTACTTTTTTGTAGTCTGTAGACCAAAAGAACTTGACGTGTTTGGAATTTCAGAGTCATTTGTGTTACTAGAACTAAGAGATTAGAAGTGGCGTAAACAATCATGCCAAATAGAATTTAACAATTATTGCAATAGTTTAGTCAATACTCGGTACCGTAGACGTAATAATTTCCATACCATGGTCACCATTTTTGAATATTCATTTCTACACAGCCCCTTTTTAAACTGATTTTGATTTGTTCCCTCAACTTTGTTTCAAGCATACAAAATCATCTCCATGCTTTGATGCATTTTACGTGCTTTTCAGTCTGGTATCATAATCATAATTCATAATGTTATGTACTTGATATTGCTATTGTAAGATTCCCATTCATAAAAATGTGTTTACAGACGAAATGAGTCACCAACTAATAGTCGCAGAAGCCAAAGTAATATTTACAACACCTGAAACATATAAAACTGTACAAATTGCATTGCAATTAAGCAAACTTCACATACCAATCATTGTTGTTAGAGCAAAGGTATACTATTCACATAGTGAATGGAGTATAGTGATCTGTGTCAACAGAACGATTCTACCTTACCACATGGAGCAATCGACTTCGACGAAATTGCTCGAAATCATTGCGACGCGAAGTTTGACTTGCGCAGAAGTCATGATGACACTGTATTAATGTTGTTTTCAAGTGGAACAACAGGTTTGCCCAAGGGAGTTGAGATTACAAACAGAGGTTTGGTATCCAGCCTTCACCAAATGTCGGCACCTAAACTTGATCCTATATCCGAAACGAGCGGTAAGAGAAAAATCAAAGGTTACTAACGTCAATACTAACGGTAAATATTTTGTAGAATCTGAACAGGAGGTTGTCCCAGTAGTTATACCAATGTTCCATATATACGGATTAGTGATTGTCCTTCTGCATGGCTTGTTGAAGGGAAGCAAACTCGTAGTAGTTCCAAAATTGTCATCAAAACTCTTTGTGAATGTTTTGGAAACGTATCAACCTACCGTCCTCTACGTGGTGCCGCCAATATGTACAAGAAAAAATGAAAAGATGGTGGTAACTGAACGGTTTGGTTTTAGTTCACATGTTGTTAAATAGGAATAACATTAAGCCGTCCCACTTCACTAACACGAAAAGTATATTCTCTGGAGCTGCACCTCTGGGAGCCACAGATGTTATGGCTTTAAGCGAGAAATTACAAGGAAAGGTGAATGTTTTTCAGCTGTATGGACTGAGCGAAGTATGTTTGAGTCACGTTCAGAGTTCACAAGTAGATGGACATAGAAAACCAGGTGGAATCGGTTTTCTGCTACCTTCAACTGAGGCCAAAATTATGTCCACCACTACTGGGAATGAAGTAGGCGCCAACCAGCTGGGAGAGATGTTGCTTCGAGGTCCTCAGGTATATAACCTTTGATTAGGCAAATACTGACAAGCGTAATAGGTGATGAAAGGATATTACAAAGATCGAAATGCAAACGACGCCGCGTTTACTAATGATGGGTGGTTCAAAACAGGAGATTTATGTTACTATGATGAAGA
The DNA here is from genome assembly GCF_008802855.1 of Photinus pyralis. Lineage (NCBI taxonomy): Eukaryota > Metazoa > Arthropoda > Insecta > Coleoptera > Lampyridae > Photinus > Photinus pyralis. Next base: position 19,966,908 of record NW_022170511.1, on the reverse strand, counting down.
TGGTCATTTTTTTCTTACAGACCGAATCAAGCAACTCATTAAGGTTTGCCACTAATAAGACAGTAATGTTATAGCTACTACCTATTTCATAGGTAAGTGGATACCAAGTGGCCGCAGCAGAATTGGAGGAACTAATAAGACGCCATAAAGACGTAGATGACGTTGCCGTGATTGGAGTTCCTCACGAAAAGTTTGGTGAAGTACCCAAGGCATTTGTGGTTCGTAGACGAGATTCAAACGTATCGTCATTTGCAATTCAGGAATTTGTAAAGAGTAAGGTTGTACATTATAAGCAGTTGATTGGAGGAGTTTCTTTCGTTGATTCGATTCCGAAATCTCAAGCGGGAAAGATACAGAAAATTGAACTAAAGAAATACTAATGCATTAGTTTGTAATTATTGATGCAATAAAATAGTTAATTAACCCATTGACATGCCTCTGAATTATTAAGTTTACACGCCAAGTTAGCATATACAATTAAATAATTAAAATTAATTAAATTGGAGTATAAAGCATTCGCATAATCTAACTAGAATTACACGTGTATTACAAATTACAAAAGACCAAGGGTACCGATTCATCCCAGTTCAATTTTAATTGCTAAAGCCTTTGTACGTAACGGAAATCTATAGGGGATAATAGAACATTTCCTAGTGCCCAACGAGTTTGGGTTTGCCTATTATAGAGACTAATTGCAAATTATGAATTTGTTTTTGTTTTCCAAAAATACAAAAAACTTGCAATTAAATCTAAATGACTTTGATTTGAAGGCAATTTGGAAGGTTGAATTTTTTGGAATTTCTGCTGCACAGTTTTACAATTTGATATTGTAATTCATGCACAAATAATTCTTCTATACTACCAAGGCTACTATACCTTCGACATTTTGAAAACATTTTCCATGTTAGATTAACCTAGCTATACAAATACAAAGACGTAATAAGTTTATTTTTTAGCTCCAGCTGCTCGGGAGAAATCCGCAGGATCATTATTCCTTTATAAATAATATATTGCAACTTCAGTTGCGAATTCAGACGCCTAATAAATCACAAAAAACCGATACAATGCAATCTATCTCCACTGTAATTTATAAATACGTAAACATCACAGCTTTTACATCGGAAACCTTTTTTCCAGCATTCGGAATTATTTACCAATACCTCAACATATTGTGCCAATAAGCACAATGTAAATGTCACATAATTGGTATATGACACGTTAATTATTACTATTATCTTAATTAACAGAATAAAATAATTTGACACTTTTGATTATTGTATCGCCAGGGTGGCTTAACTCGTACATGTTCTAATGTTAGCATAGTCAAGTGCCGTATTTCGCTGAACCTCGGTAGTAAGTCCGCATACAAATGGCACAAAAAATTAAATAAGCATTAGAGGAGTAATGATTCTAATTTAATTTACAAGAAAAATAAATAAATTTAGAGATTATAGTCCAAAAGCGAAAGTAGTGGCAGTGGGCGGCAACCTGGATGTTCTGTCGGCGGAACGGGCGGACGGATGGACGGGCTGGGTCCCAAAATTCAAATCCCAAACTGAACGGCCTCAACTGGTTTAAAGGTCTTCATATACCATTGTAAACCAAAATCGTCTAAATAATTACTTAACGGCGCTGAAATTCTAAAATATTAATTCGCTCTCGTCTTCTAAATGACAAGAGCTTTCGGACGCAACAAAATAATTGAAAAATGTTGACAGGAACGGTTGCAAACGGACAGATTAATTGAAACTTTTATTTACGGTAGCGGCAGCTGTAAATAACTCTAGAGATTAAATCAATTACCTCTAGCTTCTATCGCCAACTCCTAGAATCAACGCACACAGGGTGTAAAACCGGTTTACGCACTATAGGGATTTCAATTTCCAATTTTTGGGCGCGGCTAGCTAGAGGAAAACAAAAGTTATCTAAATTACCACCTTTTATAAACCCTAGTCTCTCCGTAAGCAGCCTCAGACATGATGGAGGCTATCATTTTTAGTTTCTTTGTTCTCTTTATTTCGGTGTCCTTAACCACGTTACAGGTTCTTGGTTTTAATCCGGTTCGGACATGGATTTCTGTCATAGTAGCAGGCTTATGACAAAGACAAATAAAGTAAATTAAAGAAAATAGGTGGCGGAAACAGCATCTTCACTAAAGAAAGTATGGTAAAAGAATTGGTTTCGAATTCCTATGTAAGCGGCATGTGCCTAACGAGAACGGACCGGAAACCGTCATCTAAAAAGAAAGCATTTGATAAATAAATAAATGCTCTATTAAAGGATATCATGTAGATTCGACCTATTGATATTCGAGAAACATCTTTCCATAAAGTATTGCGCAGGATGTTACAAAAAAACCACCGACGATAAAGTCGCTAAGGTTAACATTAAAAGATCGAGAATTGTACAAGGGATTGAGAGATAACGATGGCAGTGATCAGTTCACGATTTCCACTGACAGTTCCGCTCTGTAAAGTTAAATATTCGACAGAGAATTCCCTTACCCTTAATTTATATTATTCACCAAGAGACAACTTTCGTTTCTCCGGAGCTATCCAATAAAATAAAGTCAACGTCTCCCATCAAAAGGCGCCCTGAATTGTTTAAGGTGGATGTCTCTCAAACGCTGATGGCTCGCGTATAATACATAAATGATGCAAAATTCCGTTTTAAACGTGAAGGGATGTCGGTTATTGGTCCAAACTTTGGTCAATATCGACTAGAAGTTATAATTTTCAGCACAAAACTTCGATTAATTTCAGTTAACTAAACCCCTCGATTAATTAAACGCAAATCTCACCCGCTGTTCTCGAAACCGCAAGGAAAATATTTTATTAACAACTTTGCTGATTAAGACTTGAAAATGGTTTTCAGGAAACATCTTATACACTGGCCCCTTTATTTACTTCCTAATGATGTGATCAAGATGATGAGAAAGTTGCCGTAAGGGTATACGCCCTATTCGTTATTTAAAAGGAAGTTTTCGTAAGCCCTAATTGACTATATAAGGAACTCAAATATTTTTAACGCTTTAAGTCGGAAAACTTTCCCGCGTAAGCTCCTGTTTTATCTCGATTGAAATTAATTAATTAGTACGTTGGAAACAGCTAATTCAACTTCGATCGAAGGGCGGTTACAAACAGGATAAACAATAAATTCAAATTATACATCGTTAAACTCTTTGTATCGATCAGTTCCTCTCATTTTACTATTAACGTGTTGAACGATGATGTATCGAGGCGAGCAAGAACTAAATGCGTTTTGTGTTGTATGAATGTTAAACGATTTCCTTTTCCAGCGATGTAGATTGTAATTTTTTGTGCAAAAAAGAAATTTATCTCAACAGTGTGAATAAAATACCTCTACTTCAATAAGAAAGGGCAATTTCTGCGACGTTCTCGAAATACAAATTTTATAATTTTTCAAACATGCTGACAAATTGGAGTGAATGTTTCACCACTTACTAAACTTTGAATGATTATTATTTAGGAACAAAATTTGCAGCCCCGACTCGAAAGCGATTAATACCCCTCGAAAAGTGTGGTCGTTTTAATTATGAGTGGCTGGGCAATGTGCCATTGGTGCTCGCGTTGATGGATTTTGGTTTTATGGCCTAAGCGTAAATGGAAATAAAAGTAATGCATATGTTGCTTGGCAAATTTAGGGTCGGTTTTAATTCCGAGACATATCGTGAATCGGAAATGTCTTTCTTCTATTTCCCTCATTTACATTATTGACATCATTTAATATGCGAAAGTTGTAAAACACTAGACTATAAAGGGGTTACTGTTACCATTTCTAAAAGCACTTTTGGAATAGTAAAAGCTTTGAAAAGGGTCTTGACGTCACGCCAAAATGGGGCGCGTTTCGCTACACAATTGACAGCGTAAGATGTAATATGTATAGGTATGTTGTATGTATATTATTTCTTCTTGTTATATTCAAAATACAAGTCCTCTTCTATATTCGACAACCGATTAGGGCGGTGGGTGTTATTTGAATTTATTCCTAATTGCCATCCATCTCGTTTTGATTTACAATCCAATAAATATGTAAACCTTTTTCACAACAAGCAGTTCGTCGAGCTCAAAGGGCTTGATACACAGAATTGGCCCAACTTCACGGTTGGCACAATCGGCGGGGGGGAGGGGGACTGGTTGAAGCTTTCCTCTTGTTTCTAAATGGATTCGTCTAAAATTTAACCTCCACACATCCCTGTAAATAAGACAATAACGAGTAACTAAAATTTATAGAGAATATATGCTCGTGAAAATGCAGAACCACTTACAAGCATTAATTGCTGCACAGAACATACCTATTGCATTCCTAATTGAAAATAAATTTTGAAGAGATGGATTAGATTGAGATCAAATAAATCAACATTTCCGCGTGGATCGTATGGGGGATCACTGATCAGTCATTTAACAATACCCGCAAAGTACCGACACGTTGCACCGGGATCGTTGTGGTTTTACAATTATCGATTAACATAGAAAGGTTATCAAGTCGCTGAGATTTGAAGCAATGGCGTTGCTGGCGACTTTTTAGTTGTGTTTACACCTGGCAAATGGCATACGTCACTGAAGTTGTACAAATGTTTAAGTTACGTTACGAAATAGCACTAACCAAGAAATTTAATCCAAACAGATGAATTGCGTTAATGTGATATAATAAATTAAACTCAAACAAGTAAGATGAATTTCCGCTCAACTAATTTCATCAAGAAACTGGAAATATACAGCTTCCATCGCAATCGGTGCGACTAGAAGACGACGTTTAAATGAATGCATACCTTTTAGTATCCTTCAACGTTAATAATGTGCAGTCTCCTGCGCAATCCTTATGGCTGTGTTAATTGAATAGTTTCCTCAGAATGAATGTGTACTCAATTTTTATTGTTGGGACATTTAAATGAGCCACCTAAATAGGAAAGAAAATTTCCAGCGCCTCAAAGTCTCAGTTTAGTATCAAAGTTAATAGTTTTATACGTAGCTTTGGGCATAGATTTACTCTATGCTTTGGGTTTCATTTCTGACCAAGGGGGTGAGTTGAAAACTACATATGTATTTTTTTAATTGCGTGGGTTTTAAAAACCAGCTGAGATTATAGTACAAAAAGATATTGAATTCAAAGTGGGTCTCTTGCAGTTTTTCCAACCAACTGGCCACTTGGCCTTCTGGGCTCTTAAATTGCAATAACCACGGCAAAGCGGAGTGGTCGGTCCTTACGGTAAAATTCGGGCCATACAGCTACTTATGGAAATGTTCAATTGACTTAATGACGCCAAGTGACAAAATAATTGCATTCCGATCTAGAGAAGACTTTACTGAAATACCCGATGAGTCTCTCGTGCTCATCATGCACAGCACCTATTCCAACACTGCGAGCGTCCGTATCTAACACCTTCTCTTCTAGGATAGCTAAGCACTGGAGCCCTAACTAAAGCGTGTTTGAGATCCTCAAAAAGCTGCTTACATCCTTCATTCCATTTGAAATCTCATGTTCCTCTGTTAATATACAGGGTGAGTTTTTTTTCATTTTAAGCATTAGGATCTCGGAAACCGTAAGAGATAGCTAGATTCGGTTAAATGAGGAAAGAGTTGTTATTTTAAGAGTTTATTCAAGACATGCTTTTGTTTTTTTTTAAAAATCCACAGTTTACTAGATATGAGCGAAAAACAGATTTAGTGATTTTTCATTTAACTGTTGTAGAATCGTTAGTATTAGAAATACAGAAATATGCAAAGAACAAAAATTGTAGATTTTTTTCCGATTAATAAGATACATTTATTAATATTCATTCTTCTGTTATAATTTTCGAGTTATAAAGCAAACTTACATTTTTTTAAATGGCAACCATAGTTGACTACCATTTACAAAAATTAAAGTTTGTATTATAACTCAAAAATTGCAAGATTTAAAAATAAATTGGTATGTTCATCATGTTAAGCATTAAAATGTCTAAAACTTTTATTCGCGTAAGTTTGTTGTATTTCTAATAATAACGATTCTACAAGAGTTAAATGAAAAATCACTAAATGTGTGTTTCGCTCATATCTAGTGAACTGTGAATTTTTTTCAAAAAACAAAAGAATATCTTAAATAAGCTCTTAAAACGATAACTCTTTCCTCATTTAACCGAATCTGTATGTCTTACGGTTTCCGAGTTCCCAATGCTTAAAATGGAAAAAAACTCACCCTGTATAATAGAATAAAACACAACCCCACACCTGACACCAGTACAAAGTACCTAAATTTTAATTACCACGACTGTCGCTAAGTCACACAGACGGCTGTTAATGCGACCTGCAAACGTCAGTACCTAGGAAGGGGGGGGGGGGCGTATCCATACGATACGATTTATTAACTAAAACAATAAATTTAAAACAGTCTTAAAATTGATTAATTTATAACAGTAATTATTACTTACAATTTATAACAACACAAGCGCATTGAAATTGGAACTGAATTGAATCATAATTCAATTTGCTTATATAGCAAAACCCCCTCTTTCTCGATAGTTGTCCAACGCTTCCGGACACTTCCGAGCCTATCTAGAATATTCTCGAGAAAAATACCTCTCTGAAAGATTACGTCATATCTAGGGTCATATCTAAGTAAGTTCGAAATTACATAATATCAAATCGGGCTGGAAATATGAATTAATAAAACTTGATGTTGTCTCCCGCAAAACATATTTTTGCTGGTGCAATTACGAAAGCTGAAGATAACATGTAAATTCTGACATATAATTTCGGGTCTGATTAACGACAGGACATTTTCAAAGCGAATAAACTACAAATGGTATTATCTGTATAGGCTTACTAATTACTTACTTATATTAATCTGAAACGTATATACTGGTGGGCCTTACACTAACAAAATACGCAAATCCGGGTTAAAGCCAAACTAAGGATGCTCTTAGTCGACAAATGGGGTTGTACCCTCATTAATTAGAAAAATTTCAAATAATGATCTTACATAAGATGAAAGCAAGTGTAAAACGATTGTCATTTGTTGAAGACAGATGCAATAATGGTGACCGGAAATTAAACTTATTGCAATTATATAACGCTAGCCAATGTAAAGTATTTTATTTGTTACTCAGTTGTAAACGTTGATTAACAAGACAAAACGCAAACGGGTAAACGTCATGTTTAAACGCTACTGACTTGTAAAACTGACAGCAGACTTGTAAAACTGACAGCAGACCTGTAAAAATTTTACAAGTTAGTAATCTAGTAATTTCATTGGCCAGAATTAATGTCTCTGTTACATGGATCACATGATATTTTAGACATTTCTTCAAGATCAATTTAAGAACTAATTATTTACGTTTACAAATGAGTAACAAATAAAATATTGTACATTATACGCCAGGTAATAGTTTTTACTGGCTCTGGGAGATGACAGGCTCGCCTAACGGCTCGCCAGTCAACTTCTCCTATTGCCAGTAAAAACTCACTTACCTGGCTAATAATGTAAAATACTATAAACAATGCCAATGGTTCTCCTACTTGTTCGTTCAGCGGTTTTACGGCGGGATCCATGACGTAAATTCGCATTAGGAATATTCACGCATCACGAAGTTGATTCAACGCTCGCGCTTCAAGGACAAACCTTAAAAAACTCACCCTTCCATACTAGCAATTCTTTCGACGAAATTGAACTTCCACATGGTGAATTTATCGCTACTAGAAGATTCGCCCTCAAGGAAAATTCGCCCCTTCTGTAATACACCCCTCACAGTGAAATCATGTTCAGGAATACTCCTGATAAACATCGCCCTTGAAAGAACTAAACTTCTCTTCTACTTCTGGGACAAAGTTCGCCCCCTAGGAAATGTCTCTTCCAAATATGCTCGTCTCTCAAATATTTCTTTTTCGGAATACTCGCCCCGAAGGAAAATTATCGAAAAATAAACACTACCACTACGTCACCGGAATAGTTGCTTAACCAACTCCCGTAACAGTTTGTTCTATAGAGAGTGAAAGGAGGTGAATATTCCCAGGCAAATAGCCGAGCCGAGTGTTCTCGAATCTCGATTGAATTCACTGGGGCGAGTTTTATCACAATCGAAAGGAGCAACATTCGAATTGAATGCATAGCTGTCGTTTCAAGAGTTTTCTTCACACCGTATCGCATCGATCCTTTGGGGGTCTAGAATTTTTAATATATTTTCCTTGGAGGTATAATTCGAAAAAGTATTCGGCCGGGGGCGAATCTTCCGAGGACGAACCTTTCGTGAGCGAATTTTGCAGAAGCGAATTTACTTGAGGACGAGTTCTATTAGATAAGTATCTATTTTAAATCATTTCTCCTTTGGTGTACAGTTAATTCTACCATACCATCAGCTTCGCACCAACGTTTTGCATTGATGGAACATTGATGCTAGAGGAAGTGCATCTGCTGCATTGGAATTTGAGAAGCGTTCTTTAATATGCCACAAATAAACTGTTTCGTATGGTATTTCTGTTAAAATGTTCTACGCGAGAAGCAATGTTCATATCAAGGGTTTGACAATGGCGATCAGATACTTGGTTAACTTTCTATTCTTATGAAGAAGCTTTTTATTCTTATGAAGAGTTTTTAAAAGATAAATTTGATAACATTTAAGTTTTAAAAGCAACAGTACTTTGTGTGATCATGTTCTCGTGTATTTGTCCTCTTTTTTTCTGCTGACAGCAATTCGTTGCAGTGGTAGGTAGTAGCTTTTACACTTTCTTCCAGGTTGCATCCTTGTTCTTGTTAATCATTGACTGGAGTTTCTTTCTCTCCTCTTTCAGTTGGTCCTGCTCTCCGAGGGTGTTCAAGCCTCCGCGTCGCCTGCACTGGAGCTTTCTTCTTGTTCTTACACAAGTCTGCCTCTGTCTGGCGATGTCCTCGCTCCACTAACAGACGGCAAGTTTCGAGGGTGGGCGTCTTCAATAGATTTCGATTAAAATTTTTTCGTATAATTTAAAATCATTAAAAACTTGGTATAGTAATGTGGGACAAGTAACACTCCCGTAGGGAGGACGATACAGGATTAAAATTAACATAGATATATAACGCGGTTCGAGTAATTAAGATTTAGCACAGAGTTTATCACACTATTTGTTGGTCCATTAGCCTTATTTTTGGGCCCGTCCGTATGCCATCATCCACGGGGGCATGTCACTCTTCGCACACCCCGCACCTCTTAGGGTTTTGACATTTCTCTGTATACTTAGTGTTCCTCTTGCTCACATTTGAAACATCGGTTTCGTAGGTCCTTGCCGCAGCTCGTGGTCTCCTCATGAATCCCTCAACACTTGGGGAATTTCTTCACCTCCGCCCTTTTCCTTATGCGGCATGGGTGGATTCCCACCCTAATTCCTTCTAGGTCGTTCAATTTGACTTCTTCGGACTTGGCCGACATTCGACCGCGCTGTTCTGTCCTTAATGTCGGCCGTCGTATTGCAGATGGCCTCCATTATCGCCTCCGCCTCTGCTACTTCGTCCAAGTTGTCGGATGTGATACACGGCCCTCTCGTCGCCCCACTTTATATGTGGCTGCGGTCAGCTCCTTCTTCAGTTTCTCTTGAGCATCGTCCATTACGATGCGGAGGTCCTTGCTCTTGTGCACCCCCTTTACGGATTCCCTGCCCTCTGCGCCCAGGGCTATTGGGGCTCTCTTTAGAAGGTCGACATAGAATTTTTCTTCCTTCCGCACCATTAAAGTTATTTCGTTCGCGTTGGTCTACGGCCCTCCACGTTATAGGCGATTGCTCACGGATAGAGTACGCACTCCGGCACCTTCCTACCCATTTCTTGATCTTTTTTGGAAACATAAAACGTCAAAACCCCTCCTTTATAGGCCTGTACATTTTGGATCCTTTTGTTAAACTCAGTCCGCCTGATCGCCAGTGTCTCACGCTCCCTGCCGTCTTCCTCGGTGGTGTAGAGGGTAACTTCTTTGCCATCCACGGTTCCACCTGTTTTTCTGAAACTCTGACAGTGCCGGTCGGTCACTTCCTCTGCATTACCTTCCACGCCTCCTCGTCTTGTACTTGTTTATCATCTATTGGATTTCTCTCCCTTCCTGCTCCTCCCATCTGGCGCACACGTTTGGTTGGTATAATAACACAGTATATATAGGTATACCGAAAACTAGTTATTTTGACAGAATATCACTTGGAAACCAGCTCCATCGAACTGCACTCACAAAGAATGTTAATAGCTTTTTAAAATGCGCTTTTTCAGCATATGTGCACGATAATAGCTATTTATGCACCAAGGGCGTTACTAGGATGATTACGCCCGGAGAACGATGGAATCCAGCTCGAGGGCTTTAGCCCGAGAGCTGGATATCGTTCGATGGGCGTAATCATCTGGTAACGTCGCCGTGGTTCATACAAGATTTTATTTTTCACTTTATTCTTAAAAAACAAGCCAGAATTAGTTACTTGCTTTCGCTGAGGCAAACGCGTTCTTTCCGTAAATACAATACAATAATATGGTAGTCTATGAAACAAAATAAACTGTTTACTTAGAAACGTCAAGTTTGCTTTCCAATTGCAATAAAGATGAATACGCTACCAAAATTTGTTCAAGAAAATGCGCAAAAGGCAACAGAAACTTTGCTACCCCTTAAATCAAAGGAGAAGTACGAAAAAGAATTCGAAACATTTACAGCTTGGCAATCAAAACATAAAATATTTACTATAAATGAGACCGTGCTATTGTCGTACTTTCAGGAACTGGTAAGTTTTACATACCTACCTAAATATGCAAAATTATTGATAATACATTTTGTTTTAGTCTGAGAAATACACTCCTACGTCGCTATGGACCAAATACTCTCTTTTGAAATCAACTTTCATAGTTAAAAAGAAAACTGACATTTCAAATTATAATCAACTAATTTACTTTTTAAAAGTCAAATCCGAGGTCAAATCGAAGGGATATATACCAAAAAAATCACAGGTTTTAACAGGAGATCAAGTTTTTGAGTTTATCAAACGTGCCCCTAACGATATTTATCTTTTGCATAAAGTAGTTTTGGTGATGGGTGTTTTTGGTGGATTACGAAGAGATGAAATGGTCAAAATGTGTATTGACGATATCACCGATAAAGGATCTGTTGTAATTGTAAACGTGCCAGAGATTAAAACAGGTACGTCTAAAGGTTTTACAATCGTGGAGGAAGAAGAAATAAATGCTCTTAAGTTAGTTCGACAATACCTAGCACTAAGACCAAAGCATACGAAAGAACGCCGATTTTTCCTCACATATAGGAAAGGTTGTTGCACAGTGCAACTGTCGGAAAAAACACCATAGGAAGTGTCCCAAATATAATTGCCAAATACTTAAAGTTAGATAACCCTCATCAATTTACCGGTCACTGATTGAGACGAACGTCAGCCACTCTCTTGGTTGAAGCAAGTTTTGAAACCCTGAAAATGCACGGCAAGTGGAAGAGTAACACGGTTGCGCAGAGTTACGTAGAAGATAGCGTAATTTCCAACAATCGGATATCTATCATTATTGCAAGCGCGGTGGGTTCATCTGGAGGCGAAACCTCGAATAATGTTAACCTTACATCATATTCAGATGATCACTTGGAACTGTCGTCATCCATATCAGATAAAAATATAAACGTCCCTGGCCTTTCTAACAAAAATATTACGTTTTCGGGAAAGTTTGAAAATTGTAATTTTCATATTGGCGGGTAATTGTGCTTTCTTTTGTATTACAAGTATTTAGTTTGACTTAATAAAAAAAATTGAACGAATATAATTAACCTATTTTGAGCTCATTACGCCCTGGTTGTTATGGACTTGTTTACGTATCCCGTATCCAAGGAGTTACCATTGAATTACAGTAAAGTGAAAAATAAACTTTATAATTGTTTTTGAATTATAATTAGGAAATAGAATTTTATGCTATACTTTGAGCTTGAAACGAAGAACCAGCGCCAGCGAACGGGTAAAGTCGGATTACTTACCCCAACGATATCACCGATAAAGGATCTGTTGTAATTGTAAACGTGCCAGAGATTAAAACAGGTACGTCTAAAGGTTTTACAATCGTGGAGGAAGAAGAAATAAATGCTCTTAAGTTAGTTCGACAATACCTAGCACTAAGACCAAAGCATACGAAAGAACGCCGATTTTTCCTCACATATAGGAAAGGTTGTTGCACAGTGCAACTGTCGGAAAAAACACCATAGGAAGTGTCCCAAATATAATTGCCAAATACTTAAAGTTAGATAACCCTCATCAATTTACCGGTCACTGATTGAGACGAACGTCAGCCACTCTCTTGGTTGAAGCAAGTTTTGAAACCCTGAAAATGCACGGCAAGTGGAAGAGTAACACGGTTGCGCAGAGTTACGTAGAAGATAGCGTAATTTCCAACAATCGGATATCTATCATTATTGCAAGCGCGGTGGGTTCATCTGGAGGCGAAACCTCGAATAATGTTAACCTTACATCATATTCAGATGATCACTTGGAACTGTCGTCATCCATATCAGATAAAAATATAAACGTCCCTGGCCTTTCTAACAAAAATATTACGTTTTCGGGAAAGTTTGAAAATTGTAATTTTCATATTGGCGGGTAATTGTGCTTTCTTTTGTATTACAAGTATTTAGTTTGACTTAATAAAAAAAATTGAACGAATATAATTAACCTATTTTGAGCTCATTACGCCCTGGTTGTTATGGACTTGTTTACGTATCCCGTATCCAAGGAGTTACCATTGAATTACAGTAAAGTGAAAAATAAACTTTATAATTGTTTTTGAATTATAATTAGGAAATAGAATTTTATGCTATACTTTGAGCTTGAAACGAAGAACCAGCGCCAGCGAACGGGTAAAGTCGGATTACTTACCCCAACGGGGTTAGGTATGTATTTTTTGCTACTATTCTACTTATGGTTTATGCTAAAAGTTTGGCCGCCTTCCAATTTGTGCAGTGATATTCAAATATTTGCGCATTTAAACATAATAAAAGTTACACCACAAGCAAAAACGAAAGTGCCAGTTAACTGAATCGTATTAAATCGCAATGGTACAATCCAAAGTGACGTCTCCGGCATTTAAAGGTAATTGAATCTACTTGCTGGCAAAATTTTCCTCTTAGTTATCGCTAGCGCTTCTCTAGAAAATTTAACCGAAAGTCAAACTTATTCCCTATTGGGTTGTGCACAATATTTTTTTTATTTACCCATCGCATAGGAGCATAAGTATTTAAAAGAGAGATAGACACAATACACACAAAAACGCGGCGAAAGTTAATCGAACGTGACCATTTTCGTTTGAAAAGCAATAGAATTGTTTTTAATCTTATCCACCGAAAGTGCATCGAGACGAATTATTATCAGGTTTTTATACCGAAATCGCATACATACATTGGAATATTGTTCGCAAGATACGCATCTTCTACAATTGGTGTTTAGGTAAAATTTCCCATTATTTACGATTTTCATTGTGTTTAACTTAAGGGTGACACATTTTTGATAAATTCGCGAAGTTTCAAACTACGCCTATAATATTTTAAGCATTTAAAGTACACACCGTTCGATTACTTTAATGGAGTTTAAACCGAAACTAATTAACAAAGTTTGTTAGAATATTTTACGGTTTAATAATTGAAATACAACGTTCCTCAGAATGTAACTTTTTGGTGAGGCGGATGAGTTGGTGACAATCCACACATTTCCAGTCGTTGCCTTGACTTTTGCATTTGAAAGGTTTTCAGATTACATAAACTATATAAAAACAATGCCGATAAAAATAGTCGCTTCCAGGCACGAAACGGATTCTGTTTTAGTTAATTGAAATAGGCAAAAATATATCACTTACCTGTCGTTCAATTGCTATTTTTTTCTTTTTTCTTTTCTGGTACAGGGAGAATATAGCGAGGGAATGGAAGAAAACAGGATGGAGAAGATTTAATTGATTGACAGATAATCGAATGCCCAACACTACCAATGACGATGGCAAAAGACCAAAAAACACCTCACACGCAATAGAACTTTACCAACAACAACTATTCAATTGAAGTCCATCCATCCATCCATGTTATCAATAATGTATCACAATTTCCCCAAACTAAAAATTAAATCAACGCATACTCCATCTACACAAAAATGAAAATAATACTATTTGAAACTGAAATTTAATCATCGGCTTCAACATTCCCCCCGGGATGAAGGTTGCATTCAGGCTTCAGAAAGCTACACAAAAATAACTATAAAGTTCATGAGACAAATTAATGAAATATCCAAAATTAATATCCAATTAAATTTAACGTTAAATAATAAAAAAAATAAAAAAAACTATTGTGACGGCAAGGGGCAAACCTTAATAACTGGTCTGCGATAAGTACCATATTTGGTACGGACGTCTACAACTCGCACGACTTGATCTTTTCCAGGATACACCTTTTCTATAATCCCTAAGGGCCATTGCAATGGTGGAGTATTTGGCTGTTCTACTACAACAATGGTTCCAATTTGCACGGGGTTATGTTCTGTGTTCCATTGCGATCGTACCTGTAGAGTTGTGAGGTATTCTAATTTCCACCTTTTCCAAAAATCGTGTACCATCCGATCGATGAGTTGAAACCGATCTAATCTGCTAATATTAATATTACTATAGTGGTATGCCGGAAAATGCGTCAAAGGGCCTAAGGTTAAAAAATGCGCTGGAGTCAAAATGGTGGGTTCAGACGGATCAGAACTAAGAACGCATAGAGGCCGAGAGTTCGGTACACATTCAATTTGGACTAATAGAGTATTGAATTCCTCATACGTTAGTAGCTGATTGTGTACGATTTTATTTAAATGGGTTTTTACGGATCTCACGTTTGCTTCCCACTGACAGTCCACCCATATGTGGTGCTGAGGGCGGTATCAATTTCCACTGAATTTCCCGTTTAGCTAATTCATTTCGGACAGCATCATTATATTCTGGAGATAAGATGAATTTGTATAGTTCGTTTAAACAAGCCCTAGCGCCTATAAAATTGGTCCCATTGTCGGAGTGAATTTCAATAACGACTTCTCTTCTACTAAGAAACCGCTTAAATGCTTGAAGAAAATGATCTGTAGATAAGCTAGTGACTAATTCCAAGTGGACTGCCTTCGTTGCCATACAGACAAATAAACAGATGTAGGCTTTAATTGGGCGTACACCTCTTCGTCGATAGGGAATGATCGAAATTGGGCCAGCATAATCACAACCGGTATGAAGAAAAGCCTTTGCTTGTCGCACCCTACAGGCAGGTAAGTCTCCCATAATGGGAATTTGGGGTTTGGGTTTTAAACGAAAACAGGTGTTACAATTTTGAATTCTGCGTCTAATAATACCACGAGCGGCAAGTATCCAATATCGCTGTCGTAGCAAAGATAGCACTAAATGAGGTCCCGTATGTAAGTTCAACTGGTGATAATGATCGATGAGAAGATCTACTAAGTGCTCTCTTTTGGGAAGTAAAATAGGGTGTTGCACATCAAACTCAGAGTCTGAATTACTAAGCCTACCACCCACTCTAATAAGATTGTCATTCAAAAACGGTCGCAAGTGTCGTAAGGAAGGTGGTAGAATCCCCTTTGTGAGCAAAGCGAATTCAGATGAGAAATGCTTGCGTTGTATCAATTTGATCAGCGCTAATTCTGCAGTACGTAAATCTAAGACGGATATACTATTTTTATTAGGTAATTGTCGAAGAAATCTAAGAATGTAAACTACTATACGTAACAATTACATCCATTTCGAGCAACGTGCTATTAAAGAATAAAATGGATTTTCCTGGCCTTGAGAAGCCACCAGGGACAGTTTCATTTCTGATTGATTTTCTTTTGCGTGGACTGTACGAATGGGCCATTTCGAAACATCCATTTTTAGCCATTCCGGACCACTCGCCCAACATCGATTATTGATGAATTGGTAAGGAGTCAAACCTCTAGATAGACAATCACTTATATTATCTTTACCGTTTACATGATACCACGAGGAGAGGTCTAGTTGAGAACGAATTTGAACAACCCTATTTGCTATGAAAATTGGCAATTTCGAGGGACAAGTAGCAATCCAGCTAAGGGCGACTGAAGAGTCAGACAAAGCGTAAAGTTTGCGAATATCTAAACGAGATTGGTAACTATATCTACTATAAAATGGAGAAGCTTAGCAAGCAGATGGGCTGCACAAAGTTCTAGTTTCGGTATGGTAACAACCTTTACAGGGGACACCTTTGTCTTAGCAACGAGAAGATGTCCTTGAGTTCTATCTCCCATACTAACAAGATATACTACTGCCCCATATGAGGTTAAACACGCATCTGCAAACCCAACTATGACTACAGGCTGATTCAAAGTAACGCCGATATAACGAGGTATCTTAAATTCTAAGATGGCAATTGAGAGTTTATTAAATCCCATCGCTGGGTTATACTGGGAGGACATGGTGTGTCCCAATCTAATTGTAGAGTCCAACATTCTTTGACCAGGAGCTTCAGTAACAAAGTTACCGGTGCAAGGAATCCTAGAGGGTCATAACATCTTGCAATTGTGGACAGGATATTCCGTTTTGTACACGCTCGACTCATTATGGTGAAAGAGAATGACAAAAAGTCGGAGGTGGGATTCCACTCTAAACCTAAAACCTTAAGGCTATCATTCTCAAAGTATATGGGACTAGTAATACTATCTTCTGTAGGAATATATTCGCGCAAAGCTGAAGAATTTGTGGCCCACTTTAGTAATTGAAATCCACCTCTACTGAATAATTCCTTTAACTCCGAATATAATTTTATGGCTACGCTTGGTGAAGGTATGCTCGTCACAAGATCGTCCACGTACATATCTCTTCGCACTATTTGGGACGCTAGTGGAAAAGACGATTCTTCATCATTTGCGAGCTGACGCAGAGTTCTAAGGGCTAAAAAGGGGGAGCATTTAACTCCAAAGGTTACCGTATTTAATCTATAAACTTCTATTGGTTCCAGTGGCGAAAACCTCCAAAGTATCTTCTGGAAATTCCGATGATCCGTGCGAATGTCAATTTGTCGGTACATTTGCCGAATGTCAGCAGAGAGAGCAACTTGAAACAGCCTAAAATTTAGCAACATTGTACAGATGTCCGATTGAACTTTAGGCCCAGTGAATAAAATATCATTTAAGGAATAAAGCGACGTCGTTTTACACGAAGCGTCGAAAACAATACGGACGGGCGTTGTGCTAGACCCAGGTTTAAAGATGGCGTGATGAGGTATAAAATAGTTTGGCTCTATGGGTGAATGTTCCATTACTTTAGACATATGACCTTGTGTTAGATAATCTTGAATAATACTCGAGTACTGTATCCTAAGAGTCTCATCCTTTTCCAATCTTTTTTCAAGGGATAAAAATCTACGGTGGGTAGTGGCGTACGAATCACCTAAAAAGGAACTATCTATTTGAAAGGGCAAAGCTACGGTGTAGCGACCGTTCGCTTCCCGTTTATAAGTTGATTTAAAGAAGTTTTCACACTCTATATCTTCCGGATTTTCAAATGTTAAAGCGGGTACATCTTCAAGCTCCCAAAATCGCTTTAATAATGTTTCAAGCGAGGAATCCGTAGTAAGGAAAAAACTATGTAAATTATCAATTGGGGAAACCACAGGTGCGCATCCCATTAGTACATATCCAAGTTTTGTTTCTATGGCTAACGGGGTATTCGGAGGACCAGTAATGCGTTGACTACCGAGCAATTGGGCAAATAAATGAGCCCCAATGATTCCATCAACTTTGCCTGGAACATGAAACTCATCGTCTGCTAATGGAACCTTCTTTATATAGGTCAGAACACTTAGATCGACCTGAGATGTGGGTAGTTGATCAGCAATTTTGTCGACGACGAGCACGTCAAGCGTAAACCGTTGGGCTGCATTAATTTTGGAAATGCAAACTGTGCTGGCCCGGCCGTGTACGAAGCTTCGATTAGACCCAATACCGAGAACTGTAGTCTGACAAATAGAGGGTCGTAATTTTAAACGACGACTAAATTCTAAGGTTAAGAAATTGGGGTGACTGCCACTATCCATTAAAAATCTACCTTCGTGCAAATTCCCAAAGACGTCTAATACGTTAACTTTGGCCGTGGAGAGTAACACCGTACTATTACAAATATCGTTATTAGGGGTGATTGAATAACAGTTTAAGGAAGAAGAATTGGCACTATCAGAGGAAGTTCCACTACTAATGGGGGAATGAGTGTTGCGAAGCGAACTGTCTGTTATCGCAATTTCTAATTTACTATCGGAAGGTTTCGACTCTACTTGTCGTTGAAAATGTAGCAAGGTATGATGCTTGAGATTGCAAATTCTACAACTATAATTGCTTTTGCAATTAATAATTTTATGAAAGGCTAAGCAATTTAAACATAAATTATTACTGCGTGTAATTTTGTAGCGTTCTTCGGGAGTCTTTTCTAAAAACTTCGGACAAGCTGTAAGACCATGAGCACTACTCTTACAAAATGCGCACTTTGAGGGCGAATTTTTCTGGGCGATAAACGTATGAGTTGGCTTATATCTGTTGCTCGGGGTGGAATTACCCTTTGCATGGCTATTAAACGTTTTTGTTTCTACACTACTAGTTCTTGAACAAATTTTTGCCTGCTCCTTTATAAAAATGATGATATCATTATAAGAGGGCATTTCCACATTTCTACGGGTATTTTCAAACAAGCGTTGTGTTTCTGGATTAAGTTTTTGAAGGGCTAAGTAGGCGAAAATATAATCTGCTAGGTCTGGTATTTCAATTTTGCGAAGTGCAGTTACGGCTGGATCAAATTTTTCTAGAAATGAATCTAATGACTGTACATTTTCTGTTGAACTCTGCTTGAACGTAAGTAATTGGTCTAAAAGAGAATTAGCTATAGAACGCTTATCTTCGTATTTATCTATAAGTGCATTGAGAATTATTCTATAGTTTTCTCCTGTAGGTGCGATACCTGAACACACCGAAAGGGCGTTATCTGTTAGACAACCAAGCAAATAATGAACGCGATTAACGTCACTTAAATCGGGATTATTATGGATCATACTATTATAACATTCTATAAACCTAGGCCATTCTTTACTATCCCCACTAAATTTAGGCAGAGGCATTTCGGGTAATTTGCGAATTGATTTACGGTCTTGACGCACCGTGGAAGCGGGTGTAGGACGGGTACTGTAACTATCGATAACCTTGATTGCTACATATTCTATACGACAAACTAAATCGTCAATGGTTTCTATAAGTTTAAAGTTAGGAACGAATTCTTCATCTAACTCGCATTGCAAAAGATTGATCTCGTCTACCAGACTACCACTGCTAATAATTTGGATTTGGTTTCTGATAATGATGCGTACCTCATCTTAAAATATGCAACTTTCTCAGTCGTTGAAATGTCCCTACTATTATCATACAAGCGTTGAAGACCAGCGAAATATTGCTCCTTTTTTGCATTCAAAATCTTTAAGCGCTGTTCTTTTTGTGTCGCCATCGTTAATCACAAAAACACCAATCTATCCCAGATAGAATGTCAAGCTCAAAAGTCAAAACTATAAATTGACGCGTATCAAAACAAATTCTATCACATAAATGGAATAGGCAAACCAGATTGAAGAAACTGAATGTTATCTTCAATTGCAGAGAAACTTTATCTCGAATCTAACCCAATGAAATTTACTATGAAATATTGCGTGTGAGAATATCTAAAACTATATAAAAAAGAAAATCCGGTTCGATTTGGACCAAATGTTTTAGTTAATTGAAATAGGCAAAATATATCACTTACCTGTCGTCGTTCAATTGCTATTTTTTTCTTTTTTTCTTTTCTGATACAAGGAGAATATGGCGAGGGAAAGGAAGAAAACAGGATGGAGAAGATTTAATTAATTGACAGATAAGCGAATGCCCAACACTACCAATGACGACGCCAAAAAAGACCAAGACACCTCACACGCAATAGCACTTTACCAACAACAACTATTGAATTGAAAAATGTTATCAATAATGTATCACAATTTCCCAAACTAAAAATTAAATCAACGCATACTCCATCTACACAAAAATGAAAATAATACTATTTGAAACTGAAATTTAATCATCGGCTTCAACAGATTCCATCCAACCTGGAGAAATTAAGGAGGCAAATGGAGTATGAAAGCGAAAGGGAAATGGAATTTTTTTTGTTAGATTTCGTCTTCTAAACCTTCCACTCCAGCTAACAAATTAAATTATATACCTCTATTCTAATTCGACATCGATTTTGGGGACATAAAAACGGACGCCCGTCAATTGAGAGGGGAAATGAATGGTAAAGGAAAGGAAAATGTTTAATTAAGTTTACAAAATCTAATTCTTTCCACAGTTACATCTTCGATTTAAATGTAAAGTAGCGAAGCGCTTTATTATGCTCTGAGAGGTTAATTGCCGCTATTCGCGTTGGAAGTTTTGATAACAGTTTTTAATAAGATGAACTTTTCTGGTTAATGGGCTATTTAATATCACATTTTAAGCATCTTACATTTTTTGGCGCATAAACCATCCACGAATGAGTAATATAACTTTGAGCTTTTCAAAGGTCGTTATAATTTTGTATAACGATTTATCTATAATTTTTTTCTTATGTGGACAAGTTGTAAATCCGCATACGCATGATGAAAGCGCATTTTTTGTAATATCGATCAGTATTTTATTAGCGAAGTTTAAAGTTATCTATCTCATTAGTAATCTAACTCAAAATATACTATAGAGCCTGCAGTGCACATCTACACTATATAGCAGAAAGCTTTTAGTGAAAATTTGAGGTCTCTAGCTGTTGTATTTGCTGAGATCTCACACAGCCAGCCATAACGAATATAATAGCGTATATTTTTTTCAAAAATGCGCTAAAAATGATCAGGAGCGATGTTGTAAAGTGGACTGCCATAGCTTTGCGTCACATCATTATCCTAAAAATTTAGAATCTTGATGTCTGGGTCGAATACACATGAATTTTGTTCGGTAACCATAATTAAATATGAGTGTCAGCAATACGTTAGTTACTCGCTTGGGAAATGTGGAACGGTAGGTGCACGTGCTTCCTTATACCTAATGGTAGATGATAGTTGTGGGATAACAATAAAAATGATTTTTTCATTTCTCCTTATTCGTACTATAAATTAATGTATTAAATGTTATTAATGTTTCCAATGCACCGTTATTTGGCTTTGTCCTTTGAATTTTCTCTCACTATTCCCGAATGAAAAAAGAAGACTATAAATGATTCCGTAATATTTATGCTGTGTTATACCAGGCGGGAATAGAAAAGAAAACGCAAAACCAGAAAAAATTTCGATTATCTACGAGGATATAAACAACGCTATATTCGGCACACAAAAAAAGTTGGAACTGTTAGTTTCAACAGGATATGGTGCACCTTTGCACAATCCCTTAATCGGGCGAGAATACCTATCGGACAAGGGCACAATTAAGGGATTGTGTAAAGGTGCACCATCCTGTTGAAACCAACACTTTCCAACTTTTGTTTTTTTTTTGTGTGCCGTATATCTGTTGTATGCGTAATACAAAATTTTTTTAAAGCATTATAATGACTCTTTAATTGTGCTTTTCTCTAATTTGAATATCGTCGCGTTTACAATTGACCTTTTCATAGAATAATCAATGCAGAACGAAAAACCTCGTCCAAGGTATGACATGACTCAAACGAATCTGAAGTATGGATAACGGTCAATCAAATTACTAGTCGGTGTTCTGGATTTTAGTTTAAAAATGTTTGAGCAGCTTGTTTTTGTGAGGGTTTAGAAAATTTAGTAGAAATGGAAATTTCACTTGATTTTTGAATGTAGGAGTAAATTGGTCCTTATTTAAAAAAAATCGATGATTGAAATAAATCCAGATTTTAAGATGCTGCCAAACATTTGATTTTGCATGACTCGGTGAAGCTACATTCACCATAGCGATTCATCTGTTCCTGATTATTAAACAGATGTCAGCAACAATAAGCAGCAGCGGAAAAGTTACTTGTTTTGGAGATATGAGCCTTAAATTGGAAAAATTGGGTTTATACGCATACACAAGTAACAGCCGATAATAAAGCAGTTTGCTTCCTATAATTTTCGTTCTTCTTACGACAACATTTTTAGTTAACTTCAATACGAGTTGGAGAAATTGATACTTATTTTTCTAGACACTTCCAAGGCAATCCTCGTATTATGACAAAAATTCCACTTACTTATTGGCTGCATTTGTTAATTAAAAGCCACTTAAATCATTAATTTAGCGGAAATAGCCGCTAGCGGTAATTTCAGCGGAAGTTTTTCTTGGTAGGTAAAATGACAAAATGAAAGCAAAGTCATTATCTTGTATTAATAATGATAATTGATAATATCATAGTTTTAACAATATAGAAATTGCAATATTGTAATAAAATTTACAAATTACTTTTGCCACACTGCCTTGTGCGAATTCTTCATACTCTTTGAAACGTTTTCTTTTCCCTGGTATTCGATAACTGATGGTCTTTGGATCTGAAATGATCTCTCCTGAAAGCACTCGTAGTCACTGGTGATCTAATAACCATTTGATATTTCTTGCTTGAAAAAATTCACAGGTTTCGTAATCCATGCAACGGTACGGTAGAATCGTAACTTGATGCGACACCATTGTCCGCCTTTCGCCTTGAACGAAACTCGAAACTTCATACCCATTCATAAACATTTGCAATGTTAAAATTACCGGCCATTAGATGGTCAATATTCAATCTTTCGCCGTCTTGTAACTAGCATCTTTAAGGCACGAAACATTTCTAAAATTTATACTTGATCGATAGCGCGACACTCTAATAATTAATCCACCATTAATGAGAGAAGTCTGATTGAAAGAGGGAAATTCCACGTTCTATTGCTCCACGATGAATAGATTCTAATTACGTAAGAATTTTAAATCTGAGGTAGAAACCACTTCGTAAAAGGGAAAGCGAAGACATAGTAAAATTTAATTATATATTCGTAGTATAAGTTAAGAATTATAATGCGAAACACAGGCTATTTCTTGGAATGCTGGCCATTAAAATGTTTGAAGAGAAATGTATGTGGAATAAAATAATATGCAACGATGCAAATGTTTCCAATCGAAAAATGCAATAAACCATTTCATTATTATGATTGTTATAATAAAGTAAACTTGTAACATTTAAGACGTAATTTTGGGATCTAAACGCTAACTTTAAGGAGCTGCTCATTCAATTTTTAAGCCAAAGTTAAGAACACAGGTCGTGCGGTAAAAATGTAAAATGTTCTTTCATTCTAAATTGATTATGTGCCAGGAATAACTCTACCAAAGTACCAAGGTATCGCCAGGTTTTTTTCCTAGTGTAGAGATTGCAGAAGTTATCACGTTCTGATCTTTACTTCTGTTGTAATTTAGGCAGAGAGAAGGGTGTGATTTGGTAGTGGGTCAGTCGTATGTGGCTCAGTCAGTACCATTGATTCGCTGATTCGATCCAATGAAATAAAAATAAAGATCTAAAAATCTGCTTCAACTACTGTTATTAGAGAAAACGAGGGCTCCGTAGCTCAGATCTTTCACCGAAGCTTCGGAAAAAGTTCGTAAGTACGGAAAATTTGTACCCGTGTGTCAGTCATCCTAAAACCAGGAGTCGTGCAACTGTCATAAAAAGATGTTCATTTCCCCAGTCTTTCTTATTTCATGGGGTTGAACCTCTTAGTTCTACTTCTACCTACTTTAACTTTCACTTTCTTATCTGAATTCCATCAATATCCTCTATATTTGGTCTGGTTGCACCTGCCTGGTTAATAAATAACTATTCCAGCGTAATATCCACGGAAATATATTGATAAAAATCAAACTCAATTACCTACACAAATTTAGCTTGATTAAACCTCCCCAAATCTCTCTTTTTACCACAATTTTAAATCCTTGATCATGTTTTCAAACCTTTCCTGACTGTTAAACCGTTTTACTTTCTAGCAACAAAATAAATATTGATAACAATGAGCTTTAAATGACTTAAAAAATTACGCCCTTGCCAATCGGTACTGATTTAAACACATGTACATTATCAGGCGTCGGCTGGATTGAATGTTGAGAACGGCTACTGTCTTGCAATTGTAGACGCTTGTCAATCGGTTGTTAATGGCCAGGAAACTTTCGATATTTGGTGCAACTTTTTTACAAAAAGGGAAAGTTTTCGTTTCCATGTCCTATAACTTAATTATAATTAACGCAAAAACGTTCCTTCGTAAAGTATGATAAGTTTACATTTAACTTCGCCTTGAAATTCTTTACCGTAATTGAACTTATTGAACGCACTGAGACAATGAGCGTATATTCTTCGTTCAAAACTGAATAATTGTCCTTTTTACCCCACCTTTTTTGCAAGACAACTGTCGGATTCAGTTTTTAAATTCCATGGTGCTTCTCGAACCCTCGCTTTTTCTTGATTGAAAAGGACAAAAATGAGTACACGAATTTAACCAAACTGCATTGCGCACTTTTACTAGCGAAGGTGAATATTTTGGATAATATTTTGCGCGCCATGACCTGTACAACAAATTTCTACCTCACCAGCGTAGTAGACTAAATTAAACACTAAACGTATCGCTGCAATAGTTTTACAGCTTGTTTGAGGTAAATAAACGTGTGTAATTCATTGCAGGGGGTGTTTTATCTCTGTTGTGGTGCAGTTTAATGCAATTATCAGTGGCACTGAGTACTTCAACAACTTGCGCTTGTATAAATACTAATGTTAACGGACCACTTTATGTAAAACATGAATGTACGGCGAACCGCAATGGGGGTAGATAATCAGTAATCACACAACCGCATATTTCGATAGCAATTAATTTTCATTAGACGTGGTCTTTCGTATGCATTTCGGCGAAAATCTGAAATCAGATCAAACAGCCAGACCAAACGTTGTAATTATCATCGATTCTTTACGTGGAAAGCTATTCAGACACGCCCTTATCTGATAGCATTGAACTACTAAAGTCCGGAAAAGGGCGTAGAAGTAAGAAAATAGATACGGTTACCAACCTTGACATAGGGCAAGGTTAGGTTTTGCATACCAATATCGGATGTAACTACGACAAGCAATTTAAACATCAAATATTGTCGCCTTTATGTTAAGACAAATTTGATTATATAACCGAGTACCTTTTTTTGTTAATTTGAAAGGTCAAGCGCTGTATAAAATTAAAGCCCAAAGCATAATTACGAGAATAATCCGCTTGGGTTTATGGAATTGTGATTAATACGTGGTGGAAGTTTCGAGACAAAAGTCTATTTTTGGTTTGCTTACGTTTTTAACTACTGGAAAATATGAAAGCACGAACAAGGAAAAAGGAAGCTTATCTATTCATTTTTCGTGGTTCATTTTCAATTAAAATGCGGGGTGAAATAATTCGCTCTGAAAGCGAGGTGGTAAGAGATAATGCGTTTATACCAATTGTGTAGATAACATTACGTGTTTTTGTTGTTGTATGCAGTACCAGCACCATAAAAATTTACGTGCCGATCGTTTATCATGTTGGGGGTATTCAGGACGCTGTCATTTCACGTTACTGTTCTCATTTCTGTGTGGATTTTCAAACAAATCTTCCAATTCGTGTTATAATATTAAAATTCATTGACATGTAATTCGGAATAAATGTTCTAACATTTTTTGAAAGAATCTTTTGGTAATTCCCGTACCAATCGGCCTAACAAAGCGCAAAGCAAAGTTTCAAAATTGACGTAGAAAAGAAAAGAACCACTGATCTTTGGGTTTGGTTTGGTCGCTTTTATGTATGCGTTGTTTGTCGCCTGTCACTTGGCTTTTTTTCCAAGTGCGAGTCCAAGGTGCATACCGTTTAAATTTTTTAAAATCCGAAGGACAATGCACAATGCAATTTTCGCCTTGTGCTGATTTGTAAATAAACGTTGTTAAAATTCTATTCGCAATTATTAAGTATACAGTCCACAAAATAAAAAGGAATCTTCCGATGGCAGTTACACGGTAGATCGTAATATATAGTCGTAGTATTCAGGTAGAAAACAGGGAGGAAAAGAGAAAACCAAAAAAAGGAAAAAACTAAAAGAAATAACTCGACGTTAATACAATATTGCGCAATCTTAAAGCGCGTATCCTAAGGGTTAAATATATTCGAAAAATGCGAAATGCACGAAAGAAACTTAAAGAAAATATGACAACCGCCAATAAATCCCTTAAAAGGTACACGAACAGTCAAAGTAAAAATGGCGTTATGTTTTACAGTAGTGTAAAGAGTATCTGAAAGTTGTAGAATTCGCTTGATTTTTGGGATTGATGGCGTATAGGATTTGCAACGAAGTTGACTGTGCACTTTCTGACTAGTTAACCACGACTGAAAATTTACTTTCCAGGGTAATTACTCGTAATTGGGACAGTTGCGTCTTCAAAATGTTTTTCATAATGGCGACGTCTCTATTGTTAATGAAGGTGACACAATAGGGCCCCAAGATAAAATTGCTTTTTCAAAGAACAACAACACTGTCTTCCTTTTTTGTTTAGAAAAACAACTATTATGAAAAATCGGTTAATACGACGCGATAATATCAAAAGAATTTTGATTTGCTTGCGAAATTAACCACCCAGATCATTGTACTAAGAACATCTTGATGTTAACATTCCTGGTGATGCAGTAAAAGAAGAACGGTGTCCGATGGCAGTTGTCTTTTCCATTACATCTCCTTTCGATCCCAATTGTGGACGTAAGAGGGTGTTTCCAGCCTATAATTGTAATATTAACATCAAGGTCCCACCGAAAACTGAAGTATATAAGGTATCGTAATCATATTACATGTTTTTTACTATTCGGAACGCATGAGATTTGGATAAGGACTACGCCAGTGATGCAGAAATTCGCCTGCATATCAAAATTTGTTCTGCATTAGCGTATCTTCCCCTATCTTCGACTTCTACTGAAGGATGGTTGTCCATAATGTCGTTATTGCCATAACTCCCACAACTTAAAAATTGTTGAAGGATGGAGTAATAGTCTGAATTAAGTGTTGAACCTTGAGCAAATCTCATCCATCCATTTTAATTAATTAAAGTATGGAAGCAGGAAGCGGAATATACTGATTTCGTATGCCAACGTTATGAGCCGCAAATAGAACGAACACCAAAATATATAAAATTAGACGACAGGATTAATACCTTAAAAGAATGCAAAAGTCTTCATAATTCCTTAAATACTACGATTGATGATACATTGTGTACTGTATGTACTTATGCATTTGTATCATACTACAACAACAAAAATTACAATTTTTAGAGAGACGGAATTAATCACAATTAAGAAGACAATTGAAAGTAGAATTAGCGTCGATTGTTGAGTCCACATTTCTTCGGGTGAGGTATGTTAGATATTTTCGGAAAATAAACAACCGAAATATCAAAAGACTAAGATAGATTAGGTAGGGTGGACCGTTTTAAAATGAAAGCTCTTTATAAGTGAAATCTTATGCGAGTAAAAAATGACAAATAACATGTAATACAGCATCCACTATGTAAGATATTTTGTGATTTGTGATAGCCCATGCCCCATTTTGCGTAAAGCAAAGAATTAATTCTCTTCATAAATTGAGGTCAAGAACACCAGACTTTGAACCTGTAAAAGGAGAATCCCGAAAACGTTCCATTTCATAGTGGGCGGTTATAGTGGTAATTGCTTCGCTCACATTTCGGTTCGGCTCAGGCTCACAAGAAGGGTCACCTAATTGATGTCGGTATAGAAGTAATCATTTCCCACCTTCACATATAAATAGAAAAATCCAATTAAATAATTCGTTCTGTGCGAACTAAAATTAGCTAATATAATATCTAGAAGGTTTATGGACCGAACCTTAGAAGTCTCTCATATTTCCTACAAAACCTTTATATGGCAAATATGAAGGAAAAAGAACCGATATCGTCCAAGCTCATACAAGAGATTGATAGACGTGACCGAGAATGTAATTCATCCTGCCCTGTATTTTGTATGATTAATGAGTCTACTGTTAATAAAAATATATCCGAAGCTGCAGCGCGAACAATTCAATTTTCTATAAATTCCTAGTCATCCTCAGAAGTACAAGTAAATTCTTACTTCTTTGTATTTTAAATTGTCGCAGACCTCCGTTTAGCTAGCGCAATTTTAGTTTTTCTGAAGTCATAGATTTATAACGAAAATTTTATGTAAAACTCGTGCTTGGTATGTAATTAATTATGAAAAAAAAATGATCAAAGTCCTCGTGTGAGATCGAAGGGACTTCAGCGCATTTTTGTGTGGCAGATCAGTGTTTTATTAGCCAATATTGACTCCACCATCAATAAGATCTTGCCGAAAGCTACCACGTTCACTTTGTCGGTACCATTTTCTCACTTACCGTGCACTCGCAATTCGCGTTTGAAGTTTTGACTCCACCATCATTAAAATCCTTTGGGGGTTACCATATTCCCTTTGTCGACACCCACTTCTGATCACCCGCAACAATTCGGATTTGAAGTTTCGACTCCACCATCAGTAAGATCTCGTCGGGGGTTACCACATTCCCTTTGTCGATACACAGTTCCGACGTCCCGTTCATTCGTAATTCACATTTTGGTAGATTTCGCTAAAATCCCGGCATAAAATCGTATTCAACTTTTGGGTACTTCACATAGCTCGACCTTCTATTAGTGACACGAGAAAGAGAGACCGCGATTCGCGCTGTAAGAAACTTTTGGGCGCCCAAAGTCGTCTACCCCTCGAAGCGCGCCGCGCAAAAGGTGGTTTATGTGATATGTCGCCCCTAGGGAAAAAAAACAAAATTCCGCGACGCAGGAGTTGTGCGCGTTGACAAGATCTTCCCGACGACACCAATTTGAAAACAATCGGAGAAAAACTGTAGAAGAAGATAGATAAAAACTGAAAAATCTCCAGGTTAGTATAATACGCTCGGGGATGGCGTCCAGATGTCGTCGACTCCAAATCTTGTAGCCCATCCCTAACGTTCTTAATTACACGGCCCCGATAGTTACATGTACACTCCTTGTCTTTTTACAAGCGTTTTTCTACGGGCGCGCATTTACTGCCAGCCAGCCAGCCAGCCAGCCAGCCGACCAGCCAGCCAAAGTGAGATTAAAAGCTACTTTTTACAAAAAAAATTTTTTGCAAAAATGCGCTAAAAACAGAACCATATATCGTTTCAACCAAAAGCGTAAAATGTCTGATCCAAAATTAACTCCTAGATTTTGGTGATCAAAATTCAAAAGCCGAGACTTGACATGTATCCGTAGTGAGTTTGTCTGTATAAAATATACCCAGAAATGAACTGTTTCAAACCAATATAAACAAACAAACGGACGGACAGAAGTCCAAATGATCAAAATTGAATCACTTAGTCCCTTGACCATTGCCTACCTATTACCTACAGGAAACAGGATTAGAAAATTCGAAACCGTTCGCGAGTTATCACGCACCCAGACGGCCGGACGGACGGATAAAATCATGAACGAGCTGGGGCGCTCGTTAATAAATCGAAATGTGGCATCACTTAAATGCTTTGAATTGACGATAGCGAAACCTTTACCGAGAAACTTTATAATATAATCAACGCTAAATCTAAATCCCAGCATCAAGTTTATTAAATGTGACAAGCTACACTGTAGATCGAGGCTGCGTTATGGAAATTTATTGTAATCCCCCTTTTTAGACCACGTTTAGTACGCCAAGGACGACTGTAATTTACGTGAGTAGTTTATCTCTAAAAAGACGATAATAACGTCAATATTACACCTTTTTGAGGGCACAGTCGACACTAAAAATACCTTATAGCTTTTAGGCTCATATAAGAATGCTAAAAAAAGGTAATCTAGGTGTAAGAGTGGGATTCATAAAAAAGTTGCTAGAAATCAAAATTTATTTAACAGACACTTCCACAAATTACAGTAACTATCGTTACTAAATTTATGTTTCAAGGAATTCGGGAGAAGTCGTTTAATTTAAGGGCACACACACGTCTAATGTCTGTTCTATTTCGATAACGACTGCAGGATTTGGGGAGATTTACAGAAGTGCTGCGGCGAAATTCTTAAATCATTATAGGTGCTTATACTTTCAAATCGAATCGATGTCAATACGATGAGAATTACAGAAAGGGTCGGAAGGGGTTGACCGCATTAAAATAGTGTCTCCAGGTCATTAGTTCATATCCTTGGTTTTTTCAATATATAGAGTGTCAGAAAATAAGGCTGATAATGCTTTTACATTTTTCTCTTTGGCGTTAATATATATTTTTTGAATCACATCGAATGCCCAAATGTTACGCAATAAGGAATTTGTAATCTTCACTGTGGAAATTGCGTGCTCGCCACTGGCCCCTACCACCATAAATATTGTTCTTAATTTCACTTTTGATTTACGAATTTTTTCCCAAATGTGAAAAATTGCCCATATCCAAAGATCCCCTCTCAAGTTTAAATGTAAACTTTTTCATATTACGAGAAATTTGGCAAGAAGTTGTATTTCACAATTAACTTTGGCCACAAGGAACGCTATTGACAATTCAAAAGACAGCCGAGAGTATAAGCTAAGATTGCTTTAAAAGCGCGTTTCGTAAGC
Source organism: Photinus pyralis (assembly GCF_008802855.1). Taxonomy (NCBI): domain Eukaryota; kingdom Metazoa; phylum Arthropoda; class Insecta; order Coleoptera; family Lampyridae; genus Photinus; species Photinus pyralis. The sequence continues at coordinate 19,936,274 of NW_022170511.1, read as the reverse complement.
GCGAATGATTTGCCTCCGTATCGCTGAACCGAGATGGCGACAAACCTCCAGAAAGCCTGAGGACTGGGATAAACTTTGTCTAAATTAATGCACCCAACGGGAAACCTGGAAATTATTTTTCTGTTTGAAACAATCACTACTAGGGGACGCGGCGAGCACTCCGAAACAGATATCAGGAACGTCAAACTTAACATGCAGGATATTTGCCAAAATACGTTATTTTGCGTTATTTAGTAAACCTATAGGTGCACCTTTCAATTCTACCTGTCGTAGGTGAACCTGGGAATATGAATGAGTAAAAACTGACGGTTTCCTAAACTGCGAAGTGGCCTGAAACTTGCTGTGGAAGTCTACAGGTTAATTAATAGTGTATTTAAATGAATTGTTATTATTATATATGAATATTGTTAAGTTGTCCTATAATAATTGGCTTTTGCTCTTGGGCAATAAATTTATTTAGTTATTTATTTATTTAAAGAAATTTTAATTCAAGCAACTGAAAAAGAATGGTACATGTCATTAGAATGCACAATCATCTGTTTCACTTTACCTACCCTTGCGGTTAAAGTGACCCTTTACGGTTATAAAGCGGCTTAATCTGCTCATTCAAACCTATTAAAATGTCAATTAAACAAATGATTTCTAAAATAAAAATACTATCTTATCCTTCTACAAAACTATATTAGGATTATGACGAACTGCGTCTCCGCATCCAAAGAGGACTGACTGACAAAAAAGTTTAAAACGTGCAAACTCTCGAAACACCACCGAAAAGAACTCCGATATACGGCAAAACAAAATGGCAAAAAGCTACACTACCAAAAAGCCTCATTTTTCGTTGTTGTATGGTCTTCTCGTTCTCTCTTCCATCTTAAAAATCTCCTTTTTTCAGATTTCGTAAGCAAAACAGCAAATCAGAACCAAATTTCATTAACGCCAAATTCTAAATAAACTGCCGTCATCGTTACATCTATTTCTACCATCGCTATAATATTTTCTTTTTATTTCAGATATTCTTGAAGTCGCTGGAGCTTGTCGTAAAACTAACTTTTCTTCGCGTAGAAAATGTAGTATTTCAGGGGCAGTTCGTTAAAGTGACCATTTCCAACACAAAGACAAAAGTATATCGAGAATTTGCTTTTGATCGATTGTATAAATTGCATTGAAATGCTAAAGAAATACGTGCTGCTAAGACCATCAAATGTTAAGCATGACAGATTTTTCATCACATATTCAAAGGACAAATGTGGAGTTCAACCAATACTTGGAAATTTGCCGAAAGTGATTGCCCAGTGTTTAAAGTTGCCAAATTCCTGTTTGTAAACCTGCTAGTGCTCTCTGTGGTTATCGACTAACCTCCTTGCTGATTCTGGGACCGATTTGTTGAGAATAAAACAACATGGAATGCAACAGGCAATGTGGAGAATTCCATAATTAATAAACAGAAGATTGCAACTAACATCCTTGGAGAGACTTCTATAGAAAATATGCAAATTAATGCTATCCAGAAAACTACGTTGCCAGATGGAGTTAATATCACCCATTGTTCAAATTATTGTGTTATTAATGATTAGTTTTTATATTTTTTTTATAGTTTAGTTAAAATGACAAGTTACCTGCATTTGAGACGAAATTTACGTTACCTAAATTTAAGTTATGTCAAGTGCCAAAATTAGAAAAACACCTATCCTGTAGTCCATATGGATTTCGTGAGAATAAATCGACTTCTAGTGCCATATTATTAAATTAATTGCTTTGAGGTCAATCAGCCCTGTGATGTATCACAAACGCTAAAATTAACGTCATCTTGCCTATATTAAACAACGCAGATAACTTTCACGTTAAGTTTGACGTTTCTGATACATCACAGGGCTGATTGACTTCTGTATAGCAAATTTCTTGGACCTCACTAAAGCATTTGACTGTGTTAATCAGTCCATTTTAGTTAAGAAACTAGGTAATAATAACTTTTCTGGCAGTAGCATTTCGCTATGGAAATCAAATCTGAGTGCTCGAACTCAATATGTGTCAAAATCCACAATAAATTATCAAAGTTTCACCGCTGGTGTACCAAAGGGGTCGGTAATTGGTCCAATTTTATTTTTAATATATATTAACGATTTAACTGTTAACGCATTCCAGTGATATAATGCTTTATGATGCTGATGATGCCATGATCTGAATCATGAAACTCGCATTTTGGAGGATGTCGAACAATGGATATTAAATAATAGATTTAAAATTAACCAAATCAAATGTGAAATAGTATATTGAAAGACAAGTGTTACAATGCGACTTATTGTAATACGACTATCTTGTGGCACGAGTGGCGACGCGAAGCGTAGCCACGAGTGTCCGCAAGATAGGAGTATTACAATAAAGCATTGTAACACGCGTTTTTCATACTATTTTTTCTATTTCGGTGCTTTAATTTAATTAAAAAAATCATTATCAGAAACTATAGGGAACATTAGAACTAACATGTTTTATGTTGGGAACACTTTTTATGCCGTTAAGTTTTAGGTTGGCAGCGTAGTAAGACTGACATTTTGAAGTTCAAACATGGAAGTACCCAACGAAGTACCTACTTGCACTAACTAGTAACTGCCAACTTAAGAGATGAGTTACCAAAAAAAAAACGACTATAACCACTGTCTTTGTACACCGAAAACAGTTGTACAAAATCATCATTGTGACACCGAAATAGAAAAAATGTATTTTTACATTAAGACGAACAGAGAGAATAAATACAAGTTAAATTTTTATGAGTGCTGATTGATCCCAAACTAAATTGGCTTGCACATTACAACCAATTATCGACCAAGTTATCAAAAGCAATGTTATTTGCTATACCTTGTCTGGAAATTTAATGTCTACTGATGTAGTAATCAGTGCGTATTATTGATAGATTCATTCCATTATAAGTTATGTGATTATAACATGGGGGCATTCCACAGGAATGAAAAGAATATTCTCATTTCAAAAACGCGCCATCCCAGTAGATAATATTCTATTCTAACCTTAATTATAGAGCGTGCTGTAGGTACAAATTCATTGAATTCTGCATTTTAACTCTACCATGTATACATTTTAAATTGCATTCTACATATTACAGCCACAATACGTTACAGGTAATATTTCGTCTTATCAATCTAGTACTTTAATTCATCGATGTCTAACGAGAAGTATCGTTAATTTACCCACTAATCAAGTTCGTCTAGAAAAGAAACTTCACTAAATTGTATCGTGGGAGGACATAGCACACAAGATGGGGAAAGATTTCAGGCATGACTATAAGTACTATGAAATTGCACAAAATTGGTTTCATACGGAAAAATACCAAATTTTACACATCCAGTATAAGCGTAAAGTTGCAGTCGCATTATACTCGAAAATTAAGTATAGGGTATAGGTAACTGCACAAAATTTGTATGACCTGGGAAAAATTGCACAAGGATATTGCACTAATAAAAGTTTAATATTTCGATATCGGGACTTTATAGTGTTTATTTTTGAGAATCTTTCAATTAAATTTTATGTCCATCTTTTTCCATTAAGGGTCCCTTATGAGTATGTTGTAAATGTCTATATACACTTTAAGTTCCGCCTTCGCGGCATCAAGTTGTTTTATTTTGCAGACGCGGTTACCAGGGTTAAACGACGTAAGTGGGATCAAATTTGCAGAGTTGCGACATAAATGTCACCTAACATTATCAATGTAATTCTGTAAGTAGGCGAACTAAGGATGGCAAGCTTTCAAAAACAAAATACAAATGCAACATTTTTCCGCAGTAGCACCACTTTTAACGAAATGACAAATGTAATGTCGGTTTAACGACGAAGACGCTTTCCGAAACCTGTAACCTATATCCGTTATATTTGTGCACCATTCATCTCCCGATTTGATTTTCGGCCAAGGCAATTTCTATGCAGGACTAGTACAAACTAATTTAGATGCGATGTTGATATTTTTCCATCAGCAATGAGGTGCCATCATACGTTCAAATTTAGAGCACTTGTTTACGGATAGTAGGGGTCATGTTCAATCTGATTTTCACCATTGATATAGAGTTTTAACTCTGTGGATTTATTTGATAGTAAGGTGTAAGATCAATTTTTCGTCTAAATGAATTCTCAAATAACAAATACCCGTACACGTTTGAACACTCTAAGTTTAAAGCTGAAATGTAATCAGGCGCTTAAAGTTCAGTTTAGGAAATGTTTCCTTAGTTTAAGTTTGGCACTAGCACCACCAATTATACTTTGGAACGCGGGATGATATTATTTTTAGTTAGCTAGTCCCCCAAATACGACCGCTCGACAAAACGTAATGGCCTTCTGAGCTTTCATGGAAAATGAAAGAATTTACTCTCTGTCCTTGTGAATACTTAAACCTTGTTCTCGTATAGTATTGATTTTGAAAGTAAGCAGATTCGTTCCTTTGATGTATAAAGTCAAAAATATTCAAATTTACTTAGATTTGCTTCTAGTTAGCTCACAAATGGGAGTTCCACAAGTAGCTGCGTGTTGCTACCGATTGTTTAATTCCTTGTGTAGGTAAATAAATCCTTTACTTAAGAACAATACATAATTACTTTTTCTGCCCAGTTCGTCGAGGTTAGCTCGAACGGGAAACGGATTAAGAAGCCTCTCTATTTAATTCCCTCGACCTTCCTCCATTGATTGACAATCGCAGGCATACTTCGACTCCCGAATTCAAAAATTGCGATGTATCCAATCATAAACGTTGTTGGTTATGGGACCGTTTCGTATAAAATATTTTCAGACCACTTCGTTTCTTAGTTTAACACGACTGTCTTGGATGGATTTATTTGAGGGTTATAAAAACCTATTTGGCAAGAGACTGTAACTGGGAGTCGCGCGATGACTGACTCTCGACTATCTGGCAAAGCAAGATGGCGTAATTTAAATTTCATTTCAGTTTTCAAGTCCTCTGGCTATCGTACCGGTGCCATAGCCCATAGGTACTCACGTGTATTGTATGTACACATGCAAACAATTCTTCTACTTGCGGAACCAAGTATTCGCTATTAAAACTATGTCTTTACATAATAAAGAACGCACGAAAGTTTAACGCTCCGGCTCGTCTAGTTAAAAATTACTAGTTACGGTAACAACTAATCGTCAGTTATTTGCAACAGCCTGTTCAACCGTAAAAAAAGATGCGGTAGAATAAGATATCTTATAATGATAAGATAATAAGATAATCTCATAATTACTTACCTATAGAGAAAAGATTTAAAAAAGAAACACCGTTAAGTTATTGGTAGTACCTACCTATCAACAAAACAATATGGCAAACCAGATCACCGTAGGTTTCATACTCATTGATTAATTAAATAAACAAGTAGAAAAAGGGATGCTTTGTCTTTCAAACTGGGGGAGTACAAGAGTGTTTTCAATTTTTTTATACATAGTTTAACCCTAAAACAATCTTTTCCAATAATTGTCCCGATGATTATTGCAAATCGACCGACTGTGCAATTTTTTTTATCCGGTGAATTTTCTTAGTTAACAAATGGAATAACTCCCGAAATAGGTATAACAAAAAATATAACTCTCTAATAGGCGAATGGAAAGCTCTCGGGAAGACGTACCTACAAAAAAAAAAATACGTCTAAGTCCGATTAATAGTTCACGAGAAATCAGTTTTTGACATTGAAGCCAGTTTTCGAAACAACCAAAAATGATTTTGCAAATCGGGTCGCACCGATCGATTCTTTACAGCGTGAACTTTTTTCATGCTTCCATTTCACCAAAATGAATGATTTTTATTAATCCGAGTGTCAAAGGCCGCTTATTATAGAGTGATTTTTCTTGTTAAATCTCAGACGCTAATCGATTTGTTAAAAATTCCACAGCCCGTTGATTTGCAAAAATGATCGGGACAATTACTGAAAAAGATTATTATGGTTCCAGTATGTATAAAAAAATTGGGAACGGTCTTGTAGTCCCCCAGTTTGAAAGACAAACCATCCCTTTTTCTACTTGTTTATTTAATTTATAAATATGTTTAAAACCTACGGTGATCTGGTTTGTCATATTGTTTTGTTATCAAAAGAAGTTACTAAATACGGATTTTCAAACAGATCGGATGAATTTTACTTTGTAATAACAAAGTGTTAATTTTCAAGATTACTTTTTTACATTTTTCCATAAATAACAATAACAGTTGAAAATGAGCATTCAAGTGTAGATATAGAAAGTTTTATTCTAAACAAATTCATTTCTATTCATTTTTTCCCTCATTGCAATAGTTAACGAGATATTCGAAGTCAAATGTGAAAAAACACATTTTCCCAATTTTTTCTTCGTTTTTTGTTTATAACAATATGTTCCGGGCGTTTCCGGCCAGGGGGACTATGATTTTCGGATTCAGCGGATGTTTTTACATGGGATACGCTTGGTTGATTGATTGGTTTATTTTTCCATTTCGATTACAAAAGGAATCACATCGTTTGATAAAAAGACAAACAAGGTACTGATTCGTTGAGTGTAGTGACAACATCCAGCTCAAACCGTAATTTGACCGGACTAATAGGTTTATCTATGATTATGTTTTCTAAAAACCATTAGCTCCTTATTTTTTCTACATGGATTTGGGCGGTCAAAGTTGAACAATTTTCAAAATAATCAATTTTCATTTTTTTTTCATATAAATTTTATAGGATAATGATACGCCATCTTAACTCTTTAAAAAATCAACCTTTAATGTGCAATATAGGGTTGACACAGAATCCAATTGAAAATTTTAAACAGTAGAGAAAATGGAGATTTCAGATAGTCACCATTTTCATTTTGTTGCTAATTGGGGCATAAAAAATACCTATGAGTAAATAAATACCTTATATGTAGTCACTTTTACTTCATGCTGTTTGTTTTTAAAAGCTCTCAGTATTGCAGTTGCCTAAAGTTAGAGTAAGGGACTGTAGTACAGTTTCTAATAATCAGTAAATATTATATGAACCTTTCAGGAACACTGAAATATTAATAGTGATTAGTGAATTTAAATGGCCAATGAGGAATTTTGAATCAGAGTTTTATCATTGGATATACAATCGTATGCGTGTTATAGGTTAAAAATTATATACATATTTTAATTATCTAACACGCCTTGCAGGAAAACTTGTGCCTGGGATATTGATAGGGAGCAGCCAATAGAGAATTTTAAATGTGTTTTATTTAAAGAAATTTATATAAAATATTCATTTGGTATTCCCCATTGGCTAATGCCTTTACCAACACCAACATTATATTACCGGTATAATTATATTGCCAATACAATTATTCTCTCTCTCCATACTTGCTTTTTATTTATGTTGGCCAATCCCTAGATAAACGTAGGTTTATCGCCAGACAGTTTTGTTACATGACGATCATGTGCCACGGGTTTCAGTTAGCTTTGGTGACAGCTTTGATTTTTGGTTTTGAGTTTCCCAATTGCTCCCGGCTGAACCTGTGGTATTACAAGATTAAGAGAATCATCAAAATTTTAAATTTAGTTGAAAAAGTTGACACTTTAACTTAATTCGCGCAGATTCACTGCCTAAATTTGACTTAACATTAACATTAAAAGAGAGGAGCCGGCCCTTCGGGACTATATTTAGCAACCTGGACCGCCTCCAATATTCCAAAAAATTAATTAACAAATTTTTAATGAACACCTGATGTAATTCTGGGACCACATAGAAAAATTTAACATGAAAACCACCAAAAACGATTCACGTTCACCACCAAAAAAGCGTCGACTAACGCCTTCGACCAAAAAAAGAGCCACGATTAAACACCGGTTCGTTTATTTATAATATTCTACCCTATCTGCTTTCATTCCTCCCTCCTTCCTTAACAAATTATTGCGTCGTCAAATGAATGAACAAATACTAGGCGAATATTTCCAGATATTCCGTACCTTTTAACATAAAAATAATGTGAATACGAAGAAAATCGCTCGGATTTTCCGCCGCGACATATGTTTATACGTTTTCTTGAATTTCTATATAAAATGCTCGCCAGAAAGCAAACGGTAAAAGCTACGAGCGCGACGCTGTGGCTAACGGGGATACCGAGGGTGGGCGCGTTGACCAAGGTAACGCAAAAATGTTTACCACCACCATGCCTGAAACTTGCCACAAAAACTACAAAAAGACGCAGAAAACCACATTTTCTGACTTCCGCGGCATCTTGGTTAGCGTCGAATTGTTAGCGGAAGCCCGCACCCTGGCCAACGAACGAGCGAAATGAAAGTCATTAGCTAAATGAAAGTCATTGAATTATAGCCTTTCCATTCAAGTTATATTTTATTTATTTTTTATTTTATTTTATTTATTATCCCTCTCTTGTTCTGGGCCCTCAACAGGCTTTCGCCCAATTAAAAATTTAGAAAAAGACTTTTCAGTAGGTAATTATGTATATAGCATGGAGCCCTGTAATTTGTAAGAATTTATTAGGAACTGTGGCGGCACTAAATGCTACTATTATTTAATTAATTTCATTACTTCTTCTATCCTTTCGCTTTTGATCAATATTGTCTTGTTGTGAAGTTTCAATTTGCGTTTGAGTGCGAATGTCTTCCAAGTTCGAGTAAATTTTGGGAAAGGTGCTGAATTATTGACGACTGAAAGCGCCGTTGTAGAACTTTAGCAATGCTCACACACCCTCTAATTATTGTAATTGCAGACTACACGATACTTGGTAAATATTTCTCTATGTATTATGTTATGCAATCAATTACTCAAATAATTGAGCCACGACACAATCGACGAATTGGCCGCGGCGTTCATGTGATTTGTCGCCTCTGGACTTCTTTCTTTCGAGTTACTTCAATAATAATAATATAATAATAATAAACAAATACACAAATTATTATTTTAACTAAAAAGTTCGTTTTTTATTTAAAATTAAAGTTCATCGCCGCTCTAAGGGTGTACCACTTTAGAATAAGCATTTGCTTTTAAGTCACAACAAACTGACGTTTTTTTTACAAAGTACCTGTCAGAATCTGGATATTAAACTTTACTTTGAAATGGTCATCTCCTTTTTTACCTTAACACATTTTGTTATGATCCTGACAAAATAGGTTATAAATAAACCATTGAATTTGGTTTCATTCAATACCTATAAAAACTTCGGAATTCCTGTTTGATTTCGAAAAAATACCGTGGAACTGACACCAAATTCAACAGGTTCTTTGACTTGTAAAATGCATTTCAAATACAAACATTTAAACTTATTTGAATCCATTTAGATCACCTTTACCTTCAAATATTCTATACAGATTATTGTTGTTTTTTTTGACAGCAGATATTAAAAGCATCCAATACATCCACGATTACAAATTTTCCAACTGGTCAATTAGGCAGACAATTATTCTTTGGCGTAATTTAGAACAAACACTACTCTGCCATTAATTTAGCGGTCACTAATTATAATTTTTTTACATCGAAACTTGTACGCTCGATCAAGAACTGTCCGCTTTTTATCAATCGATGGTGAAACTTTTTAAACATTTCACGTTAACAGAAAACGAATCTGCCATGGCCCGTACTTTTTACCAGCAGTGACTGCTACTTCTGGCCAGGTCTACTCACTCCCAAAACGGGAATGTGTTCGCAACCTAGCATAATTTTTGAAGGTTGCGCACAGATAAAAGAAACTTAATCGTATAATTTCATTAAAATTAAAAGTTCGGGGCCATTGCGGCGCTCCAAAATTTTTTTTCACTTTATGCTTACCTTCTGTTTGATTGCGTGAATTATTTATGTGCACGCTATCGGCTCCTACAATTTATGATTTATCGCTCCGTCGATAATTATTTCAGAGTAAAAGATTTTTTATTCATTGTTTCACTTTCTTCCAATAACTGTAAAAGTATACAGTGGTTTGTATCACATTTGTTAATGTAACAGACTTCGTAGCTACAATAATAAGAATAAATGAACACCTAGTAACTTTTTTTTATTGCATTATTTCAAAAGACAATTTATAATTAAACAAACAATACCGGTAGAATAAATTATTTTTCATAACACATACGAGGGTATAGCATTAACGGACTTACCCAGGATACTGAATATGCCCCTTGGGATTTTGTAAACCTTTTTCAAGGCACCTATTATAATTTTTTCGTGGTTCAGTTATAACTGGAATTTGTATCGGTTAAACTTTATTTGTTTCGTCAAAACCTAAAGGAATAACATATCTGCACAAGAAAAATTATAATTTGGATCAGAAAAATCCAGTTCCATAGCAAAAAATAAATAGAATGAGAAAAATTAAAATGCACGATTCATCGATTATTACTGAATCAATCCGATTAAGGGATAAAAAATTCATTTATTACCTAGCACTGGTCTATACACTGACAAATCAAATTCTTGGTGCGTATTAAAACCCACTTTTGCGTATACTCATATACATTTTTCAAATAATCAATAGCTTTAGTTTGATTTTCTCGGCTTTTATGAACACTGACCAAAATGTTTCTAAATTCTGCGTCTCAAACTACGCGCTTTCATTATTGAGGCTGTTGTGAAGTTTAAGACAAAGTTTTTCCTATTCATTTGGAAGGATTGACAAATATATTGTTAAATTAGAAAAAAAACCTATCAAGTACAATTTAATTTGTTTGAACCCTTAAAATTGATATCTACGTGTATTTAAACTAGCGGTCAGTTTCAGGAAAGTTGATTTACTGCCCCATTTTGAGTGAATAAAGAGGAATGGCTAAACCATCACAGCGTTTTTCAATAGAGATATTATGACGTGGGCAAATGTGACCGATCGATGGATTATCCTTCAGAATGTTTAATAAAAAGGATTTGTTAAACACATTCCGAAACACTATACACCAGTAGGTACTCTTTATGACATAGTAGGCGATGCCGACTTACGTCGGATATTCCAAACGCGAAGAATAAGGAAACAACAACAACGAAGAAAATGGAGAATCCTGATACAAAATCTTATGAAACTGATGCTTTGGATTATAAATCTAATCCCTTGATGATGGCACATGACGACGCGCTGTCGACTATACCTCCTTTCTACTACATTTTGAATGTAAAACAGTAATCAGTGCTATTTCTATACTTCAAATTACGATATTGTATGGAATTACAAGTAGGTACAATAAAATGGGTACTGAATAGAAGTCTAGAATGAAGCGCGTTTCCATGAAGGATTATGACATGCGAGGCTTCCATGCATAGTTATTCTGGCGGAAAAAACATAATTACAATGTTCTGTTGGTGACATACCTACTAGAACTATAGGCGATGCTTTTTATTGTTCAAAGTTTTAATATGGGTGGGTAAGTATGTTTATTTAATAAAACGTACAGCATACTATACATCCAACTCCATTATCTATCTAGATACGCACTCCATTACCGTTAAAGTGTACAACAAAGAATTCGTTGCTTAAAAGCAGATTGTGGAAACTCTCAAAGTATATTATGTGTACGAGCAAACGCCACCAATGGATTTTTGAGGATGGCTTCGAAGCAAAAAGTCTGAAAACAATGGGTCTGTTTTGCTTGCTTTGCAAAATTCATTTTATCTTGTGTCGGGTTACATTTGCTATAAAGATTTTCAAACTCAAATAGTTTAACAACTATTAGGTTTAGGGATAGACTAAAAAAGGAAATAAAATATGGGTATTCTATTTAAAATGTCCAAGTGTGGTAACATGCGCTTTCTTAAACAGAATATGCGATTTGTTGCATAATAGCACGGGTTACATTCTACAACTTTTAACAATTATTGTACTTTTTCTTCATCTTCAACTTCAGAATTCAAAATGTTATGCGTATTATCACAGACATATGTTATCTGTGGTATTATCCAACGTTTATGAATATTTAGTAATGGGTAGGTAGTTTCTAATTGCGACATCAACTTTTTTAGTTATGGGGGTGGGACTGACAGCTTTAAATGCCTCTGAGAAATTACCCTCTTGAATGCAGAAGTCACTAAACAAACTATAAGTTGAACTATTCCATGAAATGCACGAGTAATTTTTTATTTGGAATAGCATTAACGCCAATGAAAAGCTATAACGTCATTTTTACCAAAACTAACGTATACGTTAACGTAATTGGCTTTACGAACACAAAGCAATGTAAAACTCAGTAGGAAATTAAGTGACACTGATGATTATAAACAGATATTGCTTCACATTAATATATAAAGTTAAAATGGCTCCAATTATCATTATTTATCTTTTGTATTTGTTTACGATTTGACGTAATTCGCTACCTATTCGTTTAACAATACGTTCCGGTTTACGCCTACGTCTGTAGTTATGACGTACACTGTAATTTATTGTTCTATCTATTTCATAGAGCATAAATGAAAATCATAAAGCTTCCCTTATTACTAAAGGAACATTGCTTGGGCGTATCGTAAAACTAGCACAGCAGCGTCACAGGCTACAGTTTAACGAGCAGACAAAGATGAGAAGTTAAAGACAACTTAATAAACGTTCAACCGCACATCAGTTTATATCCCTTTTAAGCAAGATATCAGCATACATTTTCTGCTGTAACGGAACCTGTCACTCATGTCAAAGTTCATGGAATACAGTTTTGCGTGTTTAGTTGCTCTAAAACATGCCTTTTTCACTTCCAGCGGCCAGAGCCAAACCTACTGAATATTTTCGAAAACCAAACAGACACGTGTGGTAAAATTAAATCTGTTCGATAAACACAAAATTGAGGACTAATTTGTATTGTCTCGTCAGTGGCTAAATTTACTTGGTTTTATTACGTCTTCTTAAGTCTGAGCACAAAAGGAAGCTAAAAACGGCAGAGAATAGAAGAAAAAATTAGGTCAAGAAGTTTAGTCTTAATTCGAGTGGAATTTATCAGTTAGCACAGGAGATTACAACGACAGGAAGAAGGAGAAGGTAATGGACTTTAATCGTGCGTCGAATGTATTAAACCGTTCCAAGTCGTAAAAAGTATATCGCCAATTTCCCTATTGCGTAGAACAGGGAAGTAATTTCTTAATTTTATGCACCAGAAAGTTTATATTATTACTCAATATGCTGACGGTTTTCGACATATTTTCAGAATATGGTAACCAATGAAAATACAGTCGCCAGGCGTCGGTGAAACACTCGACTACGAATGTCCACGATTGTTTCAGTATGACTGGAAAGGAGCACTTTACTCTTATTTAAAGAGCACGATAAGATAACTAACTGGCTTTACGAGCTCGACTTAATACTTTATTAGCGGCTGCTAGGTGCTCAACTGAGTCAAATATGTAATAGCAGTAATAGTATGCTTGGTTTATTTATCTATACTATGCTTTGTATTAAATAAAAAGCAAAAGTGCTCACATGTCATGTAACAAGAAACCCTTTCAGCTATTATTGATTTCGGCATGTTTGTTTATGTTTCTTCTGTCTGGAAATGTGAAAGGTGATCAGAATGAAAATTTTAAAGACCGAATCAGCAAGATTACTTCACAATAAAACAGGATGAACGTTTTTTGTAGACAAAAACATTAGGCAAAAGTAAACGTGTGGAAGGTAGGTACCTATATCGGATAACAACAGAAAACTTTGACAAGTATATTCGAAACCATAAAAGTAGACTGATAAATTTACATAAATTTCCCACCTTCCCTCCCCTCACCTCACCCACCCAAACCCGACGCTTAAAATGGTGTAACTTTCTACCAAACAATATGTGGAATATATAGAACAATTTGGAGTTGGGGGAAAACTTACTTTGAATGTTGAGGTTTGGGTCTATTTGCACCGTACTATAAATATGATTTTTACCCAAGTTAACAAAAAAAATCAAAAGATAACTCTTTTTTGATCGCACAGTAGTAAACATATTTTTGAACGAGCATTAAGCTGAGATACCTGCTAAAATAGTATACATTATATAATAAGGTGTGTGTTTTAATCCCGATAGCGCGGTTTGTTGAGGCCAACAAACAAGCACCCAAGGGATTAGGAGACACTAGTCCAGTATTATGTAGGCGCTATTCTTTGAACTTCGGTAATTAGCTACAGAAATGTAAATGTTCAAATTTAAACGAAAAGCCTATACCTATACCTATAGTAATTTTAAAGTAAATTATTTGAGAAAACTCGTTTTTAATCTACATAAACCTGCTCAACAAATAATTAGAAATGGAGCAATACATCAACTTTCGTGCTACCTTAAACATGCATGGTGTTAAATTAGAAAATAACACGGAAAATTAGCAAAATCTTACCATACGCTTGGCTGGCTAACGTATTGAACTTTTGAGTTTTAGTTTCGAGCATTCTGTCGGCTACTCCGAATTAGGTTTTCTTAATTCGTAAAAGTTAAATACAGGAGTAGTATAGAACAAATTAAGACCTTCTGCAGGAGCACCTCTAAAAAGCTTTATGCGGGTCACTCCGTAATTGGGCGCAAGCCTGTTGAGGGCCCAGAACAAGAGGGACAATAAATAAAAATATTTCTAATTTTCATGTCTATATCTCAAACGTTTTCAGCGTGAGGGCTTTAGGTCCATCTTTAATAGTGACCCTGTATGTAGGTATGTATGTACGTGTAAAAATAAACAATCAACACTCTTTTTAAGGAATACAAATATTTTAATTAACTGCAAAAGTAAGTACAAGCATCAGGTACCTACATTTAAAGGATGATAGCCGACTCATGACTGAGTCCGTTTCTGTGCTTACGTAACACCAGCTCTCGAAAAGGGAAAGAATTGTTATAGTCAAAAAGTCTCGATATTAAACTGCGTACATAATAGTTATTTTTATTATACCTGAATCACAATCTCCGTTTTAAACACTCAAATGCGTGCGAAAAAGGGCCTTTAAAACACACGTGCTTTAAAGTTGCTAAGTAACGATACTTTAAGTATGACTTTTGGAACTGTCATCTGGATGAAATAAAAAATCCTCTTAGGTCGCTTTCTGTAAATGCAGAACATTTCTTTGGCCTTTGTACCTATCCTTTGGTTGAAGCTTTCACAAACGCGCGTAATTTAGGGTATGCTTCCAAATCTGTTCCACTTTTTAATCGCAGCATTGCTTTAAAGTTTTGAATGAATGCACCAAAATATAGAAGATTTAAATACCTTTGACATTTCTTCATATATGCCAGCATTATGGATGCATTTAAGACTGTATTCGTAAGTAACTTCCTATTCATCCATGGAAACAACTTTTCATATTCTTTATAATAAGCTTTACTGGAGTTGGATTTTACACCTACCAACGTTTGTTTAGATTTTACAACAATCGATTTAATGGACGGTGTATTATCTTTTTCAACGGAAATCGTTTAATTCACAAAGACGATGATTTTTATAAGCAACGTCAAGTGACATTTCCATGGCAATCGTGAAATTACGAACACCCAGCCCACTTAATTAGACATGTATATTTGAGTATAACGTCAATATGACTTCATTGTATTTCCTATTTTTCAATTATACTGCAGGTATAATAAAAAATACTATAAGATTGATCTTTAAAGCACTTGCAACGTTAAAGGCACTCCGCTTTGCGTCGTGCCCTTAAACTCGTTGCGCGTGCTTTAAAGACTTGATTATACACTTGTATCTTAATATACTATTTTTCACTGTTGACGATTTCGCGCACGTTGTCAAGAGCAACCTTGCTTATTAATTAACCGATTAAAAATCTAGTACTTCGCGTTTCGAAATCCGTCAGAAAATGACAGGTTTTTTTGACAGTTGTAGAAAAAATTTTTTAAGCAGAACTTTGTATAAGAATGAAGGATATTTTTGGTGCACGAAAAGAACATGGAAAATTACAGAAATATCTGAAATAGACGTACGTTACAATCGTACGTGACCGTTTTGATTTATTTTCACCTCCTTTAGATAAATCGGATTCTATCGAAACTAACTTTATGTCCGATTGTATAATAATCAATACTTTATGATATTCTTTTGCGGCCATAAAGTGGCTCTTTATGGACGGCGGCCATAAACAAATGTCACGTGGTCGGTTGTCAAAATAATTTATTTATACATAACAATATAAATATATGCGAAACACCTGAAGAAACACCTACTTCGGGGAGTGCTTATTCGAGTAGTAATTGTTAATATTAATCACGCAATCCACATTGTTCTTTATAAAGAGTTGTCCACTCATTTGATGTCTTTCTTCGATTTCTTTATGATGAGATGAAGGACCCGCTCCGCCTAGGATTTTCGTCGCAACGTTGACTTTTGTCATTTCCGACTCTTCGACGTAGCCTTCCGCGACACTAGCCGAGCGCCATTCTCCATAGCGCATGATGTCAGTCATACTTCCACCTGCATTTGCCAGAAGACTTGCAGAAGTTCTTCGAAAAGAATGGCCCGTGTAGGAAGAAGCATTAGTTAAATTCAAGAATTTGGCCACCACACTGGGAACACCACCAACTTTGTGAACCCCTACAGGTTGAACCGTGTACTTTCCATTCTGATAATTGATAAAAAATCTGTTGTGTGACGTTACTTTAGGACGAATGGCTATGTATTTTCTAATTATGTGCAGTAAATTGTGTTTTCCTGGCAATATGACAAACGATCTATCATTTTTGGTTTTCGTATCGATGATCTTGACTAGAAAATGTTTTTCCTGATCTTCAACATTTGTCTTCTGCAAAAAAACCATTCCTGACGTCTACAGGCACCCGCCACTCCAAAGATAAGAATTACCTTAAAACATATCTTCAAAAATTATGCCTCTAAAAATACGGACATACCTTATTTAGCAAATGGTGTTCATCCTGAGCGCTTAATAAAAAGGAATCCACATTTTCATCCGTTAGAATCAGCGATTTTTTTGGCGTATATCCTTCTCCTTTTCTTGTAAGAAACACTGGGAAACTTGCTAATATCTACTCCTTCGTTCAAATGAATCGTAGTGCGTAGCATGGAATATTTACTCCATAAGCTTGATGCTTTATACGACGCGAGATCGGTAGTAAAGTAAGCCAGAATTATATCTTCAACGTTTTTTTTTACATTTCTCTTTACGCACCATTTCTTGTATGCATTGTAAGCTTCTTCATATACCGTTCTCGATTTGCAGGGAAGAAGAGTTTTCTTCGCTGCGGATGCAATTTGCGATATTTCTTCCATTTTTGCACAACTACAAAAATTTTCACAAACGCACAAATTTTTAAACAAACTGTTGTTACCCTAGCAACAAGAACAGCAACCTTTGATACCATCACCATTTTCAACGTTTCATATATAACTCTCGCCAGGAAAGATTGCCGGTCACAGCACACCTTGTGTCGATTTACAATCTTTGTTTTTATTAAGATGAGAGCGACTTCTGGAATAGGATCGTGCTAATGTTGAACAAAAAGTCTTTTCGTTCAACATTGACACGATACTATTCCGGAAGTCGCTAGCACTTTACGAAAAACATAGATTGTAGATCGGGATCAAGTGTTCTGTAACCGGCAATCTTTCCTGGCGAGAGTTATATTTCATAAAATACTAGATACTAAGTTTCGAAATATTTGACATCTCTTGTCAGTGATATATGGATTGTATGTCGATTATTAAATTTTCTTAAATTTTCTTCTTTAAAGAGCAATTTTTGCAATCGTACATAAAGCTTTGTATATACCGCGTACATAAACCGTCTTTATGGACTCGACATCTTTATTTACGCCTCGCTCGGCTAAATAAACGACTCGTCCATAAAGACCCAGTTTATGTACTTGATATATAAATAGCTATTAAGTGCGCTTCAGCGGAGAGTGGCAAATTACAGCTACGGCGTCTTCAATTTAATAAAGCTCTCCAAATACAATAACGAAAGCAACACGTTTACACGATTCACCCTGACGTCTCGGTGGCTTGAATGCCTCACTTTGAATCTTGAACACTAGAGGAGTCGGACCGTCCCTTACAAAGCAGTTTATTTTCTCACACCCCTGGCTCGTTTCACGCTAGAACACTCACTTGCATTACAGTTAACACAATTTTCAGAAACCGATTAAATTTGAACGGGTGGAACAAATTGAGTTGAAAGACCTTATACATAATTCGTGGTAACTTGTGCATGTTACAGTGAAATACTCATTAGGAAATTCAAATTTGAATATATTAAGATGCTCATAAATAGTATACAAAGTTTTGTATTTACATTGACACCATAAAAAAGATATCACCCCTCACCATTCGTTAGCCAAAAATCCAGAATAGTATTACTAGTCGGGCTTCCCTAGTTAGTTGGTAAAGAATAGCAGTCTAATCATATCTCATTGTAAAACTTTTATAGATATTGGACCAAATGTTATTGATCGCGGGTAATTTTTGCCACTTAATTTGGAAGATCATAAAGGATTTTTACTTCCTTCCTCTTTCAATTCATTTAATGCAGCTTCAAATTACGACAACGGTATGTAACAACGGAAAGCACCCCTCTATCCATGTTACTGTGAATATTGCCCTAATGAGTGTAGGTCAGGCTCGTCAGCTGTATCCTTTCCCAGCCTCCATTTCTACATGAAAATTTTCTACGATCTTGCAAGTGTACCTACATTTATTTTTATGTTGCAAAAAGTCATTAAAACTTCCCCAACGTTAATATCATTTTCCCCTTACCAAGCCAAGCGAAAGCAAATGAAACGAGATTGTAAACGTCGTTAGTGTTAGGCGATTCTGCATAAGGGGGAAATTTGTCGCGTACCGGATACCAATTTAACTCTTATTTAAAAGATACCTACACCTGATCACTTTTGTTCAGTTGTGTTTCAAGATAAAGTTCACTAAAAAAAGCTTAAATATGTAAATTGATAGGTTTCGGGTTGAATGCGATATCGTATATTTGTTTTCGTCAAGGACATATTGGTAAATTTGACGTAGGTTCAACAGCAAACCATTAATTCAGTACACTGTGTGTGTAGGGATTCTGTTTACATTGAAATGTGGGCCAAGTTTAATAACAAACATGGAAAATCCGCCCATCTCAGTTTTTTTTGTGCATTCGTTGAGCTATGTCAACAATTTCAGTACAAATTGTGGTCATACAATCATTACTGTTTTCTCTCTTTTTCTGTAAAGGGTGTTTATAAGATTTCATCGATGAAATCAGAAAACATTGAAGTGGTAAACACATTTTTCTGAAAATTAGCATCGTTCTACGTTATGAGTTACTGAGCTGTATAAAAGTGGTTTAGGATCAGTTATTTATCATTATGTAAACTGAGGCACAACTTCAGTTTTTGAGTCCGTGAGTGGGAATAGGTCACACAGGAGCTAACGAAATAATAAAACAACTCATTAACGTAAAAAAGGGAATAAAGAGCACGCTCAGTTACATTACGATTTGTACTCCAAACTAAAGTTTCGCCATTGAATTGTAAGAATAAATCTGTAAGCATTTGGTGGAATTAAATATGGTTCTTTCTGAATCTTTTAATTTCTGTAGAGCACTATTTTCATAAATGGATTCGGGATGTCTGCAGACGAGATGTCGGGGATTTAGATCATATTCAGTTATCCTAATTAGAGCCCTTTAATTACAATTGCAAATTCGACATGAGGTCAGTGGTAGTGCAAAATAAAGCATTCGAATTAACGATTTTAGGCATTCATCAATCAGTAGAATTTCGAGTAAAAATTTAATACGAAAAGGATTAAGGATGAAACCGCGATATAGTGCGTTAGCCAGTAACTGAAGTATGATTCAGTTTCTTTTCGTCAAAGCGCACAAGATAGAATCATTTCGGTGATTGCGATAAAAATTCGTCTGTGCCAACGGTACGTGTGTTTAGGTTTGATGAAATTCATATTCTAATTTGGATTTGCCACGCCGGGAAAGTAAAGTGTTCAAGAAACAAACACATGTTTCGGAATAAATTAAGGGACTCATCGGGAAATATTACGTTTAACCGAGGCGGATTAAACACTTTCTTTGTGTGCACTATGAAAAACAATTAACCACCTCCGACTAAAACTTGTATATTTCGTATAATTACTTTGGTAGAGTTCAAGGTGACAGTTTCGTAAAAAAAAACAATTATAATCGCGGTAGGACGCTTTTCGTTAACGCAAAATAAATTCACGCAGTAATCGAAAACACGAAGCTTATCCATTTGGGTTATTAGAGAAACATTGACAGCATTATAGTTATTTACGTTATAAGTCCGGTAGGTTACTTGTAACAGTACGAGTTAGACATTATGGACGAGGCGACGTCAGGAGCCGAGTCAAGAATGTCTTAAACGAGTACTGTTACAAGTCCTACCGGACGTAGGTATATCGTAACGTATTTTTTTCACTACTAGCGTCTGATGACATGATTATTAACCTTTTTTCCACTTGTAAAGTAGGCTTTCTCGGCATTTGTTCAAAGTGGTTAATAATGTGGAGATTATTAACTAGTAGTCAATAATGAGAACTGTCACGCTGTCAATTTTAGAAAACACAACCCGAAATTTCGCTCAATAAACGTTTAGACAAGTTCTCTAAAATGAATAATTGGCACCATCCGCCATTTCCAGAGAAATTACATACCTAAAATTATCACATTTTGAAAAAAATCGAACGAAATTACTTTTTGAAAATATCTCAATGACAGAACAAAATACGGCCTGTTTGACTTGTATTTCAACGTACTTGATTGACATGTTAAATTAAGAAACAAAAAATTCTTATCAATATAATATGTTAATTTAGAGGATTTC
This sequence comes from Photinus pyralis, assembly GCF_008802855.1. Classification (NCBI taxonomy): domain Eukaryota; kingdom Metazoa; phylum Arthropoda; class Insecta; order Coleoptera; family Lampyridae; genus Photinus; species Photinus pyralis. Next base: position 19,915,567 of record NW_022170511.1, on the reverse strand, counting down.
AAGTGCTAGTAGTGAAAAAAATAGTATATATACCACGGTAGAGAAGTCTATTATTGCCTTCGCCCCTTACACCCCTCGGCGCAAGCGCCTCGAGATGTAATCTTGGTGCTCAGGCAATAATAGTGGACTTCTCTACCTTGATATATAATGTACTATTATTTCATACTGTAAGTCTGTTTTGTATCATTATTTCATTTCAAAGATTACAAAATTTCATTATATTGTAAAAATCGCATTACCTTGTTTCTGTGGTAACGGCCGTTGCTATAGTTTGTAGTTTGTTTACATTGAATTTTTTTCACTAAAAATGGACGCTATAAACGTTGTGGGATGTTCCACTGTTCCCGATACAATCCTGTCGAAATCTCATGAAGCAACCGAAAAGTTGGTTCCTAAGAAGTCGGCCGCAAGGTATGAAAAAGAGTACTAAGTGTTTTGCCAATGGAGGAACGAACATGGGGCGAAACAAGTAGAGGAAAAAGTCATGTTGGCATACTTTTTGGACGCAGTAAGTTTTTAAATTGAGATTTTTCTGCCTGGGTTTCGGTGTTAAAGCGTCATGGGGCATGGAAAAGCTCATCGACGGCAGAAAAATACATCGAAGGCTCGGTAGAAGGAAAAGTTAAGATTGACCGTATGATACAACTGATACAAGGCGGCGAAAATTTCATTGAAGTTCTACAGCAGAAGGAATCAAACATTACTAACTCGACATCCAGTAATAACCCAGGCGTTAGTGTTGAGGGCAATACAAATTGTTTCATTACAATCAATGTTAATGTTTGAAATAAAGAATTACAGCCAAATTTATGTTGGGGTTTTTAATTAATTGTGTGAAGATGTCAAATTTGATGTATACAAATAACAGTCCGGTAAGTGTTGCTTAGCGACACTTACCGGCTCTGATGCTGTAATAACTCACCTACCGGACTCAAAATGATAGTGTAATCGAACATATACCGGACAGTATGAAATAAAAGTGATTTGCACTATTAAGCACGCGTATAAAATGACGAGTCTTTTCCGGCTGTGTACGTCATAGACAATAAAAAAAACACCAGCGATTCAGTATCCGAAAAATGTCCATTGCGCTATCCATCTTCGGAGAAATTGTGAGACATCCGACGGCTATCCAAATTAAACTCTCTTTCCGTTTAGGGTAATCTAAGAAGTATCCATTTCGCAGAGGAACTCGATTCAATTTTGTATGCTCTGAAAACCAACCGCTTCGGAAACATTGTTTTAAGAAATGTATTCAATTTTCAATTTCTATCTGTACAAATTGAATTGTTTTGTTGAACAATCTTCAATGATCTAAAATGGTAAATAATTTGAAAAATTTGGTTTTATGACGATGACATTTTATAAGCTCCTTTTTGAAAATCAAAAATACGCTAAAAAATAAAAATAGTTAAAAGAAACAGCAGTCTTGGAGCTAGTACAGGAAAATAGGGAAATGTGGAAAACCGTACAGAGAAGACGAGATAGAACGATAGGGCACGAGCTCAGACACCGGGGATTAGTACACCTAGCTATAGAAGGTAGGACAGAGGGTAATAAGGGGTAGGACGACAGAGGCTTAGGTACATAGACCAAATAGTTAGGAACGTAGACAAGGTTAGTTATGTAGAAATGAAAAGATTAGCGCAGGATAGGAAAGGGTGGAGGACTGCGTCCCACCAATCCTAGGATTGTGGACTCCGAGAAGAGGAGAAGAAAGAGAAAAACGTGACCGCGAACTACTTTTAAAAGAATACATTGGAACATTTGGAACTGAAGTGATTCAGTCTTAGTAAATAAATATAGCTTGAGATTTAAAAATCGAAACGTGAACATTTCGTAAAATGTAAATGTCGAAATTTATTGGATTGGTAATATGCATAGCAGTCTCTTCTGCATTTAAACGTAAAGCAGTTTCTTACGAAGGAAAACAATATCGGCGTTCCGAATCCATAAATTATTTTAATGCATATAGTGCAGGGCGAAATACACAAAATTTGTTTGAGCATCAAAAACACTAACAGAAATAAAAATAGCGCAAAAAAGCGTTCGTGTGGGTAATCAAATACCTATATCATATCCGTTGACAGAAAAAAAGATATAGAAATGTGCAACTTAAGCGAACGACTTACTTAGTAAAAGAAAAGTGCAATTTGGGTCGTATAATGAGTGTAGCATTAGCATTAAATGCACACAAAGTGCGAACTCGCTGTCGGAATACTGCTACAAGACAAATTCTTCTCAATTAAGATTAACCAATTGAATTAGAGATATAATATTTGCAAATAGCCTTTATAACATGTGAACTGCTGGTTTAGCTGAAGATAGGGTAGATAGAAAATGCTTAGTATGCATCTATTGAAATAAGCGACAGGAAACTCGGAACCAGTGTCTATTGCTTTAATGTGGTCCATTAAAGATACATACAAAAATTCTACCAAGACTATCCTCCTACGTATGAGATCTTGGAGAGACTTCTGAGCCAAAAATATATTGTTCAGGTTCGTCCGGCATTTATTTGCTAATAAATATTGTATTGTACTAACTGACATTTGATTTTTGAGTTGTGCAGACAAATACGTTCATCCCAAATAAGAGATAGATCAATCCCTACATTATTACGAGCGATGCTTCTCGGATAATTAAGAGAACACTTCGTCTTTAGTGAAAAAAGAAAAACTCTCCTCTAGTAATATATACATAAGGGAAAAAGTTGACAAATGAAGACCTAGGAATCTTTCGTAACCGGATTAAAGCCTATTTACTTATTACGGTTCTTCTGTTTTAATTACAAAATAGCTTAGTAATTATGTATTTATTTTAATTAGTTATACTTTATAGCATATAATTTTATTTTTTTGTTACTTATTTCCAAATGAATTTGCTACATACTGTTTCAGGTCATTCTTCCCAAAAATTGAAAACCTTAACATTTAAAGTAGATGTACCAATTCTCACACTTGACATTTATACTATTGATTCCTGACCGCGTCATTTACAACTTCATCAAAATTAGGTCACAAAACCGGTTCCTAGCTCCACTAATTCGCTATACAAAAAAATTAACCTTGAATTGAGTGAGTTATATAGATTCGTTGCACGAAAATCTCTACCCTGTTGCACACATCTAGGCGATGGTATAAGACCGTTCAATCTAAGCAATTAATGGTTGGTACTCAATGAAGACATCACTGACATAAAGTTAAATTTTGAGAAACTCCTACACGATAACGTTGTGTACGTTAATTAGAAACTTTAATGGGCATATATCGTGCCTTAAATACGACACGCAGTTTCGTACCAAATATGGTCAAGGGTGTTTGTTCTTAGCAGATATTATATTCCAATGAATTCACCGTTTTCTATGACAAATTATAATAAATCGATTGACTCCGTTCCACTTCGGCACATTAATATTTACGGCCGTAATTCATCGACCTACTTCCAAAATCCAATAAAATTGATGAGTACAAGTTGTGAATACAACGAACTGTACATGACCCCGAAAATAAGGGCAAGTATGTGTTTGTTTCGAAGCAATCGTCTTCAACATCAATCATCAGCGTAGTCAGCCGAACGATTGCTTCCAGCGCTGATTTATTACATCCAAATTTAATAAAAAGGCACTGGCTATTTTGACAGTTTCAATTAATTGAAAGTTCGGAGAAGCAAAACTTCTGTGCTTGTGCAAAAACTTTCCTGAATCATTCACAAGTGCACGTTTCCTTTTCTGAGGAGTGCAAGGATCAATGAAACCCAAAACAGTTCTCGCATAAAAGAATAAAAAGTAGAAACCCTGTTCGGTCTATAATCAATGCCTAGTACAATAAAATAAATATTAAACCACCAAATCGATACGTTTAAATGGGTTAGTGTGTTTCCTCGTTTATAATTTATGTCATGACCCCTTAGCATAACAAATTACACACAGGTCACTGACTGTAACAAGGCAATTTTTATAATAATTAATTATTATTCAAGAGAACCAACCCAAATCAAAGACCTCAGTCCGATTTATTAAATAATGAGTCTATGGGAACTTTGGTGAGGGCAAGGACCGTTTTCAAGTTTGTAGTATTCTCGTAAAGATACGAATTTATATTATTCATTAAACAAAATGTTTACGGGTGAAATCAATACTTTGTTATTATATCAGTGAGCGGTTTCAATATAAGTACGTCATAAAGGAAGGATTCATAAATTTCGCAAGAGAGCAAAAGGAAAAGCGCAATAACAGAAACGCGGTTTGATGTTCTGAGAGAATATTATCATGTCGCGTTGGAGTTCGTCGTCTTCCTTTCCTTTTATGACAAATTTTTCTGCAATGGGAACGTACCTTGTTGAGTCCAATTTTCGTGCAACTTATTCTTTATTACTCGCATGGAAATATATTACCAAAAATTAAGGTATATGCTCAGTTTTTAGTTTTTTACCCCAAGTCAAGCTGCTATTATATTTTAATTGGTTTGCGTAGGATTCATGCTGAAAGTAAGAGCTTTGAATAAACAAAGGTAAGAGCACAGGTAGGCAGTTACACGATGTTGCATTGTATTCTGTATCATACTATTTTTTTGTTGTTGCTATGAACAAAACTGACTTGTAAAGTATTAATTACATTATAATACGATTCTTAATTAACAAGACTGAACAAAAAATGCAATAGGGTTCATTGCTCCAAAGATGAGGAATTAAAATTCTTATAGCAAGGGTTTTCTTGGCACACTAGTTTAGCCACTATTTGTATTCGTATAAATTATTCTTTTATGCCGTGCTTAAAACCATCCCTTGCACAATGTACGGTTGTCCTACAGATAGGTACTACATAACTAATATTTAGTATTAATTATGTACTTGGCAAATAACTGTGGGGCATGTTCCCACCTATTACCGTTCACAAAAGATCGTGAAGAGGGCAGTGCCAGTCTCTACATAAGCTTTATTTACCTCAAAAGTACGTTAAAAAAAACCGCCGAACTACATCCCAACGGTCAAGTAAACGTTCGAACAAAATAATGCAATCTCAAACCTGAGTTCTAATCGCCATTACTATCCCGAACACTTCTCCAAAGTAAAAACAAGCGTAATCGTACTACGAAACTCGAAGCTCGCTTACTTACGGCCTACGGGGTCGTAATCCTTCGGCAATCGCGGGATTTTTTGTGATCGCAAGGACGCAAGCACTGTCTTAATAATGAACCTTTTTTTAATAATCGTCCTTTATCAAAAATATTGCATGTTGTATATGGTTCGAGAAGAAACAGTACACTATTGCACGAAGGATGCTCACAATTAGTAGAAGAGCTCGAGAATCACAATTTCTCTTTATTGGAAAGTAAAGGAACTCGCGAGAAACTGCTTTCATTTGAATGCGGTAAACTCCCTTTTTCATTTTGGGTGTATATTTTTTTTGTATTTGTTACATTAGTGAAAAGTATCACCTCTAATTGTACTATAATGAAGGATGGAATAATTATTTGTATACTTAATTGGATAAATGAAAGTTCTTTGTCTTCTATTTAAAGTGTCGCTTTTCGTCTCGTAGTGATCAAAAATGCAATGAAACACGTTTTAATAAGTTGGTTACCTTAAAATGTACGTTCTCGTTCTTACACCATATAATATCTTATAGTCGGGATACCGTTTTTCATATAGCTTTTCGAATTTGCGAGGTAGAAATTAAGCCATTGTTAGTTGTTCCTGAACATAATTCCGCACATTGTGGCTGGCTAATAAGAAATAATCGTTTTAAATCAAAAAATTTAAATACTCCAAGTCAATTCGGTAGTGTTGAAGGGTAACAAAGTGTTAAATTGCAATATACCACTTGAGACGCATCACTGAAAAGCTGTTAGGTGATTTTCATTGGCACCATAATAGCTATTAATGATACAAGTTTGATATGAACATCATAATGAAACGCGTGTAGCGTTAAAACGACTGTTTTGAAAAGGGCGAAAGTAATAAGAAGAGAAGATTGTGCAGCAAAATAAACGAACGAAATAGAACCAAAGAAGGATTGAATTATAAGTTACGTTTAGTATTGGTGCACATATACCTGGTTGCGGCAAATGATTACTAAGTGCTATGACATACTATGCTGAAAACCGCATGCGGGAAACCGCATGCCGGAAAATAAAAAACCGCGCCATGTATAATTAAATGCATAAAGACATACTACGTGCGTTTTGCGGTCGCCGCATATAAACATTTAATTATACATGGCGCGGTTTTTTATTTTCCAGCATGCGGTTTCCCGCATGCGGTTTTCAGCATAGTATGTCATAGCACTAATGCGAAGATTTTAGAAGAGCGGCGCAGCGTAGTTTGTTGATCTCCCTGTATCATCCTGTATACGGGGTGGCACAACGAAAACGAAACAGACCAAATAACTCGCAAAGAGATAGTTTTTGGAAAAACGGCAGAAACAACGTCGATTTTGGTTGGAAAGGGGACATCTTTTACTTACCAATTTGCACCCCCGCTGTCAGCTCCCTAAGCGGCCTTTCAATAATTTTAAATTTGATGTTGGGCCGAGCGACACATCATTGGAAACGGCTCTTAATTTCCTAAACGACTATGGTTTAGTTTTTAAATTCGAGCGACTATTTTGGAAGATACACTTGACTGTAGGGTTCAGGTGAATACAACAAACTATGTAACATAAGTACGTCTGGTTCACTGAAATAAAATCGTATCAGTATTTTATCAGGAGTACCTAAAAACCTCTTCCAACCAAAATCGCCGTGTTTTTGGTTTTTTCCAAAAACTATTTCCTTACCAGTTATTCAGTCTGTTGCGTTTTCATTGTGCCACCATGTATAAGAGGCCCATGCATCGCCACGAGATCTCGGTTATCAGTCATAAAATGTTGGTTGAGGAATAGTTGAAAAATTTAAGTTCAAATCTGAAAATAGAAGACATTTTAGACTAACTCATTTGGTTTTGTTATCAGATGTATACAATTAGTTGGCAGAATAACATCCACCTTAAATTTTCTTAGGGCGGCAAACATTTTTGGATTACGGGATCATTGGATTTGATCCATTTCCAATAGGGTTGTTACATCTGTCAACTGTCCAAAGTTTGAATCGAATCGATCCAAGCGTTTGCCAGTTATTGTGTTCACAGGCAGACAGACACCACAGACTCCCTTAAAAAGCTTTGCATCGCTTTCCGCTGGCGCTTAATAAATAAGTTTTGTTCTATTCGTATAAGAACTATTCTAAAAACAGTGTATTTATTTTTAAATTCGCTGTAAATGAAGCAATTCAATTCGTTAGCGTTAATTGAAGCAGTCGAATTAAATTAGAAATAAACGTCGAAACCCACCGGTGTATATGCAACATGTCTCTGACATCGATCTTGAAATAATCCCACCGAAAATACGCATTCAAGCTATACTAAAATACACTGAGAAATTACAACCTTCCAAGAAAGTTTGATCTCACTTTTACTAACATAAACCATGATATAAAGAAGCAAAAAGGGCTAGTAAACGATGTGCACGTTAAAGGCGTACGCGAAAACAATAAAACTTTATTTACACGTGAGCAAAAAGCCTCAAATTAACATTTTACTTCCTTTCATATACTTTGCGGTAACAATTGTTAAAAGCTTTGAAGTGAGCTTTGAACAAGCTTAATAGAGTAAAATGGTGGCTACCTCTATTATGTTATGCCGTTATAGTCAACGTCTGTGCGGTTGCAAAGTGAAAAGGGGATTGTAAATATGATGCTTATTTACTCCTTCACTTTTATCATCTTATTTTCCAACTTGCGTTTTTTTGTTTCAGCGGATAGCAGTTTCCTATTAGCAAATGCTCAGATAGTGGATTTTCCTATAGTTTACTGCAACGAGGCCTTCTGCAAGATTTCGGGTTACAACAGGGCCGAAGTCATGCAAAAATCGTGTAGGTGCTGCTTTATGTTTGGGGAATTGACGGATAAGGACACGATAACAAGAATTGATCAATGCCTTGAACACCAACTCTACGATCAATTTGAAATACTTCTTTATAAAAAAAACAGTGAGTATCAATTCTGCATTCGCTTTAGTTACGTTTTACCGAAAATAATTTTGAACGTGTGTGTTTGAGATTGCTGTGTGTTCATTTTCATATAATTTGTTGTTTATCTAAGCACATGAACAGCATTTTCTTGCTTCATTCATTGTTATTGCTTGTTTTAATGAGTGATGTTCCGCTTAAAATTTATCTAAGATTTAACCGAGCAATGATCAATTTCTACTATCGCAAGCATCTGACATCCTCCTTCATATACGAATTCATCCTGCGGCGCGTGGAAAGCCATACATCACAAAATCCTTGTTGAAGCAAACTGAAGGTTGAAAGATAAATAATTCTGCAAAACTAAAAGCGGGTAAGTAACCAAGTTGAGATCTAAGGAGAACGCGAGTTAGAAAACTTATATAACTTTTATGTGGAACGGCATTAATGCGCATACATACACGCCCTTTTACACACACTTTACATTATCTTATTCAACTGTTTAAAAAACTACCATCAAGCACTTTTTAGTCCATCGAGTGTTTGAGAGAAACACACCGTTGCACTTAAGTTTAAATAATTTTAACACCATTGATCCTCGCAATGTTTTTGTTTCACAAATGATACATAAAAAGTAGAAGCTTTAGATTAAATTCTGATTAATGTGTTATAATAACTAACTACATGATTTATTTTGTATCTCTTGTAATGTATGTACGTCTGTCTGTGTGTTTGCATCGCCACGTCCGTGCGCACCGCGCATGTATACTGTATAGAAAACAAAGGTATGTAGAGCTTGCACCCTGTTAGTACGAAAGAACAGTGTAATGCTTAAGTAGGTCTTGTGTTTCATGTGTTAGAGATTGGTGGTGCTAGCATCGGTAATTACTAGAAACTTGTGAGTCGGTGTTAGATGCCAAGAGCGTTTGGGAACTTTTATCAAAGATAGTGCGTTTGAATATGTGGGTAATATAGAAAAACAGACCTTTTTTTGTTACTATAAAGATGATAACTAGTAAAAAATGTTCTTTTGAGATAGCCAAATAGGTTGGTGATTTGTAATGTGTTCTAAGTAGTACTGTACTGTACTGTAAACAAGGGAAAGATGCCATAATACCACTCAAAACTAGTAATTGCGACCACGCGGCAGCCATCTTGGACTTTTGCACCGGTGTCAGGTTTTCTTATAAACATCTAAAAAAATTAATTCGGTAACTGGTAACAAAGGGGGGATTTAAACAATTCGTTGCTCTTAAAACATCCCTAGCGCGTTATTTGTGTTATGGCACTTATAAAAAATAGCCAACACATCGTTGTGGTTAACGCGTTGTAAATGTTATTTGATCCAACCCTCTGAATGCTATAATCCTGTGAGATTATTTCCTGCATACCTACTTTAAAACAGGATGAAGAATGTTTTAACAAAATCAGCTTGTTTTGTTAAGTTTAGAAGGCTTTTTAAGGTCCTTTGAAGGCTCCGAGGCTGTAGGCGACTCTTAGGAGGTCTTAAAGGCTCATAGAAACTTTTAGGAACTCCAACTCCCTAATGACCTTAATAAATTTTAAAGACTATTAAAGGGTACAAAAGCGTAAAGTCTAAAGGGTTCATAAATGTTTTTTTTTAATTTCTTTTAAAATGCTGTGATGTCCATTAGAGCCATTAGAGGGTTCTCGAACAGAGTTAAAGACCGTTAAAGGCTTTGAAACTCTTAATATGCCTAGTAGTTGCTGTAACATGTTCTTAAGGCTTTTTTCTGTTTAAATCAAGGAATAACTCATCAAACTTCTAAAAGATTCTCTAGGTTTTCGATGATAACGTATTTATTTAGAGATCATCTTTTCTTTAGACATTGAACAATCGGGTATTTTAATAAAAATTAAGAGATTTTTCATCTTCTATGGTGCGTAGGCAAACATTTTCTGTTAGTTCCGAGCAGGTCCTCAAATACAGTAAAGCAATAACGTTTTTGGTGACACAATATAAAACGAAGAGTCCGGAGGAGTTCATTTGGACGGCAACACTTGCCGGACAATGAACGTAATCAAAACTTCGCGAAATATATGTTCTTTAAGTATTTAAGAACAAAATTGTCGAATATACGAGCTTTGAAACGAACATGTAAGCATGTGTGCCAACTACATCCGTAGGTAATTTGAAATGTGAAAAACTAATATTCAACAAAATTAATAAGTCTACCGGGAAGTAACTTTCTAAGTGAACTTTAAAATAACAGTGTCAAAGTCAATGAGTTCACCAAAATGAATGCGATACCAACGGTTTTGAATTGCCGCAAGAACGAAGAATTGCTTTGAGAAGGTTCATAACCAATTTTCTTTAAAAAGCTGTTAATCTTAATCAACTTAAAAAAACTGACCATTTTCCTTAAAGATATACAACGCTTAATTTGACATAAATAACTAAATATCACTATACCCCATAAACAAAAGGTTCTTGTCGATAACATGGTGATACCAAAATTAAGTACGAACGCCCTCCTTACATTGACAATAGCGTGGAATATTAACTAAAGGAGCTGTATATTAGAACCTTCTCGTCGGGTACCTTTTTCTTCTACAAATCTGTCAAGGAGCTTTCGAATTTGAACCTCCAAAGTTTATACAGGGTGCCCATTATGTATGGAATATAGTGTACATCTCGGTAAATATCGAATGCATACACAATTTTTCTATACGAAAGTTGTTTAACATTTTATTTCCCATAATACGGCAAATTAAAGAAATGCAATTTGCACCACTTTTTTGATGGTGGCTCCCAAACGTTTGATCTTTGGACGAAACTACAGGAATAACTCTAAACTGTTTCATAAAGAATGTCTGTATAACAAAACTATAAGACATCAAATAAATCTCTGTAGGTTTGGAGAAGCCTTAATCAGAAGCTGAACAAATTTTGTAGGATTTGTAGGCAACAAGAGCCCGTTGTTGCGTCAGGTGCATAGTGCATTTTTATAATTCATGCGAAACAACTAAAAGACAAAAGTATTCCACAAGTCTTCTAGTGCATTTTTTCAATTCTTACTAAGGAAATAGAAGGAAAAGTTATTGACAAAAAAATATAGATTTATAGAAAATGGAAAAAGCTTTCTTTCTTTCGGAGCTTTCTTAATTATGCAAAAGTAAAGGGCAAACATCTTAGACAAGTGTTGCAACATTCATAGGAAATAGTGCTCGTTATTACATCAGATGCATTATTCTAATTCACGCGAAACAAGTAGAATCTAAAAGCCCGTTAATTTTAGATTATAATATGAAGTATATTATAGAAAGCGCGTTCGGAAAGATGTTGTTTTATACCTATTGATAGGAACTGTAGTCAGCATTTCAAGCTTTGACAAAGAATTGTTGACTTTTTTATAGTCTTATCCAAAAAACGTTATTAGAAAAACCTTAGAACATTTGGGGGGATGTCCAAAAAATGTTTTCCTAGGAAAAACCTTTTCATTTTTTTATTAAAACGTTGACTCAACTCTAAAAGCTGTTAATCGTCGATTCTGCATTACTTACCCCATATTACTCGAACTTTCAGCCAGACATTCGATACAATATTTAAAATGGGGGTGGAAGTGCCGTAAAAGTCATTTACTCTTTACCACCTAAAACTTGACGTAGACTGTTGTTTAAAGAATTGAGCATACTAAGAATAGTAGACAGTTTAGAGATTTGTGGTCATACATATAAAAAAAGCATGTTTTTTAAAGACTCAAGACAGGTACAATACACGACATAGGGTGCTGTGTTAGGCTTCCATTTTTTATTTTATATACTCACCCCTGTAATGTATCAGAAACGTCAAATCTAACATGCAAGTATGCTGCCAAAAAACGTTATTTGGCGTTAGTTAGTATGAGACAAATAACGTTTTCTACAGATAACCTGCACGTCAAGTTTGACGTTAGTGATACATTACTGGCTGATTATATTATTTATTTTATTTGTGCCTACGTCTTTCAAATTTATTTGACCAAAATTTTTATTTTACTACGTAAAAATATCTAAAATAAGCACAGCTGATAAACACTACAGTCTCAACCAAAATAGAACGATTCTTTTAATTGCAAATATTCCACCAACGATGAACACTATCTTTTTGATTTGTAATAAGTATTAAATTATGATGAAAATAAACACTGTTCCTGTAATTGTATTTGTATTTTGGTTGTAATTAAAAGTAGGACACTATAATTTCCACCCAACTTAATTATATAGTGTATAGATGAAGATTACCTGTATGCTGTATACTTATAAGTGCATTTCATCAGGCTTCTATATCTAACTGATGAATATCTTTCGATATAAAACGTAAATAATACAAATTTTCACTTCATCTTTTCATATAAAGTGTTTATAGTTTGTTGTTAATCATTTTAAGGTTAGAAACTGTGTCTGTTATACCTGCGTACGGCGGCCTAATTCAGCGTACGGTATTATAAGCGATGCAGTAATACATCAGCAAAATAAGTTTGGCAAGCACGCACTGTATTCTCATAAGGCCCATACTGCACTTGGAGGTATATGAACGCTCTAATGTTCAGATAGCAGTGACATCAACCATTACCTTTGGTCTTCCACTTAACCCGTTACATATACAGAAGCGTATAATATTTGTTCATTTGAACGAAAGACACTAACCTGAAAAATCAAAATATCCTCTACTGTTTATATCGGTGTGTACTTGAAATAAATTAATGAATTATTGGTATTGATTTTAAATGAGATTGAAATGCACATGAGAATTTAACTAGAAATCACGAACTTGACGGGCAAAGTGTGATGAATATTCATTTAAAATTGCTTTGAACTGATATTTTTAAGCGACTCCTAGATTCCAATGATTAGGACATAGGTATAAAGATTTAATTTAATCTTTTCGTAGGCACCTTCGGTTTTTTCAAAAATTATTGTTGTGATCGCGTATCATCAGCATATACGTGTAACTTATTTTTATACTTATTTCATAGATATGTGAGTATGAAAGTAGCGGATACAGTGGCGGACTGGGCCCGCGGGCAACCGGGAAAGTGCCCGGTGGGCCGCTGTACTTTGGGCCGACGCCGGTGCGGCCGTACGGTGTCGTGTGTCGTCTACCGTAGGGCCGTAACTTGTTAACGATAAAATTCAGTCTTGAAGGCAGACAGGCAGTCTACGACATTTTATACTTAATACTATACTTCAAAGTAAGACTAATTTAACGTATTTCAATTTCCGGAATTTGTGTGTTTTCCGTTTGCACCAGCAAATTTAAGCCGAGCTTAACCTAATAGTCTGGATGCGAAACTGGGATTTTTGGCTTAACCTGGAAGTGAAGTACGGTGAAGGTTTTTTGATGGTTTTTAGTTCGTAAAGATGTCTACTTTGAGAATCCGTTTGATGCCACCTTGCCATCTCTTGAGCATTTTGAGAAATTCAAGAGGCGGCCAAAAAAGGGGCTAAAAATACAAAAATGAAAATTTTAAAAAGTATGGGCATATAGCACATTGATTTTAGGGTTTTCGAACCTTCTGAATTCAAATTTGCTGTTAAAAATATTTTTGGGGGCGTTTTGGTGGAGTGGGTGGTGTTTTTGGGGTGTTGATTTTTGTATTCTTTCAATATTAACGAGTCGTACGTCCATTTATATGTTTTTATGAATAAGAATCTCGAATTTCAGATCAAAATAGGTACTAAAACAGAAACTCCTATTTGTTAATTCTTTGGGGGGGGGGGGCTGCTTGAGGGGGGAATCTGGAACTACTGAATAAAATAAAAAAAAAGTAAATAAATAAATATATTAACTCAAACTAAAATACATTACTTACAGATATATTACGTTTTTAAACAAAAAAATAACAAGCAAAAAAAATATTGCAGATAAACGTAAATTTACTCGTTGTCCGATTCTTCGTGTGTGGGATGGGGATATTTAAGTAAGGGTATTGGAGTAAATGGTACACTTTTTAACTCTAAATTTGGACGCTATCTTGTATATCTTTCTAGGATTTATTCAAAAATCATATTTTGACATCAAAATTGTAATCTCCATCCCAAAAAACCTATAAAAAGACGTATCGCACTTGTTATAATTATTATCTTTTTATTAAAATGATGTCGTTGTGCAGCGCGCGTTTTATGTTATTCACTACATTTGTAATCGATTTTGGAATAAGTGCAAATGCTTTAAAATGCTATTTTAGGGGGTTACTTTGGAGAAAAATTTCGGGTATAACCAACCCCCCGTTATGTGGCCGGTGCTGTTCGGTTGCCCGGGCCAGTTCAATTTGCCAGTCCGCCACTGAGCGGATATATGAAAAACAAAACGAAAAAATTCAAGATGGTGGCGATACGCTAATAAAAATGAGATTTGAGAGGTGTTATGGCGATTTTCTCCCTTCTTTAGACCCAAATAGTAGAAAAAAAAAGTTCATTTCCAACCAAAACTTAAAAAATGTGCTACTCGTTCTTAATTTGAGATAGAATGTGTGCACTTCTTTTTTTGGCCTTATATTCAACGCGTCGTGTTTTAATTTGTGTGTATTCGTCTGTTGTAATAATAATCAGTTTTGTTTCCTTTAACATTTCCTTATGTTTCCGTTGTCCCATTATTTTAACACAACTTCCATTAATTTTTGAAATCAACCAATCATTCTCGTTACAGAACACCTGATTCTGGTCTACAATCGTATGATTTTCACATTAAACCATACGATTGTAGACCGCCATCAGATGTACTGTTACCGGCATTCTCTCCTGGCTAGCACAATACGTATTTATATTGCGATTTGTTACTATCGTTATACAATAAGGAAATTGGCCACAAAGGCCGATTTGTCTTAACTACAATATTCATTCGCACTAACTCTGGAAACTTCTAACTCTATTGTAATAAATGTGCTTCTAAACTTTGGTTGGCTATACTCGCATATACTTTGCACAAATTTCCATAAAACAATCAGTATGTTCCGAGCATTCAATGTCTATTAATACTAAATGAATGACGCATTTTGTAACTACATAAAGCCACTCTATGAGTTAAGTTGGCGTACATTTACCGGATGTAATTTATAATTGCCAAATGGAATTGGGTATTATAGATCATTACATGTAGCAGATTACATTAAAATATTAATGTTAACGATAGCTTTCAATGAAGAATTGCTATTTAAATGACTGTTCTGTTTATTAAATTCATTGTGATAATAATGCACTGACACAATTTTCTTCTATTTATTTGTTTTCAGGCACTCCCCAAGGTACGTAGTTGATTTTCACTATTTGTTCTTCTCTTTAATCCTTTGTTTTTAATCAGTTGTAGTAAAAACTTCCATACATCTTAAGAGTTTCTATATCCCTTTTACGTAGAGATTAGTTCCCCAGTAAAACGTTGTAAAATTATAATATTCCTACCATTATGCTTTTACATCTTTACAGACGGACATAAAATATGCTAGCACGTACGTAGACCGGAAAAAACTAGTTTAACGAAAACAGTTTTAAAGGCAATAAAATTACACAATTAAAGTTTTACGATACCTACAAATTTTCACGTACACTAGCCGATGGGAAAAATTAGATTTTGTCCATTTGCTCGCACACCAGTCCCTAGGGGTGCATGCAAAAATATGTACACGTTTATTGTACAAGTATAACCGTTGTCGATATTTACACCGCAAGTTCAGCGAAAATTGTTACCGAAATTAATTTAAAAAGCGTAACTTCCCCGTATTGGGCCGCAAATTTGCATGAGTTTAATTCACCTTTCAGTTCAAAATGTGACGCAAATCCAGATATACGTCAACAAAATTCGCTTGCGACGCCCTTTTTATATACTTATTGAGCAACAGGCTGCGTTTCTTGGTGAGAGGCCACTCGAAATCCCTTTAGTGGAGTGAGTACTTCATCAATTAAAAGAAGTGCATTTGAAAAGGCGTACAAAAAATGATACCTACCTTTGGAGGAGCATGTTTTAATTACAATGTGTGATTTTATACGTCATTCTATAGGAAAACAACGCAATGTACCGCATAATTATTTCAAGATTCAGACGCGCGCTTTTAATTAAAGCATACATTTTCTCTTTGGGGTAAAAAATGTTTATTCTAAACGACCAACCTTTGTTGTTTACTTCGTTAAACAAATTTTTGCCACTCGAAAGTCGATCTCATTAAAATGAACTGTGGTTCTGAGGATGCTACAATTTTGATTGTTTCGAGAAACGTTCACCATCTTATTCTCTATCAAAGATACCGAAAAGACAGATGAAACTTTAGAAGTTGCAAAATCGAGTCTCATTCTATGTGATCGGCAATTTCGGTCATCACTTTAAGAAAATAAGTCGAGTAATAAGTATAGTTCAACACCGACATTGTGTCGAATATTATGCTAGATTTTTATAGTCCAGTCAAAATAGGAAAATCAGAGAAACTAAAAATACTAGTTCCAATTTTTTCAGAAATGTGTAGGGAGAGGTTCCCTGAACAAGAAAAAATAAAGTCCCTCCAAATTCCGGTGCCGCTGGGGGAAGGAGGGCGCTAAAGCGTTCAGTTTTCGAAAAAATGTATATAACCAAACAAATAGAAAATTTAATAAGCTTTCATTTTGTACTGAAGAACTTTTTCAGTGTAACGCACCATTTTCGAGTTAAAAGCGAAAAACTGAAAAATGGGTCGTTTAAAGCCCCCCATTCGGCGAAATATACAAGTTATAATCTTGTGCAACATTAATTGTCGACAGTTGAAAATTATATGCTTTTGTACTATTTATTTTCGAGCACTAAATTAAGTGGCCCTAGTTTTAGTTATCATACTGAGGGTTTTATCTTTGGAGACTTCATCAAATAGTGAATGCTCCACCCTTGACGATCCCTCCTCATAGGTCTCATAGTGTGGAGGCTAGCAGGTCGAAACCTTGCTGTAGTAGAACAGGAACAATTCTATCCATCCCTGGGAATTTATACGAATGGAAAGTCTTCACTTCCCACCAAAACACACTCTCCTCTGTTCCCCTCACAGGTGGTTCCACAGTAAATGGTTCGCCCACGTCATTTTGCGAGGGTCTTCGATGATCCCGAAAGGTGTGAATGAAGCAAAACCTCCAAGGTCTCCTTTGCGGCCTCTGTATAACCCCCTCAATTTTTTTCAACGAACCGATTCGGCTGCCTCTTCGCATTACATGCTTGTCACCTCCTCTGCCTCCACCTTCGTCTTGGAGAGTTTGTGCGTCACGCAGATGAAGTCCCCATAGGGTCCCAGTTCAGTCTACCGATATTTCATCTGCTCTGCGCATGTGATGAACGGCCTTCCCCCCCGTCTGTGAATGGGCGAAACCTCCTCAATGAGAAAAGCGTCGACTCTGTCAGGGATCCAAGTTTTGATGCGCCTTGTCTTCCCTTTCGACAACGTTCCTTCCCGGTCTTCATGGACAAAAGCCATTCTGAAGCTTGCAGCTGCTTCGCTACACGTTCTGGTATCCTTTACGGTTCCAGTTTTTGCCCTTTTCGAGATACTTCCGTCGGGAATGCTGCCAATAGACCGGTGTCGCTTTCTCCTTCCAGTCTTCAGTGCAGCCTCGATAGGAGCATTGCCTGGTTGCTTATAGCTCTTAGATTACCCCACTTTATCAGATGAGAGGCCAGGTTGCCTAGAGTCCCCTGGTTTCTGCCTCATCTTTTTTAGCTTCTGGCGCGCTACTCCGGAAAGTTTTTTAGGCTCTGCAGTACCAGGTGTTCCGGGAGTGTTTTTTTGTTTTTCTTGGTCCATATGAGTCCGATGACTATGAGAGAAAGAAACGCACACGTCGGGCCCCCTGCACACGTGTGAGGCGACTACAGCCTTCCTGAGGTTGTGTCCTCTTGGTTCGGGCGATAAAGCCGAGACCCCCTCCACCATCCTGTGCTCTCCGCGTTAGCGCATGGTATGACGCCCATCTACCACATGTCGGCACCGTTAACCCCTTGGCCACGATACGACAGCCGGGCGGGGTAGGTGGTCCATTTCTTCGGATTATTTTTTCCTATATTCAGCTTCAAACTGTTTGTATTCGTTTTTTTGCTTTTCAAAAACCTTTTTTTTTAGTTTTCCGATGGTTTTCTATTTTTGCAAGTTTTCTGGAACTTAAAGTACTTCGGATCCCTCTTCCGATATTTCTAACGTTTTGTGCCTTGCGTTTCCAAGTCCAAATTTTCGATGGTTCGAATTCGTCCGACCTTTCAAATTCTTTAACCTTCAGGTTCTTTAGATGTTTCAAAATTCATCAATTCTTCATATTCTTCCGGTTCTTCAGTTTCAGATTCTGTGGATTCTTCAATTGCATCCCTTCAAGTCTTTCAGACAGAATTACTTTTCTTAGTTTCACCCCAGATTCACATTAAATCCTCCAGATTATAAATGCTTTTCTGATTTTCTCACTATCTTCCAATCCTTACGATTTTCCTCGAAATCTTCTAATTCCTCAAACTCTTAAGGTATCTAATGCCCTAATTAATTGCAAAACCTTCGAATAATTTCGATTCTTTACACTCGAAGAACGATGTGGATTCTAGACTCTCCCAATCACTCCAAATCTTTTGCCTACGATTAGTTTGATAAAAAAAAGTGTGTCCGTTTGCTAGATGGGAATATCAGTGTGAGAATGGCTTTACTTTTGGTAATTGCTCGCACAAAATTGTAATTTGTAGCAGGTACCAACAAAGGTAAATTGATCAACTAGTTGATGGGTATCAAATTTCTAACTCTCCGCAATAAGAACAAAATTAAATGAAACAACAAACAAATTTTGTGCCCCTCAACAATAAATATCATACAATTCAATTGAGATAAAATTATTTTAGGCAAAACTAGTAAAAATTTTATTTTTAAAATTGACTCTTTTTACCATCTTGTTGCACTGAGCAGCACAAAATGTTTATTTATATGTATAGCACAAAATTATAACTAAATGTATTAAACTGGATTTGTACTGCCAATTACATAAGTAAGTAAATGCCATTTCAATGGACGTATTGAAGTCAATTTTGCGATAATCTCGTGACAATTGACACCAAAAGCAGATCCCCAAAGTAGCTCATGATCAGATAACAATTGTCACAATTGTTAGAACTATACTCTTTTTTTTAAGAAAGTGCTTGGGTTTCAAACAAACATATGATTAATAAACGCCATAGCATAATCTAACTGAAAAATCACACAGATACAACTAAACATAATTACATCGCCTGCAAAAACCTTCTTGTAATTCGTGCATTCCCCAGATCTATAAAAATGTAAGCACAAAATACTAGGTTGAATTAACAATTTACTCATTTCTTGCGAACCCTGTGAGCAGGAACGGGTGGTGTACGCGAATTCAATTTAAGCGGCCGTCTTAAAATGTTCCATAGGAGAATTGAAAATTGAAAAGCATCCTTGATTACGCACAATTTTATAATGAAAAAACCTGTCGATGAATTTGAAGATGTTTTATTTAAATGAACGAAATTTCATGGTTCAGTTGAGTTAAACTCATGCAAGTTGCCATCACCATACCACATTATGGGGACAAATTACCGTATCACGCACCGTACATAAACACAATTTGAAAAACTACTGATAGTACGACTTTTCACACGCACTTCCAAAATACTAGCTTAGATTTAGACCTCGTATTCTAAAATTTATCTTTATAAAATTTCCAAAACATCATAAAGAAAATCCAACGTGTGGGCAACAGCACAAAGATATCATAAAGCAACTTCTTGATTCCAGTATGTAAACAAATATTTCGTTTAATATTTATAAATTAATTCGCTTTTTGCTTCAACCTTTTATAATACTTAGTAAAGGCTTTTGTAGTTTCGTTAGTTTCGGCGCTTTTATAAAGGCTATAATGATAATTATTGCTTGGTCGAAAATTTTCTCTCATTAGATGATTGGTAGTTGCTCGTAACAAAAATGTGCACATTGCAGTTGAACCGATTTAGATAAGCCGTTGTTCGTTCGTTACTGTTTAATGTTTAAATAAATAGCATCAATGAGGTACGATACCGAGCGTAATGGAGTCTACAGACCGACCGACGATGGGGTTGTTTGTTTTAATCGCCGCATTCGTGAATTTCAAAGTTAACGAAGTTAATATACAGGCTTTTAATCTCACAATTTTCAAATACTAGCCATATTTTCTGAAAGGGTTGCGGCTACGCGGATTTCGATAAATGCGTGTTTATGAATAATAATGCCAATGCGGGCAGGGATATTAAATCAACCTACGCTACAAACTAAAGGAAACTCTTTTGTAAAGGGTTGTATGTGCCGTTGGCTCATAAAATGGAGTGCGTTTTGTCCTTTTTAAAATATCATTTCTGTTTCATTCCCGGATTAATACACGTGCTTTTATAATAGGAACTCGTGGATCTAGACATTTTCGTCATTAACTATAAGTACTATAAATCAACGAGGTTTCCGTTTACCTGCGACCATGAAAGGCTAGGAAAACTATGTTTCGACCAAACTTTGAACTATTTCCATTTCAATGTGATGAATGTTCTAGTGACAGCGGTCAGTACATTTAAGGTCTTGGCATTTAATGATGCACTTTGCATACTTGGCGTTAAACGTTTCTAAACTGACACTCACTTTAGTTCTCCCGATTTCACACAGTTTGTTATTTATGATGATAAAATCAACTGTAGGTAGGCGCTTCCATAAGATCACAGATGGAAATTGTGATAATATTCAGACAGTTAACAAGTGAGTGAAAAGAGACTCTCTCATTCGGAAAAATGCGCACTGCTTGAAAGTGCACGCTTTTCGTCGAAATGCAACAAGAAGTGCATAATTCACCTTCCGGTCGCTAAAGGACATTTTGTAAATGGTAGCTAAATAGAAAAGGGGTGCTAAAAGTAAATGCATAAAGAAATTCAATTTTAGAATATTTACCACCGCACCGCCAATTGCACGTAATAGGGGCACCGTTTAAAGTAAAACAATGTACTTATTATTAAACGGTGGTATTCAGAAATTTTCAGAAACGGACAACTTGACAAACGTGGGAAACATACATTCTTTTCTGTGAATTAAAAGCGTAAAAATTGAAAAAATTTAGCTTTGTCGTGTAGGGCCCATAGAGACCACCTCAAATGAAAAAAAAAGTGTTTTTAAGCACGCATTACCTCCATTGAAATGAACTTGCCTTTTTCGGCATTTCCAGAAAAGAAGGAACTGCTTAATACATTTGAGTAAATGTCACGCATCCGGACACTTTCAACCCTTAATGGATCTACAAAGAATCAAACGTGATTCGTCTACATGCGTTGAAAAAGTAAACGATTTCGAAAAACTTCCTATTTGTGAATAAGGATTTATATCAGTAAAACGTCAGAATATTTTTGGTGGCCCCCCACACAACAGTACTTTTTCCAATTTGAGGAATTGATGCTTTGTATTAGTACATCGAAAACGGCTTATCTAAACTTAATTCAATATTCCAATTACTAAAAGAGTAAAAAGTCTAGCGTGCTAAAAGGTATAGGTGCTAAACGGCGATAAGCAAACACAAATAAATAACAATATTTTATAAACGTTTAAGATTTGACTTACTGCACGAGAGCCCGAATGCAGATGCGAAAGTTGATATACCACAATTCTACAGGCCGAATAAGACAAACAAAGGGGGAAGTTTTTATATAGCCCGGCGCGGGGGTTCGAAAATGATTCTCGAACGTTTTGTGATACCTGCACGCAAAATATTTACACGACATTTTAGTGTCGAAGTTTGCCACAAATCTTATTAAAAATTGACTCCTAATGTTTAATAAGTTTTTTGACGTCATATATGCGCATTGCGTGTCGTGCTGGTATAAACTGGAAAAGAGAGAAAGTTACGTTTTTCTCCTTATAGTAATGGCATATTATTCTCCTTATACTTTTAGTACCTACTTTTAGATTTATCTGAATTTTGTAAGGTAGTTGAAGTAGGTCTTTTTTTCGTCGCATGTTTACGCCTGTATTCCAATTACCATTTTGATTTATTATTTTCACTGTAGGTATACCTACCCAATGCGAGTTGATATCCAATTTTTAAAGGAAAATGCCTTTTATGAATTGTTTCATATATTATGTAGTTGTGAAGCTTTCGTAAATGAATTCTGCTTTGCCGTTTCCTGCAAGTCGACTAGAGAGCATGTTACAAATTTGGTGCATTATGTGTCGTAACAGTAACTTAGTAACTAAATGCGGTTTAGAAGTAAATAAGGTAAAATCAGTTTCAAATTTGAAACAATTTTAAGAATTCTAACAGATCCTTAAGTTTCAAAGACCATAATTACTTATAACCCAACTTGGGTCCCTTTAATTTCTATACTGAGATCTTATACACTTTCCTCATTGTACGTGTACTACGAACAGACTTATCAATGTATGGACTAACAGAAAGGTCAACCTTTTAAAGACGAAGTGCTAGTCAATTTCCTTTGTGATTGTATTGTGCACCTATCAATTATTTGTCGTGGAAATTCGAACTTTGTCATTGTGCTCGTTATCCGCAATGAAGTTTTAGAATGTCTCTGTTACATTAGTCTCATAGAGAGATAATCCCTACTAAATGGATTAGATTAGCAAAGATATGACTTTGTACTAATTTATAAAATGTGGTAAAAAAAATTTCTTTCGCCAGTACCGATGGTGCATCATCTACGAATTCCAAAATTATTGACCGAAAACGTATAGAAATTCAAGCAGTATAAATGATACTTTAGATATTCTAGGGATAAGCATGATATAGATGGTGACAATTTATCTTAAGTGGGATATATTTTTTTCTATTAGAGATATGAGATTAAACCGTTTCGTTCATTGCTACCATAAAACACGCATTTAAATAAAAACTACATATGCAAAATTTATGGGAACAAGTCACTTAGTAGTTAAATAATCAAAGAAAATATGCATTTGCAAGCAAGTGTTAGTGGCTGGGGGAGCAAAACGTTTAATCAAACGTAATTTATATTTTTTATTAACAAGATTGCATATAATAAATCTAGAAAGTTAAATCTAGCGTTAAGTGACATTGCATGAATAGATATACTACTCGTATATATCGACGTTGTTAATATTCATAATTTGACTGTCGGTAGCCTATATTGTCCAAATAATGGACATTTAATCATTATCCGTCAATGGCCAACATTTAGAAAACAGAACCAGTTGCTTTAACCTCCCAGTTTAATGGACAAATTTTAAAAATATCTACTTAGGATTTGAAACAATTTGAATTTGAATTTGGATTTCGAAAAAAATCAAAATTGTGTTTGGACAAAACAACGTGCAATTCAAGAACCTCATTCTCATTTTAATTCTGATCTATTCTAGGAAAAATTTCATTATTATAGTTTTAATGTCATTAGGCCGATATGTGTCAAATAACGGCAGCGGTTGAATTTTGTAAACCGAGGCGTTATTTTTATGTATCGGCCGAATAAAATTTCAAATATAAATGTTTGCCATTACGATATTCAGCCCTGTGATGTATCAGTAACGTTAAATTTATAACGTGCAGGTTGTCTGTCAACTAAT
Source organism: Photinus pyralis (assembly GCF_008802855.1). Lineage (NCBI taxonomy): Eukaryota > Metazoa > Arthropoda > Insecta > Coleoptera > Lampyridae > Photinus > Photinus pyralis. The sequence goes on along the minus strand of NW_022170511.1, from coordinate 19,892,023 downwards.
TTTTTTAATAACACTTTTTGAATTTTTTAATTTGTTTTAATTCCATTTGTCAACCTTTAATTATTAGAAAAAACTAATAATTCGACTCTTCCAGCTAAAACTGTAGTAACTCCAATTTTTCGCCTTTTGAGTTAGATATGTACTTTATACCCATCTTTTCCGTGGGAAAAATAGTACGTTAGTACCTCAGGATCGTAAAACTCAGCAACTCAAATTACACCGTTAAATTTAGTAGTATCATAGATAACAGACAACAGTATGTTGTCTGTGGTAGTATCTGTGATTCGCATACATTATCCGTCGAAGATCTTGAGTAGTTCATCATATTTTCAAGTTAATTTCCATGGAAGAATACCGTATGTTTAGTTACTACAAGTTGTATTATAAAGGTCCTTCTGGTGGATGGTATTAGTGGTATCTTGAATTACCATTATTATCGCGGTAACTGTAAGGTTACGTTTAGTGGATTGTTGAAGCCTGTCACCAGTGTATATTGTGATACGTTCCCGAAATGTGAAGATGAGAAAACCGCCCTTAAAGTTAGTCAATTAATAGAAATCCATTTTAAGTATGAACTGCCGAATATAGTTCAGTCAATTTGTACTTTATGGTTGCAAAGGGGCCGGTAGCAAATTTTATTTTTCCGGCTTGTTTAAATGGTAAAGAGAGAAAGAGAAAAAACCAAATTTGCCAATGTAACTGACGTCGGCAGAAATTTTTGTGGTCAAAAATCGACGAAAATGTTTGAGTTTTTTTAGGTTTTTCTAAAAATAACTATATTTTAATATATCGTCTTTATTCTAAAAAGAGTATAAAATAAAAACGAACGGTTCAAAATTGTTCAGAAATTAGATTGGCTGATATACCATTCCAATTGTACGATACTTCAGAGTATCCTCTAACTGATAACTTTTCCTTAAAGTTATTCCTGACACAATGAAACAATTTTTTGGAATAGCATAAGTAAACTTGATTAATTATTTATTGTCCCTCTTGAAAGGCCACATAAAATAATTTACAGCATTTAGGCGAGCCAAAGACGATTTATTATACCTCCGTTACAAAAAACCAAAATGATAAAAATGATTGGTTGATGTGCCAAAGATCGTGTATAATCTTCATTAATTATATTTGGCTCTCAACAACTCATAAAAGTGCTATCTCCTCTAGGTTTTGCATCATCATACAGATGGTACCTATTATTTGTAAAAATTGACGAAAACCCGACACTTTAAATTGATGGATCTGCTAAACTAAACTATTGATGCTAGAGGCACCTCTAAAAAGCATTATGCGGGTCACTCTGTAATTGGGCGCAAGCCTGTTGAGGACCCAGAACAAGAGAGGGATAATAAATAAAAAATAAATAAAAAAATCAAATGAAAGGTACTTTGGGTAAGTCAATTTTTTAATAAAAAGTGTCATGTGATTCGTGATTTTTAAAAAATACACACATATCGAGATAGAGGTGGTGGAAAGTTTTGAAATAAACACCCTGTAGGTACGTTTGATAATGACACTATGCCTATGTTATTGGTCGCGAACAATATAGTCAGGGAGACATTTCTGAAAATGTCTAACGGCGTTTTGTGCTACAAACTGGCAACAGGCGGTTCTAGACTAATTTGCCCCCGCTGAAAACGATGCGCCCTGTTGCCAGACCCGATTTTGACATTTAAGCCCTTAAATCCAAGATGGCGGCCAAAATTGCCGTTTTTTCGGTTATTTCGAGCCCACAAGGCAGCCACTGAACGTTTTGGGTAGTTTAAGGGTAGAATAACATCTAGTACCCAGGACGACACCGTTTAGGCACACTTTCGTATTCATATTAAGGGCGTAAATGCCTAAACTCCTCTTAAAAACGTCAAAACTGCAAAAATTCATCATTTTTTTTTCTTTCTGACCGGTTGTCGGCGTCCAATATGTATCCATATGGTAAAGTTAACATTTAAGTATGTGGGGACCTCCAGTAGCGCCATATACCTGGGGCCTAAATATCAAGATGGCGCCTGGAAAGTCCAAAAACAGTGAAAAAGTCGTTCTTTTTGCCGTAGTTTTACTACACTGGACACTCTTTACGTTCGCTGTTCATTTTGGTGTTCTGGAACATTATTATGAGTAATTGCGACTGCCATCCCGGACGTATAACACCCCCGCGAGAGGGGGGTGGAATTATCATCTCCAACCGAACGGATTCGCGAAACTATCAATCAGTGCACTCGCGTGTTAAGTTGTGCATCTTCGTCGGCGCCGCTCCTGAAGTTCATCTGTGTCGCTTCGATGGCGTCTTCCACCTATGCCCGATATTTCATTTAATATTAAAAGTCAATTAACTTTACATCATGTAGGCTAAGATTACATTCAATGAAGATATTTTTTTAATGTTATTGTTTAATTGTCATCATTTTTCCCCATGCTGCCTTTCAAATTTTGCATTGTGCACTTCTAAAATATTTTAACAAGTTTTATTCTGTAAATTAGGTACATCATCTTCTGGCTTAAGGAAATTACAGACTGTAATTTCCTTAAGCCAGAAGATGACCGTTGGTCGAAACTAGTCGCGGCTTTTAAAATTTTTCTATTAAAATCGAGATTAAAATAGTATGGGGAAGGTTTTGTGTCTTTTTGGGATTTAACCTAGAATGTAACGACTCACTCTAACATTTACATTAACATTAAGCTCGTTCATATTAATTTAACATGATATCACATTACATTCTAACGCATGAAGATGCTCTATTCAAACGTTAGGCCACATCTCTATTGATCGTAGAATGGTGCTCATGTCTTATTTCGCGGTGGTGACTTCCATTTGACTGTTTCAGTTTTCCCTAGGCGATGCAGCATGAATCATCCTCTGGTGGTGATTTTAACAGTACCTAGTCTATGTGTAATATGCCAAAATCAATCCAGAGAGAAAACGTCAGTGCTTCAAGAGACAACGTTTAACTCTGAAACGTTCTTATTCTTGCATAATACCTTCTTCATAGTATTAGTGCTCAATATTCTAAACAGTTTCGACTGCCAAGTGTTACGTTTTAATTAAAAAAAATCAAAGAAAACTTGGGAAGCAAATTTTAATATATTTGCCCTCAAATCACGCCGCCAAACCAACTTCTGCCTCTTGGTTCCATAGTTAAAGTTTATGGGAGACGAGTCCCCGCTTCCGCAGTTAAGCCGTTCAGTTGTGTAACATCCAGAATGATATTCGCAATTCGCATATATGGCTCCAGGCCATCGAAATGGGGAATGTGTGGCCAGTGTAGTAAAAATACGGCAAAAAGAACGACTTTTTCACTGTTTTTTGGACTTTCCAGGCTCCATCTTGATATTTAGGCCCCAGGCATATGGCGCTGCTGGAGATCCCCACATACTTAAATGTTACTTTACCATATGAATACATATTGGACGCCGACAACCGGCCAGAAAAAAAAATGACGAATTTTTGCATTTTTGACGTTTTTAAACGGACTTTTGGCATTTAGGCCCCTAATATGAATACGAAAGTGTCTAAACGATGTCGACGTGTGTACTAGATGATATTCTACCCTTAAACTACCCAAAACGTTCAGTGGCGTGCTTTGTGGGCTCGAAATAACCGAAAAACGGTAATTTCGCCCGCCATCTTGGATTTAAGGGCTTAAATGCCAAAATCGGGTCTGGCAACAGGGCGCATCGTTTTCAGCGGGGGCCAATTAGTCTAGAACCGCCTGTTGCCAGTTTGTAGCACAAAACGCCGTTAGACATGCACTTTTCAGAAATGTCTCCCTGACTAATAGGGAGTTCTTGGATTCCATTGTACATCTTGCTGTATTCTGAAAATCCAACTTCGTAGAATAGGTCCAAGTTCACGGGAATCCCGGAAAAATTTCAACGTAATCTGCAAAAATCGGCGAGAGCATCGGAAATTTTTCCCCAAACTATACCATATACTAGTTACTTTCAACTTTATAAGTTTGTTTGATTGCCTCTGTTCGACAAAATATGTTGGATGAGTTGTGAAAAGGGATAATGGAAAATGTATGTAATTTATGAGAATATTAGGGGATTTGCCATGCTCTCGTGAACCTATTATATATGATGATATCGGGTGTTAGTATATTCACGCAGAGAATTCTCAATTAGATGCATTTAAAGTTTGTCCTTTGCTACCATAAAATATTGTATCCGGCAAGGATACAATTAAAAAAGAATTTGTACATTATGGCATTGGATCTGTGAAGTGTTTCGTATGTTTTCATGAAGTATGCTGTGGTTTATCGAAATCAGATTTTCCGCAAAAGGCAAAGAGTACAATGGGAACAAAAAATAAGTATTCATATTAGCGATTGAAGAAGGCTGACATTTGAGAAACTCAATAAAAAATTGTTACATTCCATTTGTTTACCCAGCAACAGGTCAAATGCTTAAAATGTTGCAAAAATGGATTCTTGAGGATCACGGGAACGAGGTGCACTAGAAATAAATAAGCAAAGATAAAGAGTATGACGGTGCCAACTCACTTAGAACA